>NC_056744.1:1502502166-1502657441 GCF_019279795.1 Protopterus annectens
ACCCATGAATACTGTCACTATATTCTATGTTCAGAGGAGCATATCATCAGCAAGGAAGTTATACATGTCCATAGCTACTAGATATATCTAGTCATAATTACAAGCAATATCTACAAAACTGGAAAAATGCTTCATAATACAAGAACACTCTTTGGTAAAACTATGATATATACATTCAGTACATGCAGGTATTATAATTTTTCCTTCAATACGAGTCATCAGCTGATAAAAAAACTCGTCAATGGATATCTGATAGACATTCACAGAATGACAGGAAGGACTGAGATGTTTAGGCAGTTGAATTAACTGTGTTTGAAGGGGGGCACAATCATGTGGCGGGATTACACCTTCCATACCACACTGCTTTATATAAATCAATTATCACTTGCCTTAGTCATGCAGATCTCATAAAGAGAAAGGGTGTACAAAGTACTCCTACTCTGAAGATATGCCCTGTTCCAGAATCAGACTGTAGGATGCAGTGCACAGAAAATGTACCTGATTCAAGAATCAGTCTGCAGGATGTAGTGCATGGAGAATGTACCTGATTGAATAATCAGGTTGCAGGATGTAGTGCAGTGAAAATGTGCCCAATTCAGAAATCAGGCTGCATATGCAGTGAACCAAAGATGTGTCCATTTCATGAATCAGGCTGAAGATGTAATGCACCAAAGATGTGCCTGATTGATGAATCAGGCTGCAGATATAGTGCACTGAAGATGTGCCAGATTCACAAATCAGGCTGCAGAGTGCATTGAAGATGTGCCCGATTCACAAATCAAGCTGCAGATGTAGTGCACTGAAGATGTGCCTGATTCACAAATCGCACTGCATATGTAGTGTACTGAAGATGTGCCCATTTCACAAATCAGGCTGCAGATGTAGTGCACTGAAGATGTGCCCAATTCGCAAAACAGGCTTCAGATGTAGTGCACTGAAGATGTGCCCAGTTCAAGTGCATCAGGCTGCAGATGTAATGCTCTGATAATGTGCCCGATTCATGAGTCAGGCTGTAGATGTAGTGCAACAGTTAGCCATATACAAAGAATTTTTGGGATATATACTGTCAAAAAGTAGAAGATGGACTGGGAGGGGCTCTGCAGACCCATTATGGCCATGGAGATTTCTGGCAGTACAGAAACAGTGCTAATATACTAGAATGATAGCTGTCTGTAGTGCCAGATTGTTATTACTGTAGGTCTTCTGCAGACCTATACTGCATTTACACTGTACAGTGCCCATTCAATGACTTGCTGGCATGGTTAATGAGATGAAATTAAGCTTACTTCATGGCTCTCTTATACACAAGGATTAGACTTCTGTTTGAGCAAGCAATTCTCTACCCCACTAGAGCAACTGTGTACTTGAAGTTGGTGCACAGCAGAAGATGGCATACTAAAATTGTATGCATTTATATGTGTGTGTGTGTGTGTGTGTGTGTGTGTGTGTGTGTGTGTGTGTGTGTGTGTGTGTGTGTGTGAGTCCTCATGTGTGCATGCACATATGTATGTATGTATGTATGCACACACTGGAGATCAGATTGCTGTCAGAGTTGGGCACATAGTTACATTTTTCCTCCAGATAGGACATGAATGGGAAAAGGAATACTTAATATCTGATACTGTGTTGCAGCTGAATGGATGGATACTGATGGTGGATGCTAGCACCTGTGATGGGGTGCAAACATGGACAGGCAAGGGAGGGTACATAATGTCTGGTAATGCGCTGGATTCTGAGCACAGACATCAGCAGGGATCCTTACTGTCTGACAGCATCCCATATCTGAGGTTTGTACAGTAAAAGAGAGAAAGATGTACTTAATATCTGATACTAAGCTGTTGCTGAAACACAGGCAGGAGAAATCAGTTTTAAATGTGCATTCTGAATAACAGAATGCAAATATATGCATACATGCACTGATGTATGACTATATAGCCTTGCATACATGTATACATTACTCTTGTTGCATGTACCTATTGGCGAGCAAAGATGTATCCTATCTCTAGCTGTTTTACTCACTACACAGGTATTCATTGTTGCAAATATATACAGTCAAAAATTCATGTGTATGACTCACTATTTATGATAGTGTGTAAAATCAGTGCATATGTGCGCTTTGTTTATTGGTGTACATGTACTGGATGTCAATGTGTAATTGTCCGTGTGTGTGTGTGTGTGTGTGTGTTCTACTCACTGTCATTTGTTAGGGATACACTACTTTTACAACAACTTTGTACATGAGTTTGATTCACTGTGCACATAAGTAGTGTAAATGTATAAACTCTGTTAAGCGGTTGTACCACATTCAGTGTAAATGTGTGCACTAAGACTTGCATTCCTAGTTCTGAATATCACAAGCTCTTTTTAATGGAAAATATGCCTGGGTGCAGACTGTCTCCAGTTGCTTGAGCTTTCCTACTAAAGATCTGTTCTGAAATTATGAGTTTTTTTATGTTCAAGCCTGTTGGTCTCTCTGAAGATGTGCTATTACACTTTTCCAAGCCATGACCCACAGCAGACATAGTAGCTGTGCACATCTGTAACAACATTGTGAGCCTGCTGACAATTTGTCATACAAACATGCCTACATAACATAGTCAAAACTCTTAACAGTACCAAATTGCCCGGTTGTACCCAGTTTTAGTTCCAAAAACTAGAGATGAACTAATCTACTCCTACAGTTGCTTGCAGTCCTTGTAATTTTTTTTCCTCTTTCATTATCCTATGGATTCCTACCCCAGTGGTCACATCCATCAGTAGGTCCACCTGCCACCTCTTAACCCCCTGGCCTTTTTCCTATATGGCTGGGGCCTGCACAGATCTTAAGGGCGACCTGGGAAATTTGGCTATTATACCTTGTATTGGATTGGAGACTGTAAAGTGGTGACCAGAGAAAGTGTAGTTAGGCAGCAGAGGATGGTGGTTTGTAGGATGACATTGCTGATTAAGAGGAGGAAGAGGAGTGTGAGGGCAGCACCAAGGATCAAATGGTGGAAATTGAAAAAGGGTAATTGTGAGGTGGAGTTCAGGGATGAGTTAAGACAGGCACTGGGTGGCAGTGAAGAGTTACCAAATAGCTGGGTAACTACAGCAGAGCTAGTAAGGGAAACGGCTAGAAAGGTGCTTGGTATCACATCTGGACAGAGGAAGGACGACAAGGAGACATGGTGGTGGAATGAGGAAGTACAGGAGAGTATACAGAGAAAGAGGTTGGCAAAGAAGAAGTGGGATTGTCAGAGAGATGATGAAAGTAGACAGGAGTATAAGGAGATGAGATGCATGGCAAAGAGAGAGGTGGCGAAGGCTAAGGATGAGGCATATCAAGAGTTGTATGAAAGGTTGGACACTAAGGAGGGAGAAAAGGACCTGTACCGATTGGCTAGACAGAGGGGCCGAGCTAGGAAAGATGTGCAGCAGGTAAAGGTGATAAAGGATAATGAGGGAAACATACTCACAAGCGAGGAGAGTGTGTTGAGGAGATGGAAAGAGTACTTTGAGGGGTTGATGAATGAATAGAATGAGAGGGAGAGAAGGTTGGATGATGTAGGGATAGTTAATCATGAAGTACAATGGATTAGCATGGAGGAAGTAAGGATAGCTATGAAGAGAATGAAGAATGGAAAGGCTGTTGGCCCAGATGACATACCTGTGGAAGCATGGAGGTGTTTAGGTGAAATGGCAGTAGAGTTTTTAACCAGATTGTTTAATGAAATCTTGGAAAGTGAGATGATGCCTGAGGAATGGAGAAAAAGTGTTTTGGTACTGATTTTTAAGAATAAGGGTGATGTGCAGAGCTGTAGTAACTACAGAGGGATTAAATTGATCAGTCACAGCATGAAAGAGTAGTGGAAGCAAGGTTAAGAAGGGACGTGATGATTAGTGATCAGCAGTATGGTTTCATGCCGGGAAAGAGCACTACAGATGCAATGTTTGCTCTGAGAGTATTGATGGAAAAGTACAGAGAATGTCAGAAGGAGTTGCATTGTGTTTTTGTAGACTTAGAGAAAGCATATGACAGGGTGCCTAGAGAGGAGTTGTGGTATTATATGAGGAAGTCAGGAGTGTCAGAGAAGTATGTAAGAGTGGTACAGGATATGTACGAGGGTAGTGTGACAACGGTGAGGTTTGCGGTGGGAGTGACGGATGCATTTAAGGTGGAGGTGGGGTTACATCAAGGATCAGCTCTGAGCCCTTTCTTATTTGCAATGGTGATGGACAGGTTGACAGATGAGATCAGACAGGAGTCCCCGTGGACTATGATGTTTACAGATGACATTGTGATCTGTAGTGAGAGTAGGGAACAGGTGGAGGAGACCCTGGAGAGATGGAGATATGCTCTAGAGAGAAGAGGAATGAAGGTCAGCAGGAATAAGACAGAATATATGTGTGTGAATGAGAGGGAGGATAGAGGAATGGTGAGGATGCAAGGAGTAGAGGTGGCGAAGGTGGATGAGTTTAAATACTTAGGGTCAATAGTTCAGAATAACGGAGAGTGTGGAAGAGAGGTGAAGAAGAGCGTACAGGCAGGATGGAGTGGGTGGAGAAGAGTGTCAGGAGTGATTTGTGACAGACAAGTACCTGTAAGAGTGAAAGGGAAGGTCTATAAGAGGGTAGTGAGACCAGCTATGTTATATGGGTTGGAGACAGTGGCATTGACAAAAAGGCAGGAGTTTGAGCTGGATGTGGCAGAATTGAAGATGTTAAGATTTGCACTGGGTGTGACGAGGGTGGACAGGATTAGGAATAAGTATATTAGAGGGTCAGCCCAAGTTGTAAGGTTTGGAGACAAAGCCAGAGAGGCACGATTATGTTGGTTTGGACATGTGCTGAGGAGGGATGCTGAGTATATTATATGCTAAGGATGAAGCTACCAGGTAACAGGAAAAGAGGAAGGCCTAAGATAAGGTTTATGGATGTGGTGAGAGAGGACATGCATGTGGTTGGTGTGACAGAGCAAGATGCAGAGGACAGGAAGAAATGGAAACAGGTGATCTTCTGTGGCGACCCCTAACAGGAAAAGCTGAAAGAAGATGATGATGATACCTTGTATTGGAGGGGGTTTCTTTTATTATGTCCTACTCCATCCCCATACCCTGCAATCCCTTTGATTTTGTCCTGAGGGCAGGTATGCAATGGGGAACTGCTGAAATATCACCCCGTCTCTGCAGCAGCTTAATGTCTGCATCCTAATCTCTACTTGGAACATCCCCCTTCTTTCTTTTCCATCCTCCTACAAGGATTGTTACATAAGGAATTCCTACAGGGCCACCCTCTCCCTGGGATGGGAATACCCATCCCTCCCTGTCACCTAAGCTGCTAATCGAACCTGGATAATTTGGAGTACAGTTAGGGCTTTATTCCTCCATGCCACTGGAATGGTGACACAGTCCTGGTAATGATACAGTAAAGAGCTCTGTACTGGCTTGCTGATGGCTCAGTCAGTTACGGCACTGTTTTACTGTTTCTCATTAACATACTACCAATGGTGTGGCATGATCCCCCACTTGCTATCATCATACACAAAAAACACTGTTCCTGCCTGCTTAATGTGTGGACTAGAGATTCAGAGGTTCATAGGTTGGTACTAGGCTATCGGCCTAGCCATAACAATTCCCGATGTGATTATATTTTCTGTCAGGTTTTCATATTAAACAGAGAAAAATCGTTAACCTTGGCTTGCTCTTTGTGATATTTTGTGCTAACAAAGCTGGATCTTAAGTTACTCTAAGCACTCACCCAGGTGGAATCATCACATCCTTGGGGTTAGTAATGTTTACTTGCACCAGTGGAGTAGTAACTGGTGTTCTTTTTTGTTGTTGCTATCATAACCTGCTCACAGGAGATCTAGGTGGCCCATACTTATTTTTAGTCTGTAATAATTTGTAAACATATGGGAGTTACATTGCAGACATACTGCATGAATCCAGGAGGCAGCACCAAGGTAAGTGAATCAAAGTAGTATTTTTTTTTTCTTCTTCTCAGTGGAACCATGACAGTTTGTATATAAACGGTTTTCCTGGGTTAACAATTTTAGAAATAGGATCTTTTTTTCCCACTTTTTCTTTATGAATGGCAGCATAGCTGTTGATAAAACAATATTAAAGGAATTTGCCCTTAAATTGTGGTCTGAAATGAAAAACAGATATAGAATAGACACTGAAAAATGCATTTGTAAACAACTTGTTATTAATTGGCTGTTATAATAGTTAACATATTTGGCTTAGAGCTTTGAGTTTTGCCATCAGATTTGACCACACTGTTAATACAATTACTGTATGTGTGCAAAACACAATGGAAGTGGTCCTCATTATGGACGTCTGCTTGGTTACTATTGGGAACACTAATGGTTATAGTTAAAGAAGTAGGCTGGCTGCAAGTGAGCATCAGATGAAGGGTTAATGTTTGCAGCTTTTCATTTACTATAGCTACGTTATCAGAAAAACATTCTCATCACTGCAATGCTTGGTGAGAATTTTAGCTGAGACAGTATTTTTAAAGCTGTATTTCGAGGCTGATAAAATTATAGTTGCAAGAAATATACAACAGAACATGTCTGAGTAAACCAACACAAAGCCTACTGCTGAGATTAGAGTGAAAATAAAGGTAGTGTCTGTAAATGTCTCAATAAATAAACGCTCATCTTGTTTGGCTTTCAAAGAGCTCTGACTAATTCTAAGCTGTGCAATTTACAATATATGAAAATTTGTGAAACTTAGGAGAAAATATAACATTACAAAAGTCTCTTGAGCTCTACCTGATGCATTTTGTACTAATGAAACCATTCTGCTGCTTTAAGTTCTTCCTTAATTATTTTACCTGTTTTATATTCTTTATTTAAAACATGCTACCTTTATTGTGTGTGCAGAGGCAGAGTTAGCATTTCAGCCATATTTACAAAGGAATTACAGAAACAGACATTTTGTCATGACACATTAATAGGTTTGTTTATTTATATAGTACACTGTACAGGCTCAACTACTTATTTATCCCATACTGTGAAGTACAATATGTTTAACTGAAATCCACAATTTACTATGTATTTAAAAAAGTCTTTAAATAATCTCTGTAAACGGTGTCCTTTCTTTGTATATTTGAATCTATATGTATTCACGTGCAGATCTGCATATACATGTTATGTTAATTAGGTTGCATGATTTTCCCTGATTTTAAGGTTCTTTATCTCAGATTCTTTCATCTTGACTTTTGAGAGGTAGGGACACAGCCATGCATTACTGTAAAGCATTGCGTTACTTATGTTTATTTACCATAGTAGTGTCCTGATCTCAGTGTATCAACTACAGCAAGAGCTCAAGTAATGAAATCACAATGTAAGCAAAAGGGAAACAAAAAGACTGTTTATATATCAGAACCTTCCTAACCGAAGTCACATGTAAGAGTAGATACAAATTTAAGGATTACATTAACTGGAATGTACCTAATGAAATACTTTAGAACATTTAAAAAAGAATCAGATAGATTATTTGGAGGAGAAAAATGGATAGGCATAGTCTGGATTAAATTGTGTCCTATCTTCGGTCATTGGCATTTAGCCTGCATAAGCAGATGTTTTTTGAGTTGGGGTCTAAATAATGTGTAGGATGAGAGTTCTTTAGAAAATTAAGTAGAAAATCTCAAAGTTTAGGTGCTAGCATGGAGAAACCATGCTTGGTGCAAAGGGGTAAAGTTGCAGGTGACAGCAGACAGAGGGTAGATTCTGAGAGATGTCTTACATTGCATGACAAAGTTTTGAATGTGTTTATGTACTAGTGGTTAGAATGTGTTAGGGATGAGTGTTCTGGACAGTATGGAGCTCAGCAGGAGGTCTGCTGTTTGACTGGGAGCCATTTGGCTTTACAGACATTGTCAGTGGCACTCTTGGCAGGGGCAGTTTGTGATGAAATGGCACAGCTCCTTGACATGGTTTGTAGGGTGGTTGTATTTTGCTTTGAGGCTGCAGCTATGGTGGATAATCCATATTCTAATTGTGTAAGTTGTATGCCTTTACCTCCGACTGTTCTTGCTGGACTTAGGTAAACAGATTGCTTTCTGGGCCAGAAAGCTGATTTTTTGCAAGTTATTTTAATGTGGTTTTGGAATTAAGAGAATTGGGTCTAGCCAAATTCCCAGGTACTTGGAAGAGGATGTAGTTTCAATGGGGGAATTATGTGACAAGTATTGTTAAGTTTCTTTGGGACTTTGTCTAGTCTTTAATAAAAGTCAAAGAACATGGATTTAGTTTAGGGGTGATTAGTAGTAGTTTGTGCTGCGGGAGATGTGTTGTGAAAGGTAATCATTCTGGAGTTGTTTTTCTGTACAACAGTAAGAGTGGCTGGACATGAAGGTGATGATATCAGCAGCATATAAAATGACTAGAGTGTGGTGGAGGTCGTGTGGGAGGTTTTTTTTTTGTTTTTTTTTACTAAACATGGAGAAAAGATGATGAACTAGAATGAAGCCTTGAGGGACAGTCATGCAGAACTAGAGAAGGGGGTACCTAGTTTTACTTTGTATGACGTGTATGAAAGAGGGCCTTTCAACCAATGAAAGGAATCTTCACTTATGTCAATTTCAATAAGTTTATCTAGAAGTAGTGAGTGATCAAGAGATCAAAGACTTTAGAAGGTTTATGAAGACTGCCCCAGTGAGATTCCCTTTGTCCATGTTGCACAGGGGTCCACAGGGCTGTCATGGTGCTTCAAACTCCCCAGAAGCCATGTTGCTTGTTGGAGAGAAGGGAGCACTTTTGGATGAAAGATGAAATTGAAGTGTGAGTTATATTTTCTAGGATTTTACCTCAGCTGGAAGTATGATGGTAGGCAAAAATGGAAGGATTTTCTGTTTCCCTGCTTTGGCATGGGTGTGACTACGGCTTATTTCCAAATACTGAGCATAATGCAGTAGCTGTTTGCAGCACAAATTAATTGTCACAGAGCTCCATATCTGTAACAGGAGCTGGATATGAATATAATGATACAGGTCAGTCTCACTGCAGAACTGCCCCCCACAAGCGCACTCATGGTGTGCAATAATGGCAAAAGTCACAGGCAGCCACACTCAGGTAAGCATGGTTGTACAGTACGTTTTGTTATTCTTCTAGTCATTTTTCCTCATTACCTTCATCTTCATGCAACACCTCTCAGCTGTACAGATTTTCAAAGAATGTCCAGATTTTTGCCAAATATTTTGGTCCTTATTCCATATATTTGTCGTTTTCTGGAAAATTTGTGGAAAATCATTAAAGACTGAAGTTAGAAAATAATATCAGACATTTGAGTTTTAGACTTCATACCCTTCAAAACTTCATATCCTTCAGAAAATCTTTGCTATTGCAAAAACTGTTATTCTGTCAACTTTCTAAATTTGTAAGAACAATATTTAAAAATTGTCTCTATTTTTGGGCCTTTGTCCCACTTTTATTTATGGCTTTCTCCAGATTTCTTGCTCTAAGAGTTTGAGAGGTATGTCATACATCCATTCTGTGTTGTCTGAGAACAACATCATCTTAACAGTTACTTTTACAGTGGCAGCACATACATCTGGATCTTCAAGGGGGATGGTATGGCACGTCAGCTGTTCCTAGATGATCTCTGTTTCACCTATAAATCAAACACCTCCTCTCTCTCCCCTCATCACTACTCTAACTGGCTACATCTGTGCTGATTTTTGATCTGATGAGGACCCTTGCCCCATTCTGCTTATGTATTCATACAACTGATAGATTACCCATTGTGTACCTTTATCCATAACATAGGTGCTAGTACATGGGAAATTGCTGTTGTATAAAATATTACCATAAAAGTAGATGCCCTTCTCCTCACTTTTTCAGTTGTAGGGATCTCCTGCCAAGGATAGCCCAACATCCAGACAGTATGCCAAAGCCTTTCAAACTTTCATGCGCCATATGTCACATGTATTCACCTCATACAGGATGTAGGGCATAAAGGTGATGTATAGACACAGTTACCCAGAACTTAATTGCCCCAGAAGAGAAACATCTCCCTAGAAAAAAAAAAAAACAAAAAAACATGCTTATCCAAAAGAAAAAAATGCAGATGGAAAAGTGACACCCTCAGCCAGGAGGATAACCAAAGTAAAATCCAAAGGAAAAAATGGTGTTGGAGGGAGGGAGCAAACACTACAGCAGTGAAGAGAAGGACATCTACTGTTATGGTAAAATTTTACACAACTGTATTATATCCTTCTATATCACTATTGCAGTATTTTTCACAGAAGGCAGAATATAAAAGCTCAAGAAAAGGAATGAAAGGTGGAAGGCTGGGAAGAACGCTCAACAAACCCACGTAGAATGGTTCAAGCAAAACATGCTCTATGCCTAGAAACCATATCCAACTTATAATGTTTAGTAAAAGTATGCACTAAAGACCAAGTAGCAACTTCAAGGATGGAATTGGTGTCCAACCCCTTAAGGAAAGCACCAGAAGAAGCAACGGCCCTAGTAAAGCGAGGTCTAATGGAAGACATTTGCCATGAAAAGAATAACAAAAAGAAAGGGTCTTAGAACTTAGAACTTAGGCCTTAGAACTCAAGGAGGAGATGGTTTGCTTAAAACAGCCAAATCCAATGTCTGGGGATGAAAAACACAAAGCTGTTCAGATTTGCCAATGGCCTTAGTTTGATCCAAATAGTACCTGAGCTATTTGTACAAATCCATGGTATGTAACACCCTCTCACTAGAAGACTGAGGAGAAGGAGAAAAGGAAGGGATTTTAACTGCCTGATTCAAAGACAACTCATTGACCACCTTTGCCATAAAAGAAGAATTAATATGAAGGGATACCCTTGTCCCTTTGAAAAACAAAAACAGGAGGGATGACCATAAGGGCCTGAAGCTCAGAAACCCTCTGAGTAGAAGTAAGAGCAAGTAATAATAGAGTCTTCTGGGGGTACAATGTTGCAGAGAAACTGAACCTGCAGGATCAAAAGGAGCCTGGCTCAATTTTTCTAAAACAAAATGAAGGTCCAAAGAAGGAGGAACAGGTTTCCTTGGGGGGCAGTGTAAGATGCAGGACACTTTAATAAACTGTTTGACCTCAAACCGAAAGGACAAAGGAGGATTCAAGGGCAGACAAGCAGAAATAGTGGACAAATGGGCCTTTACAGAAGAGTAGGTCAAGCCAGACTGGAGCAACTCACCCAAATAGGACAGAACCAGAAGGATCCCACTGAAAAAGGATCCTGTTATAAGCATGGCACCAGAAAGAAAATCTCTTACATATGAACATACAAGACTTTCTAGTTGCAGGTTTTCTTGCACCTGTAAAACCCTAAGCATGTCCTCAGAAAAAAAGGTGCCTAAAAGGAATCAAAACCTTATCACCCACAGTGTAAGTTGAACAGAGGACAAGCGAGGATGAATGAGTGACCCCTTGTCCTTTGTGAGAAGGTCCGGTGAAGTAAATTTAGATGATTTCCCCTGGCCACATGCATTAAGAGGAAGAACCAGTGCTGTCTTTGCCAAAAAGGGAGTCACTAGCAAGATTTGTGGGGAGTCCAGCTGAATCTTCTTCAGAGCTATTTGAAGAGGAAGGGGAGGGAATGTGCAGAGAAACATCCCCTTCCAAGGAAAAGAAAGGGCATCCATCTTCCACACCAGATAGCATGGCACTCTGAAACAGAAAAGAGGGAGTTGCCTGTCCAGAGGGGAGGCAAAAAGATCTATCTGAGGAATATCTCACTGATGGACTATGTCCAGAAACACATCTCTGTGAAGCATCCATTCATGAGCCTGTGGTTTGGACCTGCTCAAGATGTCTGCCACTAAATATTGTTCCGAAGGAATATAGACTGCCTGAAGAGTTAACTGATAACATAGCCAGACCTCAGCCCTGAAGAGCTAACCTGCAGAGAAGATAACATTTTGTGCACCTCTGCATGTTGACATACCACATTAATGTGGTGTTGTAAGTGTAATGAAAAACCTGAAGGGACAGAATCAGAGCTCTCATCTCTTTGATGTTGATATAGTCTGACCTCTGATGGAGGGGCCAAAGACCATGGACTTTCAGATGACCACAGGAAGCCATCCACCCCATGTCTGAAGCATCTCTGAATAGCTCTTGAGAAAAATAATGGCAGCTGAAAGTGTAGGCCTGGGATGAGGGAAACTTGCTTTATCCACCAGTCAAACTCCTGCTTTAGACAAGGAAGGAGAGGCACACTGAAATCTAGAGGGTAGCAGTGCTGAAGCCAAACTGACTTAAAGTAACATTGAAGCTTCAGCATGTGCAGTCTGGCAATAGGGAGATATTGCAATAGAAGAGGCCATGAATTGGATGTAAAGTATATCAAAAACACAGTGGTGTGCTGCAGTGGCATAGGCTATGTGTGCATAAAATTGTTTCTTGAAGTGGTCTAAGGCTCCATGCTACTTAACTGGGGGAATGCTAGAAACAAGACTCAGAACAATGCTGCCCCAATCCTTAGGAAGGTGGAGAATATTTTCTACTCTCTCAGGAAGAGATTCTACCACTTAAGGATCTTTTCATGCCTTTCTGATGACAAGGGAAATCATTTTGTCTGCAAGGAGCATCAAACAGAAGGTCAAGGGGGATAATGGAATGTCTCCTGAAGGATCAGTCTGGTATAGGTTCAATCTTCTGCCTCTCTCTTGGGAAGACTACAGGAGAACGTGTGAGGGCAAAGTCAGTGCAAAACAAGCAAAGGAAAAGTGTGTGTAAGAAGGGTGGAATGCTGGAGCAAAAGCCAATGTACAACACAAAAGAACAGAGTCCACGACCAGCAGAATGTTGACCACGTTTATTACCTGGATTTAGTGCTTTCATTTTAGGATGTAACACAAAACGTCCTCAGAATCCAAAGTTTCACATTTACCCTTTACTTTTGCTAATATAGTACTATTGGAATGGGAAAAACAAAAGGTTTTTCAGCAAATCTGATCCCCTCCAGCAATTATATACCAGATTTTTGGACAATATATTTATTGCCTGGGAAATCCCTGAAACTGAAGTTAAAAGCTTTATTGAGTATTTAAATTCTTCTACTACTTTTTTGAAATGTATGTACCAGTACAACATGAGTAGTATTGCATATTTAGATGTTTTAGTGTCAAAGGAATTTGAGGGTGAAGGAATTAATTGTACTATATAAAGAAAACCTCTCTATTCAAACAGCTTTTTGCACTATAACAGCTGCCATCCCAGTCATCAAAAAAGGGTATTATTAAGGCCCAGTTTGTGAGAGTGGCATGTATGACTTCTGAACATAATACTTTTGAAAGAAAATGTAATTATTTGGCAAAACTTTTTCATGATAGAGGTTATCCTTTTGATATGGTGAAGAAGGATTCTGATGAAATAACAGAAAAAAGAAGAAGGGGGGGTGTTGACACCCCTATTATTGGGAGGCCTAATAGAAGAGAAAGCTATGACTAATAGAAATTAAAGTGATTTTTCTTGTACTTTTATTACAATATATACACCAGAACATGAAGGGATTTACCAAATTCCGAAAAGCAAATGGAAAAATTTCCAGTGCTTTGAAGGGTTGAGTGAAATAATGGGTGATATTCCTAGAATTGTATATAAGAGAGGCAAGACTTTGAAAGAAATGTTGGAAGGGGAAAATCAACTTTGAATTAATAGCTGTAAGCAGAAAAGAGCATTTAAATGTGGATCCTGCACACAATGTAAATATATTTTAAAGTCTAAATTTGTGGAAGTAAATCAACAAAAAGTTTTTGCGGCATTTAAATAAACATGTAGATCTGTAGGCATCAAAAATAAACAATAATTTTTTTTTTATGCAAACATATATCAAAGCACCCAGACCATTATTTTTTTGTTTTTTGGTCTGGAAATAGTGCAGAATAATCCACTAAGGGCCTATGGGCTGACATCATTGAACAAAAGGAAACTATATGGCAACTCAGGTTGAATTCCTATATCATGCCTAGGTTGAATTAAGTAGTATCTATTTCAAGTACTTTAAGGCTTATGTCTTACAGGACTTAACAGAGTAGATTACTTTTAAAGTTTTTTATAAAATGTTTTCAAAATGACGTCTATTGTTCATTGTTGAGCGGGGGCATATATATATATATATATATATATATATATATATATATATTTATATATATATATATATATATATATATATATGTGTGTGTGTTTATATATGTATATATATATATATATATATATATATATATATATATATATATATATATATATATATATATATATATATATATATATATATATACACATACATGTTTAAAAGTGAAGGGTAAATGTGAAATTTTGGATTCTGAGGAAGTTTTGTGTTACATCCTAAAATGAAAGCACTAAATCCTGGTAATAAATGTGGTCAACATTCTGCTGGTCGTGGACTCTGTTCTTTTGTGTTGTATATGTGAGTTCTTAGTTCAAACGGGCTCATATGAGATGCCTATCCGTTAATATAGATAAGTCCTTTGGTTCTGAAATTTGCATATTACTACCACATCTGGATCTTTTCATGCCTTCCTGATGACATGGAAAATCATTTTGTCTGCAAGGGGCATCAAACAGAGGGTCAAGAGGATAATGGAATGGTTCACTTTTTTTAATTTCTCCAAGTCTTTTGGGTTTCTAATACCATGACGGGAATGGACCTCATTCCTAAGTCAAAGTACGATTAAAGTTCATGAAATTAGTATTGTTTCAGTTTTTGTTGTTAGCCAGAAGTGCTCTTCGCAGCACCCACAATGTTCCCAGCAATCGTACAGAGTTGCATGTATCGGTAACATATCTAAGTACAATTGTAAATTATTTTTATAAGACCTGTTGCTCCTACTACTACTAGATCTGTTTGAGTATTCATCTTCCACATTGTCCTCATTTCTGTCTGCAAATCCTGATGTTTTATGACTTTGTGTCTCTCTCTGTAGATAAGATACTGTAGTCACTGGCTGTGGCAATTTCAATGAACAATGCTATTTTGTCTTCTTTTCATGGACTAGTATATCTGGTTTTCTCGCATCTATCTTTTGAACTGTTGGAAGTGGGTGATCCCACATGATATAAACTTCATAATTTTCTATGATGCTTTGTGGCTCATGTTTCCAGTGTTTTTCAGCCACTTCAGTACCATAATGTTTGCACAATCCCGACTGCAGCAGTCTAACCACATTATTATGCTTTCATTGTACAGTCCTGCCATTAATATATCACAACCAGCAACACAATGTGCAACTGTTTCCAATTCTGTTTTACAAAACCTACATTTGTCTGTTGGTCCCACATGTTCAATGGACTTTGTAAACCACCACGTACATAGTCCACTGTCTTGATCCACCAATACTAACCTTTCATCTTTTAGTTTAAATTTACCTCTCCTTAACCATTCTTGCATTCAATCCTGATCGACAAGAGTTTGTTCCAAGAGTTTCTTCTACTTGCAACTACATTAATGCATTTTTCACAGTTGTTGCCTTTTCATCTGATACTTCACATTATATTCTTTGTTTTTTTGGCACATTCATTTGCTGCCTGATTTTTATCTACTTCTGGTTTGGTTTCCATTACGCTTGACACTGATATGCTTCTGCTAAACTAAGCAAGGAAGGAATCTTAGACTTATTCTCCTCACAATTCAAAACTTATTTATGTTTGGATCTTGTGAGGTCAGCAGATATGTATGCAGTCCCATGATTGCAAATCTATATATGTAATCATTTTCGAAGAGGCCCATACCTCCTTCAGAATGAGGAATATATAATCTTGGTATGCACCAATATTTATAAATCATTTGATGAGCATGAAGCATCCTTCTTGTTTTCCAGTCTAACCTATCCAACACCTTTTGGGGCCAATCAGTCACCCCAAAACTGTAAGTTAGGATAGGAAGTGCAAACTGGTTTATAGCTTGGACTTTGTTCCTAGATGTCAATGATGTCTTCAGTATTAATTTTAGTCTTCTAAAATATTCCTTACTGAGTTTTATTCACATTTATTCATGTTTTTTATTATTGATCCTTAATTGATTTTCAAATATTTATACACTCCGTCTTGCTCAAGTTCTTTAATATCACATTCTTGCCCCAAACTGATGTTGTCTTGGTGCTGCTGCTTTCCTGCTTTAAAGGTTGGTTTTGTACATTTATCAAGACCAAATTACATTCTTATATCATCTGAAAAAGTTCTGACCATTTGCAGTTGTGCTTTCAGTTCCACATCTGATTAACTATACAGTTTCAAATCATCTACAAAAAGGAAATGAGAAGTCTTTATACTTTGTTGTTTTCTATGAGCCAAATTATAGCCATGACCTAATCTGTTAAGCAAACAGCTTAATGGGTTAAGGGCAAGAAAGAAGAGCAGTGGTAACAGATAGTCACATTGGGATATCCCCTTTTAATTTTTATCCCTGGAATAATAATCTGTCCTTTATCATGGCTTAACTGCAAAGTGGTTTGCCACTGTTTCATTGTTGCTGTGATGTAATCAATCAGTGTAGGGTATATCTTATACATTTGTATGCACACTTTTATCCATAAATATGGGATGCTGTCAAATGCTTTTTTGTAGTCTACCCAAGCCAAAATTAGATTCTTCCCCTTTTTACAGTTTTCTGTTATGACCTTATTTAACAAATGAGCCTTTGTTCCATATGACTTTCTTTTATTACCCTTTTGTTCAATTGCCATGACTGAGTTTTCTTCAAAATGACTAGAAACTCTCTCTGCATTAATTCCAGTGTATAGTTTATACATTGGTGGAAGGTAAGATATTGGTCTATAATTTTTATGATAGTTTGCAGGTTCACTCAAGTAGGAGTATTGTTTTTCCTGTTGTTAACAAGGCTGGTGTCTGTTCAGGGTGTGCATATAAATAGCTCTTACTCATAGAAAAATCTTCATTTTAACATGTTAATACTTTTAGCCAGAAGTTAGGTACTGCATCTGGGCCTGGGGTTTTCCAATTAGAGGCTTTTCTTAACTTCATTTCAATCTCTCTGGCTGTTACTTCATCCCATTTCATATCCTGTACATTTGAACTTCTTATTCTTTCTTTTACTTTTTCTATCCATTTAGCATCTTTGTTATGTTCCACAGGATCTTCATAGATATTTCTCCAAACTATATCTATTTCTTCTTTTTTGGAAGTGTTTCAGTTTCTTTTACCTTACTCCCCAATTCTTTATAAAACTTTTTTGGGTCATCAATAAATTGCTTATTTAGTACTTTTCCTTTATATCTATCTACACATCTTCTAAGTTTTTCAGCCTGTGCTGATATGTTTAGCTTATTTGTGATAGTGCACAATAGATCCTGATTTGTACTGATACTGTGCATTGCTTTTATCATGTCGATCTTTCTGAGTATTTTTGTTGATCTGTTCCATCTTCTATACACTAACAGTGATATCTCTTGTCTTAATTGATTTATAGTTTTCTCTGTTCAATATTTCCATGATGGCATTCAATTTTTTCCCTTCCTCTCCCTTACAACCCTTTGTTTTTGTGGTCAGATTTTATCTCTTATTAATTTAGCTGCACAGTAATATATCCTGTTTACTTCTGTTATATCGCATGAATCATTATGGCTGTCCTAATTACTGCTTTCACTTGTTTTATCAAACTTATAACTTTTGGAGTTTTATTGATGTTGTGTAGTCTGTTTTTAAGTCTGTCCATCTCTATTAAACCAAGTAACTCTTCTCTTAGATAATTTTCTTCTAAACTGAGAGCACATTCTTTATTCTCCATTCCCTGTGGGCATTCTATAGAAAGTGCCACAGCATCTTCCTGTGTCACATACTCTTCAGTTTCATCCTGTGTCATCCATTGCTCTTTCATATGGGAACTCACTGGCCTATCACTCCACAACACTGACTGTGTCAGAGTTGCCACAGTTTCCTGTTCCTCCCCTTGTTGTACAACTCCAACTGAACATTTGTACTGGTTTCCTGTGGAAGGCTCCAAAGTATCTTCGTATGAATACTGATCAGATGTTTCTCGCTCCACTGGTTTCTCCTTAATTTGGGGATCCATTACTCTATCCTGCTGTGGTGTTTTCTGAGTTAGATTTTCAACACTAAATCCTTCACTTCTCAGGTACTCCAAAACCTCAGTTTCGATTTCTTTAACTTCTCCATTACTGATCCTCTTTTCTACTTTTCCTCTTTGTTTTCTTATTTTTTTGTATTGTAAAATTGTCCACGTCTGATGTCTTTGCCTACATTTCTCTTCAAATATCTTTGGTGCTGCTCTTTTTGCATTGATTAGTTTTGCTTTTCCTTTGCATAAATATTACATCATATTAAATCTCTTTTTCTTTCCCATGTCCATATTTCTTCTTCAGATGTCTCCTGATCTTCCTGTCTCTCCTTACTTTGGGGGCTCATTCCATTATGCTGCAATCTAACCTATGTTAGACTTTCTACACTAAATCCTTCATTTCGCAATTATTCCATAACTTCAACTTCTATTTTTTTTTTTTACTTTTACTTTACTAGTCTTCTGTTCTACATTCCCTCTTTGTGATCTTATTTTTTTATTGCAAAATTTTCCATATCTGGATGCCTTTGCCTGTATTTTTCTTTGAATATATTTGGGGCTGCTTTTTTTGTATTGTTTAATTTGGCTTTTTCCTTTGGATACATATTGAACCATATCAGATCTCTCTTTCTTTCCCATGTCCATATTGCTTTTTTATACTTTTCAAAAATCTCTAGGTTTTGTTCTTTATATTTTTGAACTTACTCAGATGCTTCTTTTTCCAAACAGATCAAAGTTTTTTGGTCTATATAATGTTTTCATAAATCTGTTGTATTAATGAACACAATTTTTTTTTATTTGAAGCTTCTAACAGTTTTTATTGTGGAAGTATTTTTCTTTCCTCTAATTTCTCTCTTAATTTTTATGTATTATTTGAAGCTTCTAACAGTTTTTATTGTGGAAGTATTTTTCTTTCCTCTAATTTCTCTCTTAATTTTTATGTATATCTTGTGTCTGGAAATTCTGGACTTTTTGCATTATAGTAACAATACATAATTTCTTTCTTATTCTCAGTAGTCTACTCTATTGTCTTTATGACTGTTTTTTGGCCTATGAGTTTTTGTGATTTTTGTGGACTGCTACTTCCTTCTACAACAGGGGGTCAACTTCCACCTAGGCCTGGCCTAGCCCCATTGTAGGAATGTTTCTGTGTCTTGATTTTTTTCCAGTCTTAGCACCAGTGCGCCTACCAGGATTGGGCACTTTTTATCCTGGTTCTTGTGCACTAAGGTACATTTTTTATTTTTAAGCTACTTTAGTCCATGACATATGCAATATAAAATGCAGTCTATATATCAGTGTTGTCTTGGTGAGATTTTGTAAAAAGCAAGGTGCACCTCATGAAGGTACTCACCAATACTGGAGGACAAATTCAATTTCAGCAATACTGCTCTCATTTGCTTGCTGACTTATCTCAACATTCAGAAGGATCAGTCTGGTGGAGGTTCAGTGTTCTACTCCTCACCATGCACCTGATAAACAATGCTAAGCGACTGAATGGAAAGAATGGTAATACTTAGAACGGCACCAGTGACATCAGTACTTATCCCTCATGTTCAAATTTCAACCCAAAAGGGAGAACCATGTAAAATGATTTGACTCTGAAGCTACTGATGTTGACTATGGTTTCAACAAACAAAGAAGGAACTGCGTATTTAAGTTCAAAGTCACAGTCAACAAAGTTTATATATGGGTTGCTTCTGGAACTAGCAGGATGTTCCCCAGGCTTGCAACAGCTAGCACTGAAGCAGCAATTGATGAACAGGTTGCAGAAAATTAAGGAAGAGCAACAAATATCTATCCACACTGGAAAGAGACGGGTAAGGGGCAAAGACCCATCCCAATCTGTGCCTTCAATAAAGCATTCAATTTTCTCACCATCAATATTAACAGCAGCAATAAAGACAGTGGCTTGGTAGAATGACAGGATATACTTGATGATGGTCTAGAGGATGCTGGCCAATTAAAAGCAATCTTAGATGGAATGGAAGTACTGTTGAGCCTCAAAAACATGGGTCACTACCCTTCAACAATGTTAGCCATTAAAGTAGAGGCACCAGACTCAGAAGGAAAAGACTGACTTTCCTGCTACTGCCTCTTGACAGGCATTGGGGAGTAACCCTAGAAGACAGTCCAGTTGTGTAAGCAAACATACCATAACAGTAGATGTTTGAATGATCACTGCTGCAATAGCCTTAATTATATGGAGTTATATCCTATATGGGATATAACAGTCAGTCAGCTTCCAAAGATTCAGGGCTCCTTCCAAATGCCCAAACTATTGGTCAGCTTGAAATGAGCTGACTGAAACACAGGTATGGGTAACAAGCCATTTGAGAGCTTTCATGCCACCTGAGAAAGGCAGGATGACCACTGAGAAGGCAATGTCTTTTTTTTTTGTTCCTAGCAAAGGTCTACACCCCAACATAGAAAATGCACTACAGAAACAAAGGAGGGATCCGCTAGTGCAGCAGTGATCATTCAACCATCTACTGTTATGGTAAGTTTATTTACACAACTGTACTATGTTCTTCATATTGATCACTGCTGCAGTAGCCTAGGTTATATGGGTAGATTACCATTGCTTAAAACAACTGGGAGGAGGAGGGAGAAGGGTCCAGGTTCCCATGGACAATAGTCCTATCAAAGCTTGAGTTAGACCTGAAGAAGGAGTCTAGCTTGTAGTGCTTTGTAAAAGTAAGTACTGAGGACCAAGTGTCTGCTAATAGAATACTATTATAGTCCAACCCTTTCCAAAAAGCTATAAATGAAGGCAAGTCCCTGGTAGAATGTGACTTGACCATACCTGAAATTGTTTTGTTGTGGTGAGAATAACAAAAGATAATAGCCTGAGACAACCATTTGGAAATAAATCTGCTTTGACATAGGTTGTACATTCTTACTTTTACAAAAAATGAAAAACTAATCAGAAGCTCTGAAAGATAGTATCAGACTTGTCTGTGACCATCCAAGGTATGAATTATACTTTTTTTCCTCATTTTTGGGTTCAGAGAAGAACACAAGGAGACTGACAGCTTGTCTTAAAGTAAAGTCTGAATTGATAAAAGTATGCACCACAATTGTCAGCCAGGCTGCTCAATAAAAATCCAAGATTAAAATTGAAAAAATGACCACCAGAGCTGTGATGCTACCGTTTTAATAAACCGTACAATCACAGCTCTGGTGGTCTATTTTTCACTTTTATTTTTATCTGGTCTTAAAGTAAACTAAGACACCACCTTGAGCAAATAAATAAGGATTTTCCCTCAAAACAAAACCCTGTCTCTGGGGTAGATATGATAAGGCTGACCCACCATAACAGCTTGTAACAAACACAGTCTTCTTGCAGAAGTCACAGCAACCAGTAAAGCTGTTTTTCCATGTTAGTAACCTCAAGTGAGCCAGATGAGATGGTTCAAAATGTTATCTTCTCTTAACACAGACTTAAGATCCTAAGGAAGAGCCAGTGATTTTCTTTAAGGTCTGTTATGCAATATCCCTTTCAAAAACATTTTGACATGAGAATGCGTTGAAAGAAGGGGGTGCATGGGTAGACATGTTTGAAATAGCCGACAACTGAAACTTGATAGAGAAGTAAAACAGGCCATAAGAAAGCAACTCACACAAATATTTCAAAACTAGAGAAACCCTACCCCTGAATGGGTGCTGGCTACATTGTTGGCAACAACTAGAAACCCTTTTCCATTTGCTATTATATGATTTTCTAGTAGCAAGCTTTCTTGTGCACACTAGTACGTGCTACACGTGGTCATTAAACAGGTGCCCAAATGATATCCTCCCTATCAACCAGGAATGTCATTTGAAGTTCTTCAAAGTTGTTACGGATTGGGATGCATCAAATACCCCTATTATTGTGTGAGAAAATCCAGTCTGTGAGGAAGCTTGTGGTAATTGCCCTTGAACAATTCCAAATGAAAAGAGAGCCACTGTTGCCTAAACTAAAAGGGAGTCACCACACCTGAAGTGTTTCTTCTGAATCTTCAGAAGTACCCTGGAAATCAGTGGAAAGGGTAGAAAAGCATAAAGGAACATTCATGTTCAAGGAAATTAAAAGGAATCTATCTTCCAGCCCTTCATGGATGGACTCCTGCAGCAGAATTTTCCCAGCTGTTTGTTCAGAGAGGAGGCAAAAATGTCTGCTTGAGGAACTCCCCACAGATGGATCAAGTCTTGAAAGGCCCTCAGTCTAGTTTCAATTTGAGAGGGTCTGCCTTTGTCCTGACCAGCTTGGCTGTCACACAGTTTTGCTCTGATGGAATGTAAGATGCTTGTAGAGATGAGCATGTACTGTGAAGCTATAGCTCATAACATGGCTAGTCTGCATAATGCTTAAGACCTGTTTCCCTCTTGCTTGTTTATGTACCACAATACTGAGTTATTGTCTGTAATAACCTAAACAGGTTACAGCCTTAATAAGAACAACCATTTATTTTATATTTATGTGCTAGTGTCTGAGTTTGCTTTCTTAGACATCTTACACTTTTATCCTCACTGACACTGCTACCCAATGTCCCAAGGCTTCTATGGAGGCAGACTGCTTAGGAGCAGGAGGGGAGACTTGGATTCAGTGATATTTGGTGTCTTCACCAAGTAATTACTTTTCTCAAACATCCCAGAACTAAAATCTGAAAAGATAATGGGTGCTGGCGCTGGGACCAAAGAGACTTCAGATACCATTGTATCTTTCTCATGTGGAGTCTTGCCAGAGTATCATGAGAATCATATATGATGCCATGAAATGAAAAATCCTGAGATATTCCCCCACAGCGAGTGAAGTCTTAGTAGAAAGTTCTTGGAAAATATCTTAATATAGGTCTATTTTTTTCCTTTGGAAGAAAAGCTCTTTGTACTGAGGTGTCTGGCAGTTACACCAAGAACAGAATCTTGTGAGATGGAGTCAAAAAAAGATTTTTGAATGTTTTATTGGAATTGCAGCCTACATTGATCTCTCACCAAAGTGAGAGATTTATGACACTTTAAAAAGGACTCTGCAAAGATAAGCAAGTCAACTAAGGAAATATATGGACACCATGTAGCCTGCAATGAGATACACCCTTTGTGAACACTTAAGAGCAACAGATAGCCCAAAGGTAATACAGAGAAATGATAATGTGATGCAGACATACAAAACCTTAAGAAACATCTGAAGTCTGGAATGTGAAGAGCACCTTTTAAATCTAAGGTTACAGAAAAACTGAAATGAAAAAGAAAGTAACAATTTTTAGCAAAGCAGGGCTGAAAAATCTGAGAAATTCCCTATATTAGCTTACCCCTCTCATCATATTTTAACCTCTGCAGCAGACAGTCAAAAACTAAATTTTTAAAAGAGAATTTAAAATCTCATTTTTGACATATTCTAAGAGCTTCTGAGAATGCAGCCAGGCAATCCTCCTCAACACAGTACCAGTGGCAACAGCCCTAGATGTAGGTTCATAGGCTGTTACTAGGCTAGTGAACACTAGGGCCCTCACAAGCCTAGTCATGCACCCCAAATCATTTGTGTCCCAAGTATCATGGGCATCTACAAAAGGGAGGCATGTTAGTAAGAAAGTAACTAAGGATTTGTAAGTGGGGGTGTTAGGATGATACTTTTTTTATTGATGGCCTCTGTCCATACTGGACCTGGGGGCCAGTCCAGGGCTACATTTATGCTTTCCCATCCAGTTTTCAAGATTTCATTTGAATAAGGTCAGGGATGAACTCTGTTTTACATGGATGGGGAGCCTATTCCATAATACAGGGAACCTTTGGAACACACATCTGTCTTTCCATCATATTCTGTTTATGTCACAAGTGAAGTTCAGATCCCTGGATGGTCCATCCTGGTAGAGGTTAATAACAGTTATGGTCCTCCATTCACTTGGAACATAAATTGTTCAAGAGGCAACCAGGAATATTGTTGGGACTGATGGAGATGATGTTCTTGGTTTTAACAAGTGTTGCCAGCACTTGGTCCCTACTAATAGCTGGGGATAGTTTATTGGAGGGGATTTCACCTGCTTGAATTGGGGGGAGTTGGGGGTGAAGTCTGAGCTGAATTTATCAGCGAGTCAGTTTGCTATGTCATCCTGATCAGTGTAGGTGGTACATTCACCAGGAGTTCAGCACACTGCTGTGTTTTACCTTTAAGGTTCTGGACATAGCTGAAGAAGGTCTTGCAATTGCCCTTAGCCTGCAAGGCTATCCTGCCCTCATAGTTGGCCTTGCTGGACATAGACCTCAGTCTCTGATTTAGTTCTATAAGAGAGCACTTGTCTTTGAGGGAGCTAGTCCTCCTGATTTTGCCAATGAGTTATTTTATTATATACCCTGTTTATGGTAAGGATTCTACCAGTGGAGTTTGGTTTTAGTATTTGTTTCTGATTTACTTCTGGTAGGGACAGCAGCCTCTATGCAACCATTCTCATATTTGTATAGGGACTCTCTGAATAATCTTGCATAGGTAGTTGTCTCTTGGTTAGGGGGAGCCTTGAATTTTGACACACTGTCACCTAATAGAATGTAGTATGCCTCAGAATCGTTCCTAACTGTTGCTAGGTTTAATTGGGTTTAATGGATTGATCTTTTACTTCAAAAGTAAACACCTTTGTGATCCTATCTCACTAGTGAGGATGTGATCTTGGGGTGGGGGGTGCAACACTCTGCCATGTTGGTGAGTACCAGATCCAGTAGATATGATCCTCTGGTTGGAGCATGTACTGTTTATTAACACAAATACTCTCGAACAAAATGCAGGAAGCATCATGTCTGTGAGTATGAGGCAGTATAAATTTCCCAGTCGATAGAGGAGTAGTTAAGTCACTCATGTATAAGATGCTTATTTGGATAGTGAGTGCCTCCAGTAGATTTAGGTAAGATTTGTGAGACTCTAGGACCATAAATGGTGACCTGATGCTGGCCATGATTGGTGAAGGACCTTACCTATGGTGACTTGTACATTGATGAGCTCCATGGTATCATCCTGTTTAACAACCTGGAAGAATGTTTATTGCTAATGTAGATTGAGACACCTCCACTTTTGTCCCCAGTCTGTGCTGCTGTTGGTCTAAATGTGTGAAAGACTGGAGTGCTTTCTACAGCTTTAAAAAAAAGTCTTGGTCACTGCACAGATGTCTACATTGTCCACAGTGAAGAGGGCTTGAAGGATATGGAGATTTTTGCTTAGGCTCCTAGCATTTGGCAGTAACACCTTAAGGTTGCCTGGAGACTTTTTCACTATGTTGGTAGTTTTGTCTTTTTGGCATTGCCTAAAAAAAGGCTATATGGAATGGACAAAGTTTTAGCAAATATCCGAAAGCCTAGTGGGGACAGGTGCAGCCCATCCTTGGCAAAGCAACTGGGTCTGTTGTCCATATCCTACCGTACTGATATCATGCATTGGATCCCCCTGGAGCAACACCAGAAACTAAGACAATTATTGAAATCAATCGTTTTCTATTCACAACCCAGACACTGGGGATGCACAAGCCAGTGCATTTCTTTGTGCCGGTCCCAAGCCCGGATAAATGGGGAGGGTTGCATCAGGAAGGGCATCCGGCGTAAAACTTCACCAAATCTTTTCATGCAGTCACCAGTTAATATTTCCATACCGGATCAGTCGAGGTCTGGGTTAACAACGACCGCCACCAGTACTGTTAGCCAACAGGGTGCTGGCGGAAATTGGGCTACTGTTGGCCGAAGGAGGAGAAGAGGCGGAAGGCATGATGAAGAGGACAGGAAGAAATGGAAACAGGTGATCCGCTGTAGCGACCCCTAATGGGAACAGCTGAAAGAAGATGATGAATCATTTTCTATTCATACTGTGGAATCGTCCTTGGTGAAATGAGAATACCGCTCACTGCACGGCTCATACCTTTTTGTGACACATATTCTGAGCAATATGAAAGATACATTATGTCTCTTTTCATATAATCCAGTGAGATATGTCTCAGGTCATTAACATGTATATGGACTACAAAAGAATCATATTAGTACCTGGGGTGCAGTGACTTGAGTACGTGTGTGGTACAGTGAATCTTGGCTCCAGATAGACATTAATTGTTACCTTTTTCTTGTCTAACTAGGTGAGTGGGGCATCTGTGTGTCATACAGTGGAGTCCCCAGTGACAAGACTGTTAGGAAAAATATATGCTAACCTTATGGGTTTTGATCTTAAGGGACCATTGGGTTTAGGCTTAAGTGAGATGTTTGGTGATGGTTTTGGTGTGTGTGTTTTAGTGATTGCTGAGGTGCAATGTTGCCATTATGTGGCTTTGGAGGCCTGTGAGATTTCTTTTAAGTGCCTCAGCATAAGACAATCAGAGTGTATGTATGTGTGTGTGTGTGTGTATGTGTGTGTGTGTGTGTGTGTGTGTGTGTGTGTGTGTGTGTGTGTGTGTGTGTGTGTGTGTGTGTGTGTGTGGTGAGCGACCTATATGAGGGATGTAGTGTGGGTATTCCTGACAATCTCATACATATGCAAGAGTTTTGCTTCCAAGGATTTTGTGTATTTACATATCTCGCATACTGTGTTATTTTCCTTAAGGATTAATTGGTTGTCTGAGAATATGATACAATTGCTACATTGCCTTATAATGCCTAAATCTACCAAGATGGCCACAGAGGCATTTGGAACTTGCATTTCCAGGTTGTCTGGTACTGTAATAGGGTGACCTGTTTACGATTAAGGATTAAATTTTAACAGGGATATCCTATGCTAGTTTCTGGGGTCAACAGTTCTTATTCAATTCAAAATTCTGTCCCTTATTAGTGAATTATGGAAGTCACAAAACTCACTTCCACTCTGTTCGGTTACATATAAACACTGAAGGGACTCACAAAACCCTTGACTTGTGCTGAAAAATGAAAGCCTTACACAAGGATGATTCTTCTTTGGTTCACAATAAGCCTGATATTTTTCCTGTCAGGATAGATAACTAATCTGTCTTCTAATCTTTAATGTTATTGCTAAATAATTTAAATTACTTCTTTGCCTGTGACATGAAAGAATTCTGCACACTGGATCTTTTCTATAATTCTACTCATAGTAAGGTACAGCTCAAATTTCTGAATCCAGAGTTTCCAGTATCTCACACAAATTTTCATACAGCTTCAGTGATAATGGTGGTTTCACAGAAAATATTTTAAGCCAAAAACTGAAAGAAAAATGATACAGCTGTAGACTTGATGGTTAAAAATGAAAAACAACAAAATACTCTTTGGGAGAACGCATACCATGAATGAAGTCATTGCACATCTAAAATGACTTTAAAATTAGTCATTTGAACACTAACAATATGTGAGAAAGTGAGCACAAACTGGAATCATCAGTTTTAACACTGACAAACAAGACTGGGATGATATTTCATTTGGGCTTGACTGTGCAGCAGTATCTTTAGAAATAACTCATAAACCACAGAAAGCCATTTCTGAAGCTCTAAAAACTGATGCAGCATGAAAACATAGCATCTAATACCAGAGAGTATAGTTGTATACTGTAAACCAGATATTTAGTAATAATGAATCAGTGAAAAGGCATCACAATGACCTGCAATGATGATGTCATCATATGGTACACAGACCCAATTACTACTCTTCTTAAAGGTCTAGTTACCATATTATTACATATCCACAAAAGAAAGAGTGTAGTGCCGATGAACATAAAATTATTACACATGAAATTGGCACTAGAAAGCAATAAGGGCAAACCACCAGTTCAACGCTAATGAAATGAAATTAACTGGTGAGCAGCAAAAATAAAAATACATTCTTTATTAATGCATTCCAGAACAACATAGCATTTTCGTCATACCCCACAACTTTATCAGATATCCCATCCATCCCTCCTGAATGCTTAAATACCCTTAATGGGCATACAATTATTCAATTTAAAAAACATTAATTAAACAAAAATGTATAATAAGAACACATAAACTTAATCATATAGGTTCATAGGTTCATAGGTAGGTACTAGGCTATCGGCACAAGGGCCTATGTAAGCCTAGCCAGTAAGGTTCCATAGCTTATGCCACCAAAGAAAGTTATTTTCCTGTGCCACTGTCCATCAGAGACACAGAAGTGATCCCTGGGGTGTATTTCCTATTTCCCATCCACTCATCAAGATTTTTCTTGAAGAATGCTAATGAAGAACTTTGCTTGACATAGATGGGTAGCTTGTTCCAAAGTATAGGAAGTCTCTGGGACAGGAATCTATCCCTCCAGTATGTCCTGTTTATTGTGGTGACAAGGTTTAGGTCCCTAGAGCATGTAGCTCGGAGGGATTGGGATTTCTTTAGGTGTAGCATGTCCAACAGCTCTGGGTTTGACATAGCTTTATATGTTAGGCAGAGATCACCTCGGAGTAGGCGATATGCTACGGAGTAAAGCTGGAGTTTTTATTCAATGAAAAACAAGTGAAATACCATTTGGACCATACCCAACTCATAAAATACTGTAATAACTTACATTTAAATATTTAAAATTTTACCTTACATTTCCCTGGTATATGTACAATAATTTCAGTATTTACAATTATAGTGGATTGGAAGTGAATGAGGTATTTTTAAAAGTATTTATTAAGTGCTTAAAATTCATCCATAGCAGGAAAATACCCTAGTAGGAAAACAGAAATAAGTAAAGTCCTAACAGAATTTAAGTTTTTTCTTAGAAAGAAAAACGTGGAGCTCATTCAGTGTTCTCAAGAAAAAGCTAGAGGGGAAGAAGTCCTGTTAAGAAAGAGAAGTACTTATAACCCATCCCTACACCCACGATTAAGAAGTTTTGAAGCACTTGTGAAAAGGGAACTAAGGGAAAAATGAGGGGCTAATAAAGTTACCCCAAATTTGTTAAAGGAGTAAAAGACGTTGTTAGAAGAACTAAGAAGTAACGACCTTTTAAGAGTTATGAAACCTGACAAGGGGGTGGGATTGTGCTAATGGACAACATTCTCTGTGTAGCAAAAATGATGGAATTGTTAAATGATGATAGGAAATATTCAAGGGCCTCTAAGAATGATATCAATATTGGTTATCACAGGATTGATTTTATGTTGAAAAAATTATTAAAGGATGGAATGATGGACATAAATACATTTAATTATTTATTTATAGAAAAAACAATAATTCCATACTTCTTTGCAATTCCTAAAGTACATAAGAATGTTATGCCCCCCCCCCTCCCTTTTAGTAGCAGTGAATGGTTCAAAGACTTTCTCTTTGGCTAAGTATTTGGACTTGAACTTAAAAAAGGTATGGGTTCAACAAAATTATATTTTAAAGGACTTGTGGGATTTTTTTAAGGAATATCAGTAAGGAACTTTATAAGGAAGACTTGATCTTTGTGACTATTGATATTCAAGATTTATTTAGTGTGATCCCTCATGGGACTGATCTTGAATGGTTTGAAGAGGCATTGTTAAGAAGGAGACAACTAACAAATGATAAATTTAAAGCATGTTTAGAACTGATGGAACTGGTTTTGAATAATAATTTCCTGTTCTTTGAGGGCGAATTTTATAAGCAGGTAAGTGGGGTGGCAATGGGAGCTTGCAGTGCCCCCACGTAAGCGAACATAGTGTTGTCAATATGGGAAGAAAAATACATTTTTAACTCCAGGTACATTGGAAAGTGGAATTTATATAAGAGGTACCTGGATTTTATTTGTATTTTTTGGACAGGAGCTTAATGAATTTTTAGGTTACATTAATAATACCAGTGATTTCCTAAAGTTCACTCATATTTTTGGAGATAAGATGAATTATTTAGATGTTTTTATCCATAAGGTAAATGTTCTCAAAGGTTTTAAATCAATAGCTTATAGAAAAGATATCTTTTCAAACTCATATTTATATTTTACTAGTACCCATCCCTTCAAACAAAAACAGAATATTGTTAGGGGGCAATTTAGTCGAAGCTCTAGGATGACTTCAAATGGATGAAGACTTCCTGGAGGGATGTGAAACAATTAGGAAAATGTTTCTAGAAAGGAAATATCCAAGAAACCTGATAAGAGAGGTTATGGAAAAAATAAAAAAAAAGAAAGGAAGGGAAAATTTGGACCAATTCTATGGTTGGAGGCAGTGAACCACCATAGGAAGGAATTAAAGGAAGGGAGTGAGGACGAAGAAGGGGGAGTTTATATTTATAAAGGGACATTTATTATAAATTTTAACAGTGATACTTACATTATTAAAGAAATTATTAGTAAGAATTGGGAAACATTTTCATATTTTTCTAAATTACAAATGATTTTCAAGGAACCCCTAAAATTTGTATTTAGAAAAGGGTATAATGTTAAGGAAATACTTGAGCATGATAAATTTAAGAACAAGGTGAATAACTCTAGTAAGAGAATGGGCACATATAAGTGTAGAGCCTACTCCCAGTGTCCATACATAAACAATAGCAAAACTTTGTTTCTGCAAACAAGAGACAGTGCTGGAATTTGGATGTTTTGCTAATTGGGAAAGTATGGGGGTGATTTATTTGGCTTCATGTAAAAAATGTGATACCTTCTATGTGGGGAATATGACACATAAGCTAAAAAGAAGAATTTATGAACACTTATATGACATCCAGTGTAAGGATGTAAGGAATTTGCTGTATAAACATATGGTGGTTTGTGCACAGGTCTCTTTTACTTTTTTTGTGCTAGAAAAGCTTGAACAAGATGCCAGGGGAGGACCTTGGGAAACACGGATCAAGTTCAGGGAAGTACATTGTCAGCTAATTTTAAAGGCCAGTACGATTCCTGGACTGAATGAGGCAGTTTCGCTTGCTCCAGTTTTAAAGTTATGAGCACTGAGGCTATGAGCTTGAATGAATTAAAAATGGGGTCCATGACGTTAGGTATAAGATCAGATGAATGGGTCGAAAAGATTGGTAGCTTAGTGTTGATTTATTATTTTTTTTTATATTTTTTATATAAAAAAATGTGCAATCTAGTGCCCTTAGTTGAGTTTAAAGTTTTTAGGTGAACATATAGTTTTAGCATTGTGTTATGTGATGTTTGGAATAACCACAACATGGCAGCATAGGATAGTATAAAGGATTTAGGGAAATGTAAATTTTTAAATATTTAAATGCAAGTTATTACAGTATTTTATGAGTTGGGTATGGTCCAAATGGCATTTCACTTGTTTTTCATTGAATAGGATGAGGATGTAGAGAATATGATTAAGTTTATGTGTTTTTATTAAATGTTTTTGCTTAATTAAGGTGTTTTAAACTGAATAAAGCATTCAAGAGGATGGATGGGATATCTGATGAAGTCGTCGGGTACAACGAAAATGCTGTGTTGTTCTGGAATGCGTTAATAAAGAGTGTATTTTTATTTTTGCTGCTCACCAGTTCATTTCATTTCATTAGTGTTAAACTAGTGGTTGGTCCTCATTGCTTCCTGGTGCCATTTTCGTGTGTAATATTATTACATATGTCACATTAGGGATGATGCCATGGAACAATATTGCAGAGGCTCAATGTTCTATTCTGGTCAGTGAAATCTACAACTGCCCTGAGCTCATTGGTCTTATTAGCCTACAATAATAATCAGATCCTCTCTGATCCATTTGGATCTTATGGATGGTTCTTTTTTGGAAAAGGCTTAAGACCACTTTTTTGGCTGAACTTTAACAGGCTTGTACACTTGATAAAGGAAGACAGTACAGTTTGAAAGAGCTGCAGAATATTTTATAGCTTCTAGGTTTGTCAAATCCACCTGTTTGAAAGATGGACTACTCGTGCAGATCAATGGAGGGACAAAGAGCCTTTTAATAGCACTACATAAGGCAAGTAGGACAAGTGCTTGGGGAGCCTGTGGCTGTCCTCCAAATAGAGGACTATGAAATCCCCAACTGCTCTGAGAACTTAAACTTCTGGTGGATGGACTATCTGGAAGGATGTTCACTCTGGAATTTACAACAGCTGCATTGGTTACTTCACAAACTGTTGACTTTCTGCTGCTGTTGGCAGATTCTTCTTTTTCCTTGAAAAATGGTATTGCAGAGAACTGAATTGCACATCATAATGTGTAGAAATTATTGTCCCTTCTTTCTCCCTATACTCTAGTTTGTTTTGAATTTTTGAACTGAAAACATTTTTTCAATTAAAAAACACCATTTATAAAGGACAACATTTTAACTGAATTTGGCAAGATACCCCATGACATCACAGATGGTTGTGACATCAGTACTTCTTGCCTTCACTCCACCAAAGGCATGGTAAAGCTGAACAATTGTAGCTGTCCCAGAAGTAAGCTTGAGACAACTCATTGCTTGTCAGCTTTTTCATAATCCTGTTCTTCCCATCCACAAGATCATATTAAAATTCAGAGCGTGAGAAAAGTAATTAAGTGCCCTGATGGAATATGTTGAGGCTGCATGCACTCACTTCCTAAATCAGTCCAAAGTCCTCAACTTTGTGCCTAGGGGACATATCACTGAACTGTGTGGCAAGGCAACCTGCTTTAGAATGACCATAGTAACAAAACAGTCAATGACTGGAGTATGGATCCAAAAGTTCCAATCCTTAGAAAGCTGGATGACCCTATCTGGCTTTCTAGGAATGAGTGGGACAGTATCTGTCTCTCTTCATGCTTCTATGACCTCAAGCAAAACTATCCAGTCCACAGTAAGAAGCACTGAGGAAGCTGACTGCAGAACTCAGAAAACCTCCTCTAAGAGCCTTTCTAGAAATAAAGGGTAGTTATTAAGTCATTTGCCCCTTTACTATATCATGTCTAGTATCTTCAGAAATTTGCAGTCATCTCGTGGGTTGATATAGAGGCTCCTGCATCTCCCTACAAGTGTCTGACAGGAGATTCCAAAGAGGATTCTACGTGTACCATCTTGCATACTTCCTTCCTTCTAGTCTGCAGAGTCAGTGGATCACAAGAAGAAGAGCAATAAGAGATATAGCTTTACCCACTGAAGCTGTCTCACTGACAAACTTCCAGTCCTCTGTTGTGAGGCTGAAAACATTGAGAAGGAGCAGAAGCAGGAGAAAGTTTGTTTCAGAATAAGAGTAGAGCTGTAACAATCACAAGGGGTGGCACTGCAGGCTAGTCTACAAAATCAAAATGGTACAACTGATGACAAGAACCCAATGGGATCCAAGAGCCTTGATGCCAAACAAGAAGTGTTGACATCTGTCACTCGTCTTGTATAGCAGAATAAGAAGAAAAGGCTTGCATGCTGTATATGGGGTCTATATTAGAACATTGAAGTTTCACAACTTCGAATGTTCTAATATCGAACCCTATTCAGCGAAAAATGAAAATATCGAAGCAACAGAAAACCAATTTTTTTCCTAGGAAAAGAATTTTGTTGTCTGTTTCTGTTGCTTCGGTATTTTCAGTGCTGTGGTGGAAAGTTATGGGTCGGATTCAGGTAAGTGTGCGATTGAGTGTGGGTTAAGGTAATTAGGGTTAGGGTGCGGGTTAGGTATGTGTGTGATTGTGTGGACATGAGGGTCAGAGCGTGTTAGGTGAGTTAGGGTTAGGACGTGGGTCAGGTAAGTGTGCGATTGTGTGGACATGAGGGTTAGGGCGGGGTAGGTGAGTTAGGGTTAGGGCGCGGGTGAGGTGAGTGTGTCATAGTGACGGACCTTAGGGTTAAGGTTTGGGTTAAGGTAAGTGGATAGTTAGTGGTGTGTGTATAGTTAAATGTAGGGTTAGGTGTAAGATTTTAGGTGTATGTGTGTGGATTGCTGTTTGTTTGGTGTGCTTGTGTTGTGTGTATGTGTTTTGGAACAGCAAATTTTTTCCCTAGGAAAAAATTTGCTAGTCTCTATGTTCGATGTTTTTGGCTTTCGCTGAATAGAGTTCGATATTAGAACATTCGAAGTTGTGAAACTTCGATGTTCTAATATAGACCCCTGTATATGTACTTTATTACATACAAACACATCAGGATGGATAGCAGGAACATAATGCATAAACAAACTGACTGACTAGTACATAAATGCATGCTTACATCTCTGCAGCTCACTGCAAAATAGCACTCATGCTTGTACATGCTCAGTACTTATATACACGTGCATGCTGACTGGAAAGCTTCTTAAAGGTACAAACACACTCTGATTTCCATCCTCCCTCTTTACTAAGCTGTATTGCAATAATAATGACATTTGAACAGGCATGCAAATTATACAGACAACAATGAATAAAACAACATTCATGTCTAGGTTGCCACGTATCTGGAAAAAGGTCTGGAAATGCAACTTGATCTTGTAATGCAGCAGTTAGGACAGGGTTTAGCAGCAGGGACAGTCATTGGTGAACAATCTGCTTTAGGACTCTCAGGAATATTCTCAGAAACAGGGATATTTGCTGGAATGTCTTCTGGAACTGGAACATTGGATAAGTCACTCTGAGAACTAGAGTCATTATTACAGGCAAGATGCTGCAATACTAGCTTGGACACCGGTACTAAATATTTCCAATTCCGCCTAGATTCTGTTCCTTGCGATTCCATGATGTACAATCTCGGCTCTTGACAAAAACATTTCACAAATCCCGTCTGATGAAAACCTTTTGCTGTCTACATCCTCACTATCTCCCCTTTTTGTAATGGACTGAGCAGTTTGCTGGGACAAACGCTTTTTCAGGAGTTGACCTCTCACTGCTTTGTTGTTCTTAACACATTTTGTTGTTCTTAGCACATGGAACCAACAAATTGCTATTGATTTTTAGTGTGGTCCTGTTTTTTCTCGACATAAGTCTCTAAGAAGGTGGACCAGGATAATTATCCTGGAGAATATTTCTGAGATTCAGGAGATTTAGAAAAACATTGGTATTGTCTCATTTCGACTTCTCTAACAACTGTTTTGCACTTTGAATTGCATGTTCTGCCAAACCATTTGATTGTGAGTACGCAGGCCTACTCGTAATACAAACAAAATCCCATGTTTCAGCAAATCTTTTGAACTGCTGACTTGTAAACTGTGCACCATTGTCAGAAATAACTTTGTGTGGACTACCATGGACAGAAAAATGTCACTTCAACATAATAATGACAGTACTGGATGTGAGATTAGGAAGTAGGTCAATCTCGAACCAATCTGAATACGAGTCTACTAATACCAAGTAATGTTGACCATTTCATTCAAAAATATCTGTAGCTATTGTCTTCCAAGGTAGTTCAGGAACCTGGTTTAGCTGAAGTGGTTCTTTCTGTTGTTGTGGCTTAGTACTATTACAAACAGGGCAAGATGAAAGTACTCTCTCAATGTCTTGTGACATAGAAAGCCAGACTACTAGTGCTCTCTCCCTTCCTTTGGTAGAATCAGTTCCTGGGTGGCCATGATACAAGATCTTAATATACTCTTGTTGCAAGGATTTTGGAACAATCACTTTTGGACCTTTCTTGATGATACCATTGTCTGACAAAATCTCATATATGTAGGGAAAATACTGTTGCACTTCTACTGATAAACAAGACTGCTTTGACACCCTTCCTTGACTGATAAAATGGTTGAGCTTCTGGAGAGTTGGATCTGAAGCTGTGTGACTTCTAAGTTCATCAAGACATGTGAAAGAAAAATTTCTCACTTCCATGACTTCAAAATCAGATTTCTCATTTTCATGCTGTTCAGTGTTTTTTCTGGGTGATCTGGATAAAGTAACAGCAAGATAAAAAAGTTTCCCTTTTGTGTAGATAAGATTGAAATTATACTTTTGCAATTTTGACATCATGCGTTGCAACCTTGCAGGAGCTGTGTGCATAGGCTTTCTCAAAATAGTGACTAAAGGTTGGTGATCAGTCTCGATTTGAATAGGTCAGTCATAAATATAATCATGGAACTGCGAACATGCAAACACAACTGCCAAAAGCTCTTTCTCTGTCTATGCATACTGCATCTCAGTTTGGGTTAGAGTTCTGGATGCATGGGCTACTGGTTTACCCTCCTGAAGAATGACTGCACCAAGACCAAACTTAGTAGCATCACAGGAAAGAGTTACTGGTTTGTGAACATCATAATATCTTAAAGTAGGTGGACTGGCAATTCTCGCTTTCAGGGCATCAAATGCTCTTTGTTGTTGTTCTGACCAGGACCAGGTTACACACTGCTTGTCAGCTCTCTAAGCAGTGCTGAAAGTTGGCTCAAATCTGGAATGAGCTTGCCTAGATAGTTAACCATGCCAAGAAAATGTTGTAGGGCTTGAAAATTGTCTGGAGCTGGCATCTCAAGAATTGCTGTTTGCTTGGAAGGATCTGGTCATAAGCCTGAACTGGTAAATATATGACCAACATAAGTAACTTCTTGTAGCCTGAATTTGCACTTCTGAGGATTCAGCTTAAGATTCAGTTCAAGAGCACATTCTAGATCTTTTCTGAGGTTTCTATCATGTTCAACTTCACCACTGCCTCCTGCAAGAATATCATGTATTATATAATAGCATATGGATAGCCAGAAAAAAAAATACGTTTCACTGCATGCTGAAAGACTTCACTGACAGAATTTATTTCAAATGGCATTCTCAAAAATCTGTACTTGCCAAAAGATGTGCTGAAAATAGTTGGCAATGAAGATTTCCGGTGAAGCAAAATTTGCCAAAATTAACTTTTCACATCTAAGACAGAAAAAACAGTGGCATTTGCCATAAGAGCAACAACTTCTTAAACTGTATGCATTGGATGATGAGGTCATTTTAGTGCGTTATTCAAGTCTCTGGATCAATGCATATTTTAATATCATCTTTAAATTTCTTGTCTCCCACCAGGACACAAGTGCTCTTCAGCAATTGCATTCTCCTTGCTGAGCACACTCAAGCAAATCTGCAGTCTACATCTGCCACTCCACCCATACAGTATAAGAAGGAATCAGTACTGCAAAACTAAACAAGGATATACATTTTGAGCCTCAAGAGCAAGGTCAGTCCACCCAGGCATTCTACTTGCATTTTTTATGAGAGTGAAGCTATTACATTAGCAGTATTTCTTAGTAGTTCTCAGCGTGGTAATAAAACTGACTGTTGTAGCCTTGTGTCACCCCCCCCCCCCAGCTAGTACAGTAATCCAAACTGTCCAATAGACAGTATACATTTAGTTCAGATCCCTGTGACTAAATTAACCATCAAGCAGCCCTCTCACTGCTTTCTGTCTTAGTTTGTATCACTTGGAGGCCCACCTGTTTATTTGCATCTCTATACATTCCCCTTCATTGCTAATGTATCTCCCTACTCTAATCTGTGCACAAAATGGTTACTAATCAGCAAATCAATGTGAAGACACACTCCCAACCTTAATAAAGTTTGCTGTCTCTTCTCTCCTTCACTTTACAGGTAGTTTGAATTCTTATTTACCCCCTCTGAAGCCTTCACTGATAGTTTTCCACTGATTGCATCTCTGGTTTCTTTGCATTCCACCTGGTTACACCCCTTGTGCTATCTCCCTCCCCAATACTAAGTCTATATTAGAATCCTGCTGAGCATGGAGCCATCTTTAAATTTCTAGTCTCCCACCAGGACACAAGTGCTCTTCAGCAATTGCATTCTGCTTGCTGGTAAGTCCTTAGACCTCAGGAATTTGTTTAACGTGTTCAGATTTGTAAAGTAATACTTACTTTTTACTCTTGTCTTGGTGGGCTCTGCCCCACTCCGTTTGCCCTCACTAATGCTCGGGCTCTCTCTGCTCCCCTGCCCTGTCCCCTATTCCCTCCCGCCCCCACTACCTCTACATTTATAGTAATCACAGCCACACCCACAGCTCACCCTCACATCACCACCACCAATCACAGCTACTCAAGTCAGATTACATTATACCACACCAACCTGCTCCACATAAAATACTCCCAATCACTCTCATTCCCATTAGGCATTTTTTTACATCACCCACACTACTTACCCATCCACATATAGTGCAACCCTATAATTCCTATTCAGACCCCCACCTAGTACCATCTCAAACTTTATAACCATGACTATCACACAACTAAGTCTAGTCTGTCTTCTCATAATTCTTTATAACACCATAAATTATCACTCTAGCAATATCCCTAAGCTTAGTAGCACAACACTACATTATGCACTCATATACTGACACCACACATTATAATAATATCTGCCCACAATTGTTCAAGAACTGCATAACGGACCAATTCAGAACTAAACACATATGCTCTTATTCCTACTCCAAAAAAACACAATACTTTCTCACACTCCTCACCAAACTCCAACATCTGTATCACCATTTTAACACCAGGCTCTCCATAAGCGGGGATATCCACCCCAACCCAGGCCCAAATCCATCCTGTCCAACACAAACTGCTCCAACACAAATGTTAGAACTCAACACCCCCACTCTCTTCATCCCTGGGCAAATCAACAACAGCAGCAAAACCAACCATCTTTTAATGCTAAATATTAATATTAGAAGTATTAAAAATAAGATACCTGAACTCCAGGCCACAATAGCACACTGCTCCCCAGACGTAGTTGCTTTAACAGAAACCTGGCTAAATAAAAACATAGCTAAGTCAGAAGTTCTCCCTACCAGCTACAATATCATTAGACAAGACAGACCACTTCATAAAGGGGGTGGAACTGCCTTACTGTATAAGTCCAACTTAACTGTACATGAATTACCAAACCCCTACCCCTCCCCCAATAATTGGGACATACTTATCTCACAACTTCAACTTCACCCTTAAAAGGTCATCACCACAATTGTGATCTATATTCCACCTGGTAATACGCCTGCTAGCCTTGAAGACTTCTTATCCTGGTTTTCTTCCACATACTCACAAGAAACCCTTATTCTGGGGGATTTTAACCTTGATTGGTTCACCTGCATATCAGAACCACCAAGTAATCTAATAAATCTCCATGGCTACCAGCAGCTAGTTCAAATTCCAACTAGATGTGATAAAAAAATCTAAAAGGGAATCCATCCTTGACTAGGTCCTAACTAACAACCCCACATTGTACCCCCATGCAGGCAGTCTCCCAGACACCTTAAGTGACCACAACATAATATACTTTATACATAGTAGAATAAGCATATGCAAAACCACTAACTATATATCCACTAGAAACACAAAATAATTCTCTCCTGAGGTCCTCAATACTTTACTCTGTAACTGTGACTGGATCCCCCTAAAACCCCTCCCACTTGACCAGGCTGTAGCATATTTCATCAAAACATTTCTACAAGACCTAGACACTGTTGCTCCATTACGCAAAATCAAGGTTAGAACCTCTACAAACCCCTGGCTCAGTAAAGAAACCAAGCAAATCCTCAAATCCAGAGACAATGCGTGGCTTTACTATCAAAAAAACAAAGAAACACAAAGCCTAACTAACTCCATCATTTGAAGATTTATTGGTTTTTTCATTGTTTCACTTGGTTTTGTTGTACAAAGCCTAACTAAGTACCAAGAACTGCGCAACCATGCAAAAAAATGCATTAGGCTGGACAAAAAATCTTACTACACGTCATTACAAACTAAATACCAACACAACTCCCAAATAATTTTGGAAAAATGTAAACCACCTACTAAAACCCACCCAAAAGGCTACCCCCAAACCAACCACCCCTGACACTAAAGTTCCCATCGAAACACAATTCAACTCCCACTTTGTGAACTCAATTCTATCCTTAGTATCACAGGACAGTTCCTTCCTCACTATCCCCCCCAACACAAATAACTCTAATACAAGCTTTACCCTCAAGACAGTTTCCACCACTTCAATCAAAAGCATGCTCTCCAAACTAAAAACCTCATCAACAGCAGCCGACCTACTCCCTAGCTATTTCTTGAAACTCACAGCAGATGCTATTGCTATCCCAATCTCCACTCTCATAAACAGATCAATTGTTGAAAACTATGTGCCCAAACTCTGGAAACTATCCTATGTTACACCCATACATAAAGGCGGGACCTCCACTGAACTTAATAACTACAGACCCATTGCTTTACTCTCCCCCCTGGCCAAAATCCTAGAAAAATGCATCCATACCCAGATGCTAAAATATCTCCTGGACAGCAACATCCTGTCACCTACCCAGCATGGTTTCAGACCTGCCCATAGTACCACTACACCCCTCCTCTGCTTCCCAGACACAGTAAACCACCTAAAAAATGAAGGCCTGCAGGTGTCAACTCTTTTTTTTGGATATGTCCAAAGCATTTGATACAGTCTCGCACCAAATCCTGCTAAACAAACTAAACCAATATCACCTATCAAATTCCACTCTTACCTGGTTCCAAAGCTACTTAACTGACAGGTACCAAGCTGTGAAATGGGAAAATTTTCTCTCGCCTCAGCTGACATAACTATAGGAGTCCCAGAGGGTTCTATCTTAGGACCATTGCTATTCACAATCTTCACAAATGACCTCCATACCTCCACACAGCATGCATTCAGTATGCAGATGACAGTACCTTAATCTGTGCTGCACAAAACATTCCCACCCTCCTGCAAACAACTCAACTAGCATTCTCTGACGTTGAAGACTACCTAACCAAAGCCCAACTTATACTCAATCCAAAGAAAACTCAGCTTATGATTATAACCAGTTATAATAAAAACACTGATAACAGTCAATTCACTATCTACTCCACAAATGCTACTCCAATCGCTCCAGTGGCAAAGGCTAAGCTATTGGGAATAACCATAGATTCCCACCTAAAATTTGATAGTCAACTCAACTTAACTATTAAAAAAGTACATGCCAAACAGGGATCACTCTACCGGATCAAACCATTTCTTACCAACAACACAAGATCAGCCACTGATCACTCCCAACTTCTATCCATTCTACTCTATGCATCTCCCATTCTGGCTAATCTCAACAAAACTGAACTAAGCAAAATGGAAGCCTGCTATAACAGAATTGCCTGCTTTGCTGCAAATTGCTCATTTAGAACTCATCACTGTACTGCTTTGAGACAGCTCTACTGGCTTGAACTGCCCAGCCTCCTAACCTACAATCAGCTCTGCCTCTGTCGATCTATCTATTACTTCCCCAATAAGTGTCCTGCCCTCAAAAACCTAGCACATCACTCAGCCAAAAGGCCTCTTAGATCATCAAGCAAACTACTTCTAGAAGTCACCAAGAGCTACAGTAGCTTTGGAGATGCACTATATAGTAGTTCAGTGGCTAAAAAAATGGAACTCTGTCCCCTAGCATTCAAATCATATCATACAAAGCCTCCTTTAAAGACCTCATCAGGCAACATCTCAAGCAAAGTTGGCAGTGCCATGATTTCTCCCCAGGCTAGTGAAAGCGAATAAGGTACACATACTAAACCTAGAGTACTTGATTAAGATTGAAAACTATTCTCACAAACACTGGCTAATCTACAATGTATGTACTGTACCTGTGTACTATGTATGCATTCTACCTATGTTCCAAATTTCAGCTGTACACCACAAATCTATTAAGTACCTTTATTTTTAAATTAATATTTTTTTGTTTATTCTCTCTACTGTAACTGTTGATATGCTACATACCACTGTAAAAACATGTCTTTTGTAATTTGTCTGTATACTGATCATGTCTAATGGGTGTTGAGCTGGCAACTCGGCACCGTGAAAATCTACTGCCAATCATTAGCGGACCGGAGTTCCTCTGTGGCGACCCCTAACCGGAAAAGTCAAAAGACAACAACAACTGATCATGTCTAAATGTATCTGTAATTTTTCTATGTGGAGCTTTTCTCCCCAGACCTTTGCTGAAAAAGGGCCTTTTTGACTCAGTCAGACACCCCCGGTTAACAAATGTAAAATAAATAAAATCTGAGCTTTTCTTATGCGTTACCACCATGGAGGATACCCATTCAGTTGGTTCTTCTACTGGGCAAATCACTCCTTGCTGCACCATTCTGTCTAACTCAGCTTTGACTCTATTCTGCATAGCTACTGGAACTTTTCTTGCTGGTCTGATGACTGGGCTGACTTTAGGGTCTAACTTCATGGAGTACACAACTGGGAGTTTGCCTAGTTTGTCTTCAAAAAGATCAGCATAGGTAGAAAAAACAGTATGGGCAAAATTAGAGTTGTTATTTTTCAAACTTACATGGTGGACTTCATTATGAAATGAAAGCAGTCTCATATTCAAACTGTCTCAGAGGGCTAATAATGACTGTACATACCTTTTGACTATGTAAAATTGCACATCATAGCTGTTCCCAGCAGAGTAACATGAAAGCACTACTGAGACTTCGGTTTGAATTTCTTCACCACCATAAGCAACAAGCTTCACACACTTCGCCAAATCAAGCTTCTTACCAGCACTTACTCTAGCAAATGTTTCTGCTGACATAACATTGCACTTTGAACCAGTATCAACTTTGAGCTCTATGGGTCTCCCATTAATCCGAACAGTACAAAATACTTCTTTTTTTGCCCATAAATCGTCTGCATTGACTATTTCACCAAGCACAGACACACCATCAACATAAAAAGTAGGGTCACAGCTTTCTAGTTGATCAACTTGTCCATTTGAATGTTCTCTTTTAATAAAAGAATGAGCCTCTTTTGATTTATAAAACCTTTGGAAATTATTCCAATTTTTACATTTGTGGCACTGTTAACCAAAAGCTAAGCACTTTTCTCTTTTAGGTTCATGATTTCCACAACAGTTACAACAGTTGACTATGAGGGTAGGTGGAGCCACATTCTTTGACTTTGCTGACTCACCCTTGTGCTTCATTGAGCATGTCCGCTTTACAGAACATGCATTGGAATTTGCTAGAAAGACTCGATTTCATTGAAGCTCAGGCTGTGACAGCTTCACCTTTTACCCTGTATTTCTTAACCACGTGTTGCATACTATCAACATAGGTTCATAGGTAGGTACTAGGCTATCTGCCCAAAGGCATTTATAAGCCTAGACAGAATGTGTTGGCTTTTGCCACGCCCTTAGATAAGTTCCCTGTGCCTCTGTCCAGCAGAGACACTGAAATGATCCCCGGGGTAAACTTTCGGTTTCCCATCCACTCGTCAAGATTTCTCTTGAGTGTTAGCGAGGAGCTCTGCCTAATGTAGATTGGAATCTTGTTCCAAAGCATGGGAAGTCTCTGGGATAGGAATCTATCCCTCCAGCACGTCCTATTTATTGTTGTGGTGAGGTTCAGATCCCTAGAACGTGTGGGTTGAGGGGATAAGGTTTTCTTTAGGTGGAGCATGTCCATCAATTCTGGGTTGGACATGGCCTTGTATGTCAGGCAGAGATCACCTCTGATTAGGCAGTATGCAACTGAGTACAGCTGGAGTTTCTTCAGTCAAGCTGCATAGGGCATCTGTTTGAGGCCAGTAATCCTCTTGGTGAGGTACTTCTGTGATCTTTCCAGCTGTTGCAGGTGTCTTGTAAGGTACATCCCAAATGGGGTGTTGTACTCTATGATGGGTCTAATGAGTGATGAGTAGAGGAGAACAATGACCTCTTTTGATCTGGATACAAACCCTTTTGTGATTAGGTGGGCTACATAGAAGTATTTTCTAACCACTTTCTAACCCCGTATTTAGGGGACTACCACCTATGTGGTAGTTTGTGGGTACTTTGATTTTTCCAAAGGGGATGACTATACACTTTTTGGCATTTAGCTTGAGGCCATGATTTTGACTCCGGGTATCCATCTCAGTGAGACCCTTTTGGAGGATGTCTGTGCCAGCCAGAGAGTCAATTATAGCCCCTAGTTTGCAGTCGTCTGCCTCATAGTCCTCTTGGGCTTGCCTGTGATTTAGCATCGGAAGGCACTGGGAGCATGCATTTCTCATTTGTAAGCATATCTGTGTGATTTTCTGTGAGCTCCTACATTTGATAAATCTCTATGGCCTTAACTAAAACTTAAATCACTTTCTCAAAGCAAAATTTTTTTTACTGCATTATCTTTAACACCACACACAAGCCTAACCAAAAACACAGGAGAAAAGTGAATTTTGAAAATCGCTCTTCTCCTTAAAACACATTTTTGCAGAGGAGGCAAGCCCCACTGTATCCCATCATGTGGAGGGGGGGGGGAGCCCCACACAACTCTAATCTTATATATACAAACTCTGAAATTGCCAAAACTCAGGAAACAGTGAATACTGTGAGAAATGGCATCTTGGACATAGTATATGTAAATAAGATCTTTTGGCCATTCATTGTCCATGTTTCCAACATTTCAAATTTTTATCATTTAAAGATAAAATTTTTGTTTTCTTTTTTTCTTTTCTTAACTATAACCTGACTGCTGTAGTGCAGGCAGGGTACATAAACTGTATCAACTGTCTGCTACATTTACAAGGAACTAAAACAGGTAACCACACAGGAATTCCAGTGTCAGGTTCATATGTCAGGTAGCTCTCCATGCTCAAAGTCTAATCCACAGACCTAATAAATCAAAACCAATATTCTCCACTCAAATAATAAAGTTCCAGAGGGCAGAAGAATAATTCCTACAGGAAAACACAATCAACTCCAAGGAACTGAAACTTTAAAGTATAGAGCATATATGTTAGAATTGGGAACTAATATTACATATTTTGTTTATATACTATATATATATATATATATATATATATATATATATATATTATAAACTACAATTTTTGGTTTTGTATTCGAACATTGCCCAACAGTTGCGCAGTAGCAAGGACCGCCCAAAGCCCGCCCACTACTCTACGTCTCCCTGTAATTCCTAGTCTTACTATGAATAAACATGAGATGGTTAACATCACCAAACAGAATATAGACAACAGTGTAGTTGAATCTGGAATTGAATATATTTTACAAAACTATAAAATGGAATTGAATATATTTTACAAAAGTACAGTCTAGCAAGTGCATCGGAAATTCTATCCCGTTCACTCTGCAGAGATTTTACGCACTAAATTTTAGTTAATAAATACAGTGCAATGACAACTTGATAAGGCAGGGACAACATAAGCAGCTCATGTTCTTTCATACAAAACACACGTCCACACTCTGGAGTACTGTTTCACTAGAAATCAGCAGTTTTACTTCTGTGTAAAACTTACTTTGCAAACAGTTATAGCTCATGGAAACGCACTGTTATTACTCATGTTAAGACAATACTTGTATATACCTGATGTAGCATGCCTCACACATCATAAATGAGATGCAGGACAATCACTTCATTTTCTCAATTTACATAGCAGCTGATAGTCGTTCTCCTTCTATATGCTTTCATTGTCCATGTTTCCAACATTTCAAATTTTATCATTTAAAGATAAAATTTTTGTTTTCTTTTTTTCTTTTCTTAACTATAACCTGACTGCTGTAGTGCAGGCAGGGTACATAAACTGTATCAACTGTCTGCTACATTTACAAGGAACTAAAACAGGTAACCACACAGGAATTCCAGTGTCAGGTTCATATGTCAGGTAGCTCTCCATGCTCAAAGTCTAATCCACAGACCTAATAAATCAAAACCAATATTCTCCACTCAAATAATACAGTTCCAGAGGGCAGAAGAATAATTCCTACAGGAAAACACAATCAACTCCAAGGAACTGAAACTTTAAAGTATAGAGCATATATGTTAGAATTGGGAACTAATATTACATATTTTGTTTATATACTATATATATATATATATATATATATATATATATTATAAACTACAATTTTTGGTTTTGTATTCGAACATTGCCCAACAGTTGCGCAGTAGCAAGGACCGCCCAAAGCCCACCCACTACTCTACGTCTCCCTGTAATTCCTAGTCTTACTATGAATAAACATGAGATGGTTAACATCACCAAACAGAATATAGACACCAGTGTAGTTGAATCTGGAATTGAATATATTTTACAAAACTATAAAATGGAATTGAATATATTTTACAAAAGTACAGTCTAGCAAGTGCATCTGAAATTCTATCCCATTCACTCTGCAGTGATTTTACGCACTAAATTTTAGTTAATAAATACAGTGCAATGACAACTTGATAAGGCAGGGACATAAGCAGCTCATGTTCTTTCATACAAAACACACGTCCACACTCTGGAGTACTGTTAAACTAGAAATCAGCAGTTTTACTTCTGTGTAAAACTTACTTTGCAAACAGTTATAGCTCATGGAAACGCACTGTTATTACTCATGTTAAGACAATACTTGTACATACCTGATGTAGCATGCCTCACACATCATAAATGAGATGCAGGACAATCACTTCATTTTCTCAATTTACATAGCAGCTGATAGTCGATAGTTAAGAAACGTAGGGTTTGCAGGGGAGCTGCCCCCCTTGCAAACGCAATCTGAAGCACAAATGTATTGTTAAGAAAAGTGGGGGGGGGTGCAGAGGGGCTTTCCCCCCCTGCAAAAAAAATTTAAAGCACAAAATTAGGTGGGGATTTAAACTACTGGGTACATACTGCCCTTCTCTCCCGCTAATAATCAAACCTGTCCTTACATCTCCTAATTAAAGGATACACACAATAACTAGCTTGGAATGGCTGTATTTCAAGAATGGAAACAAACGGTCACAGATGGAATATTCAAAATGAATATTCAACAGGTCATTGGATAATCTGCATGGCTTGTAACTCAGCTGTATTTTGTATGCAGTGTCACATTGGTTTGCCCTGTCAATCATGTAGGCTACACCCATTTCTGCGCAAAAATCACGGTGGGGTAATGTTCTAATACAAAGCCCAATTTTTATTTAAAGAATTTATATGGGAATATCTTGATTAGTTTTACTCATATATGCAAAATTGTTGCAATCGCTTTTGTTGTTTTTACTCAGTGGCTAAAAGGAATATGATAGAATTCAAGTTCTGATTTTACACACACACACACACACACACACACACACACACACACACACATATATATGTGTGTGTGTGTGTGTGTGTGTGTGTGTGTGTGTGTGTGTGTGTGTGTGTGTGTGTGTGTGTGTGTGTGTGTGTGTGTGTGTGTGTGTATATATATTTGTGTCTTTCGGCTTTTTCCCAGTTAGGGATCACCACAGCGGAACTCCGGGCTAATGACTGGTAGAAGATTTTTACGAGCCGAGTTACCAGCTCTGACGCACTACCTTCAAGGAAGGTAGGCCCCTTCATGCATGTCTGCATGCAGAAGACGCTTTATAGCTGAGAATCGAATGGACAACGTCTTCCTGTGAGTCAACAATGCTACCGCAGCACCATCACCGCAGTTTATGTGTGTATATATATATATATATACGTATGTATACATGTATATATATATATATATATATATATATATATATATATATATATATATATATATATATATATATATATATATATATATATATATATATATATATATATATATATATATATATATATATATATATATATATATATATATATATATATATATATATATATATATATATATATATATATATATATATATATATATATATATATATATATATATATATATATATATATATATATATATATATATATATATATATATATATATATATATATATATATATACATATATCTATATATATATATATATATATATATATATCTATATATATATCTATCTATATATATATATATATATATATATATATATATATCTATATAAAAACGTATGGATCTACATGTATTGGCCGAATTTACAATTAGCTGAATTACAATCCACCAAGACCAGTTGTCTGAAACTTCACTCAGCCGAAAGAACAATTTGCCGAAGTTCAATTTGTTGAGTTACACATTGCCAAAAATATCAGCCGGCGAACGTGACAATGCACACCCTTAATCTGTGCAACAAAACTACAGTGACAAAACACCAACACAATTGTCCCAAACGGAAACAGAGAATGTGAGAATAGTGAACATCTTTTCTTCCAAACTGTGCTCAATAAATTGTTTATATAATAACGTAGCAATCACGCTAATATACTCCATATTTGAATACTGCTGCCTGTTATCATTCACGCATTTAAACTGCTCTTACCGTTGAAGTAGTCTGCATTTCTTAGGTGAAGGAGGCTATGCAGCAGCCATATGTATGCGCATTTCATCCACTTTTGTTGACATACTATGATAGACAGTATTATCACAAATAAACCTGTAACATATCTACCAACTAAGCACTTGAATCTCCTGTGCCAAGCTTCAACACCGTTTTGTTTTCTTGGCAAAAATATCTCATTTAAAATGGACACTTTCCAAAATGATATAGGAAACAATGCAGGAATTCTCACACAGCTTGTAGAACGTGTTGTAAACTTCCTTGGTTTCCCAACTATGTACCACTCGGCAAAGTATTTCAATAAATCCTTGCCCTCAACTGAAAATTCCTCTTTTAACATATTAAACATTGGTATGATTTCACTTTCCTCTAGAAAGGCAAGTGCAGCTAACTTCTTATAATTGAAATGTCATAGTCCCATTATATAGTGCAGTTAATCCCAGTGCCTGTACCTTACGCCACAGGTTTTGCCCAAAATGAAAAAAGCATCCTCTGCTGATTACACCAATTACATTCACTCACAAACTCTTTATGGCTGCCATTTCAAAGTCACATAAAATATATTTACAGCGAATACTGTGCCCAGTGTTATTTTAAAAACTCAAACAAATAGTACCACATGAAATTATATGAACACAAATACTTTTTTATCATAAGACAGTACACCAGTGGAACAGATTTTGTATAACCATCATACTTTACTAGACCATGCATAGTATACAGCTGCCTACAAATTGTACCTTTCATAATACAGGTACCATCCATCAACCAAATAACTGCTTTACTAAGATCGGTCAGGTTTTGGGTAGTACAGAACATTACAACAATATTCTCCTCAGTTGCATCTGCTACTCTTTTCATTAGAAACTCACCAACTTTCAAAGGAGAATGTAACACATTTAAATTATGATGTCAATAACGCACAGTTATTCCTTACAGATGGCCAAGTACGTACCCTTCTCACTTGCTGCAACAGTGCTTTTCTGCTAGGCAAGGTTGCAGCAAATTCAATAGAAGAAGAAGTGATTGCATTATCTACAGCAAAGCATGATGTATCCCCAGACAAAGAGTTACAAACAGAATGTCTTTCCACTTCCGAGGTGTCTCCAGAATGATTGTGCTCTACTGATTTCAGTAATTACTAACCATTCATTACACAAGCAGTCTCAGCTTTCCCATTAAATTTTATTGACTGTTTGAATTTACATAACCAATATTTCTTAAATTTAGTACTCTTGTTTAAGTGGTATAAAAAACCATCAATTACAAGCATGTCTCTTCCTCTCTGACTTTTCTGGACTGTAGACAAATCCCAAAGTTTCAGGTGAGCTATTCGTCACGTTTGCCATGATGTAGAGTGGTACGGTGTACAAACTAGGTCAAGCAAGTTGCCCTTTCATAATAAACCGGAACCTCTTTATTTATAGATATCGGCAAAATGAACTTTGGCAAATTGTGTTTTTGGCTGAGTGATATTTCGGAAAACTGGTCTCGGTGGATTGTAATTCGGCTAACTGTAAATCCAGCCATTACATGTAGATCCATGTATGTATACATATATATATATATATATATATATATATATACATACACACACACACACACACACACATATATATATATATATATATATATATATATATATATATATATATATATATAAAAATTATCAGTAGTTTACAAGGATTGCTAAAATTACAGTCGAAGTGCCAGCCCGCATAACCCATTGTAAAGTACTTTAGACCCTTATCTAGATTCCTCTGGAATGCAAAAGTAAATATACCTACCTTATTTTTATATAGGACATGACCGACTCACATAATTGTCATGACAGCAAATGGGGAAATCAGCTGAAGCTGAAAATTGAGAGAGTAGGGGAAAATAGTGGAGCAAATTAACTGCTTCAAGAATCTGGAAGGTGTGGTCGAGGAGAAATGAAGTCTGACTGAGAAGGTCAAACCTAGAAATATTGGGGCTGCAGCCAACTACCACAGAGTTTCAGGAGCAGTGTGTCACAGAAATATACCAAAGAAGGCAATAACTAATGTATGCAAACATAAGCCTGGTTAGCAGAATAGTCGAGGAAGATAGGGTTGATGGAAACAAAGCGTCTGTTAATATGACCACGTATTTTTTCCCTGTCCTCTTTCATGGTTGTTGTAATCATTTGTATAATTTTTTAAAATCACTCCCCCTTCAGCTGTTTAAATTTATTGGCCATCCCACTTTATCCTATACAGCCAGAATACGAAGTGCCCACCCCTTTGAATCTGTCTCACTCTTTTAAAATTAAATTGCTAAAGCTTAATTTACCCCCCCCCCAATTCATATCTAACTGCTTTGTATGCATTGCACACACTTAGGATATTAACCAATTTGTTTTCCATCTTACCTTTAAAATCTTCACCATCTAGTCCAAGACCACCAGTTACTGGAGAGCCCACATTCTTCCTCTCACCAGTTGTCTTGGAATTAGTACTTCTGCTTTGCTGCTAGCAAGAGGAGGAGCATAGGGACATTATTTCCTGCAGAGTGCTGTTCACCAGAAACCCTGATCACTGCTTCATAGGTGCCAACTTGGAATTTGTGCTTATATTTTGTTCTTGGTAAGAGAAGGGGCAGAGGGCATTGATTCCTGACTGTTTCTGATTGGATAGGGAGTGTCTGTGTTAGACCTTCCTGATTGGTCTGCTTGCTATTCAAGGCATCTACTAGGAAAAGGCTACAACAAGCTTACAGACCCCTGCATCTACTTGGACAAGACTGTTGATTACCAAAGATCCTGTGGCCTGCTTCTCATCATGGCAAAGGAGCATCATATCTTAGCAGATTAGCTGCTGTTTAACCTAACTTCAGAACATCTGCCTAAATACTTCATCCATAAATCATCAGGATCTTCGTATTTGTTCCCTCTTAAGTGTTTGGCAGCACTTCGCAGAGTTTGGCAGTGCACTGTAGTAGATGTATGTACCGTGATCTGATATTTATCCTGTAAAAGCACGCTTGAAATTTTAGCAATACTTAGTTCCACACAGGGAAACTAGTTTGTAGTGACAGCACTGCTTCCAGAGTTGCAAACCAGATACTCCTGACATTACTTTATATTCTTACCACAACAGTCTAATCAATAAAAAAGGGCATGTTGCCATGGATATGAATTTTCCCGTCATCTCTGCTACCAGCTTGGTGAATATGGAATATAGAAATTGTCTCATACTTACCGACAGCCAGCTAATTCTTAAACAAACTGATGAGGTATGCGAGAGATTTGCATTTTTACAATATCATTGGAGGTAAGTTCTCACATAATATCACTCCTAATGTCAGTCAGGTTGTCAGTAGTACACACGCTGCACCCATCACAAACACATAGACCCACATATGCTGAGGCACTTAAATATAACCTTCCTAAATCCCAAAGATCTCCTAGATGAAGGACACGATACAAATACCCTCACCAGCCCTGAATGCACTCTTTCAAAACAACACCCACAGCAACATACTGTATATAGTCACATCTCTTGGACCCTGTACCTCTAAGCCCATAAGGCAAGCCATAGCACAATCCAACATTCTGGTCATTGGACACTCCATTGCGAGACACACCAATGTCACTCTCACTAGCCTGAGGAAGGATTACCTCTCAGCACATGAGAAAGTACATATTGAACTGAAGCTGCAAACATGTGCCATGTGTGATACGAGTTTTACAAGGAAAAGTGGTCCGTTAATACATGAAAAAAATGCACACTGGAGGGGTCCGAATGAAGAAATGATAAGTCAGCAAGCAAAGGGGAGTAATATTGCTGAAATAGAATTCATCGTCAAGTCTTGGTGAGTACCTTTATGAGGTGGACCCTGTTTTTTCACAAAATCTCACCAAGACAACACTGATATATAGACTGTATTTATATACCATATATCATGGACAGAAGTAGATCAAAAATTAAAAAAGATAGCTGGGTACACAAGATCCAGGATAAAAAAGTGTCAGATCCTGGTAGGCACATTGGTGCCAAGACATGAAAAAATAACAGTGTAGAATCCTCAAGATATGGAAACATTCCTGAAATGGGACCAGGCCAGGCCCAGGGGGAGGATAGTCCCCCTGTTGAAGAAGGAAGTAGCAGTCCACAAAAAAATCACAAAAACTGATAGGCCAAAGAAGAGCCATAAAGACGATAGAGTGGACTATTGAGAATAAGGGAAATTATGTATTGTTACTATTATGCAAAAATCCCAGAATTTCCAAACACAAGATATACAAAAAGATTAAGAAATTAGAGGAAAGTAAAATACTTCCACAAGAAAAACTGTCAGAAGCTTCAAATGAAAGTTTGCGTTCATTAATACAACAGATTTGTGAAAAACAGTATATAGACCTAGAAACTTTGATCTGTTTGGAAAAAGAAGCATCTGAGAAAGTGCAAAAATATAAACAACAAAACCTAGAGATTTTTGAAAAGCAAAAAAAATATGGACATGGGAAAGTAAGAGAGATTTGATATGGTACAATATTTATGCAAAGGTGAAAGCCAAATTTATCAATATAAAGAAGGCAGCCCCAAAGATACTCGAAGAGATAATACAGGAAAAAGCATCCAGATATGGAAAATTTCACAATAAAAAATAATATCACAAAGAGAGAATGTAGAAAAGATGATTAGTAAAGTAGAAGTTAAAAAAAATAGAAGTTGAAGTTATAGAGTGCCTGCGAAGTGAAGGATTTGGTGTAAAAGGTCTAATACAGCTTATACCACAGCATGATGGAAGGAGTCCCCAAAGTAAGGAGAAACAGAAAGACCAGGAGACATCGAAGAAGAAATATAGACATGGGAAAGAAAAAGAGATTTAATATGGTGTAATATATATGCAGGGAGAAGGCAAATATAATCAATATAAAAAGAGCAGTACCAAAGATATTTGAAGAGAAATACAGGCAAAGGAATCCAGACATGAAAAACTTTATAATACAAAAAACAAGAGACAAAGAGGAACAGCAGAAAAGGAGATAAGCAATGGAGAATTTAAGAAAATAGAAACTGAGTTTATGGAGTACCTGTGAAGTGAAGGATTCAGTGTAGAAAATCCAATTCAGAAAGCACCACAACAGGATAGAGCAATGGACATCCACGTTAAGGGGAAACTAGTGGAACAGGAAGCAGTTGGTCAGGTACCATATGAAGATATTTTGAGCCTTCCACAGGAAAAGAGTATAAATGTTCACTTGAAGCTGGACAGCAAGGGAAGGAACAGGAAACTGTGGAAACTCTTGATGCAGATAATGTTGAAGAGCCGATAGACCAGTGAGTTCCCATATGACAGAGCAACAGATGGCACAGGATGAAATGGAAGAGAATGTGCCACAGGAAGATACTATAGAATTGTCTATAGAATGCCACACGAAATGGAAAACAAAAAATATGCCCTCGGTTTAGAAGAAAATGAGCTAAGAGAAGAGTTGTTTGGTTTAATAGAGATAGACATATTAAGATTATTGAAAGAAATAGACTGCAGAAGGTCAACAAAACTCAAAAAGTCAGAAGTTTGATAAAACAAATGGATACAGTAATTAGTACTGTCCACAGAGATCAATGCAATAAAACAGAAGTAAACAGGATATATTACTGTGCAGCTAAATTAATAACAGATAAAGTTCTACCACAAGAACACAGGGTAGTGAGGGAAAGGAAGGGGAGAAATTACATGCCATCACAGAAGTATCGAATAGAGTAAACTATAAAGCAATTAAGACCAGAAGTGTCACTGTAAGAAGAGTATAGAAGAGGAAACAGATCACCAAAAATACTTAGAAAGATAGACGTGATAGAAGAAATGTGCAGTATTAGAACAGATCAAGATCTATCATGCGATATCACAAATAAATTAAAAATCTCAGCACAGGTGGAAAAACTTAGAAGATATGTAGATAAATATAATGGAAAAGTACAAACTACACAATTTATTGATGACTCAACACAAGTTTTATAGAAAATTGGGAAACACGGTAAAAGGAACTGAAAGACCACCAAACAAAGAAGAAAGAGATACATGTTGGAGAAGTATTTATGAAGATCCTGTGGAAGACAACAAAGATGCTAAATGGATAGAAGCAGTAAAAGAAAGAATAAGAAGTTTAAAGGTACATGATATGAAACCGAATGAAGTAACAGCCAGAGAGACTGAAACAAAGTTAAGAAAAGCTTCTAATTGGAAAACCCCAGGCCCAGATGCAATACCTAACTTCTGGTTAAAAGTAATAACATCTTTGCATGAAGATTTAGCCATGAGTAAGAACTATATATATCTGCACCCCGAACAGACAACAACCTGGCTAACAAGAGGAAAAACAATGCTTCTACTTAACAGTGAATCTGCAAGCTACCCTAAAAATTAAAGGCCAGTAACTTGCCTTCCAACGACTTATAAACTACACATACATACTGGAATTGACGCTGACAGAGTTTATAGTCATTTAGAAGAAAACTCAATTATGGCAATAGAATAAAAGGACAATAAAAGAAAGTCATATGGAACAATGGAACAAAGGATCATTTGCTGTTAAATAACGTCATAGTGGAGAACTGTAAAAAGGGAAATGACTACAAAAACGTATCCCACATTCATGGATAAAAGTGTGCTTAAAAATGTATAAGACATATAAGACACACCCTCACTGATCAACTACATTACAGTGACCATGAAACAGTGGCAGACCACTTTGCAATTAAGCCAAGATAAAGGACAAATTGTTATTCCATGGTTTTATTCATTACCCACTGTTGAAAAGATAGATGCTAGAAAACCTGATATAGTGGCCCATGACAAGAAGACAAAAGTAGCATTGATCTTTGAAATCACCATACCCAGTGAATACAGTGTTCTGCATACAGAGAGACACAAAGTCATAAAATATCAGGATTTGCAGGCAGAAACAAGGGCAATCAGGTAGACAGATACCCAGATAGTTCCAATAGTAGTAGGAGCAATGTGCCTTATGAAAAAGAATCTACAGTCATATTTAAACATGTTACCAATACATGTAACTCTGTACGAACTGCAGAAGGAGTCATTACTGGGCACATTGCGGGTGCTGCGAAGAGCACTTCTGGCTGACATCAAAGACTGAAACCATTCTAATTTAATGAACTTTAATCATACTCTGACTTAGGAATAAGGTCCATTCCCATCATGGTATTAAAAACCCAAAAGATTTGGAGAAATTAAAAGACTGAAGCCATATAAATGTATCACTTGTGATTAGAGTTTTTCACAAATGCGTGCCCTTTTAACACAAGAAAATACATACTGAAGAGAGGCCACATAGGTGTGCTTTTACTTTCTTTTATTTTGAAGAGTAGTCATTCAGCACGTGAGAAAATACATACTGGTTCTAGATACAGAGAAAAGTGAAAATGCTCTTCCTAAACCTATGAGACTGAGGCACTGTGGGCACTGCTGAGTTTATGAACTGTAAATGTGCCATGATTCAGGATTGGGGTCTGTTCCCACCAAGACATTAAAGTGCTATAAATTTTGGAGAAATTGAATCTATCACAGTACTAATTTTTCCAGTTTTGAAATCGATTATAAGGATGGGTGTTCACTCAATTCTTTACAAAATGCAGTGAAGAAAATACATGTTAGTGCATTACATGAAATAAGAGATTTACATAGAAAAATGACCTCTGTAAACATAAGATAATGCACACTGGTCTAAGTGAGGTATGGGGCTCTTTGAAATTGACTTATATATGTGCCTCATTTTAAAAGAGATTTCTGTTCAAAACTCACCTGTCTGAACATAAAAAGTACCGAGGGCAATGTGGAAGAAGGATACGCAGACAGTTCCAATAGCAGTAGGAGCAATGGGTCTCAGAAAAAAAGAATTTACAGTCTTATTTAGATATGTTACTGATACATGTAACTCTGTGAGTCAGTTCTGGGCACATTGTGAGTGCTGCGAAGAGCACTTTTAGCTAACATGAAAGATTGAAACAATAGTAGTTTCATACTTTGACTTAGGAAAGGGACTTAGAAACCCAAAAGTGTTGGAGAAATTGAACCGGGAAAAGCCATACAAATGTGCATTGCATGACAGACAGTTTGCACAGAAGGTCATTAAAGTACTATAAATTTTGGAGCAATTGAATCTGTCAGAATCCTCTTTTTGCCAGTTTTGCAATAAATTATAAGGAAGGGTCTGGACTCAGTGCTTGAGAAAATGAAGTGAAGAAAATACATGTAAATAGCAGATCCAGATATAGTGAAAGTTCTAAAACATGAAAAAAATTAACTAATATGACATATTTGCTTGGATTAGCAGAATCATATTGCATACTGCAGGAACAGGAATCAAGCCAGAAGGTGACTTTAAATCACATAATATCAGAAAGTGCCAAAAACAAAAGAAAGAATCACGATCAAAAGAAAAGGAAAACAAAAATTGGAAAACCCACAATTATGCTGGCATGTATTTAGAACTCTGGAGCAACTACGTGTTGATCAAAGTTTCAAACGTGAATGACTAAGAAGAGGTGAATTTAAACCAGAAGATGAAGGGTTAGTAGTGGCAGCTTAAGATAATCGACTATATGCACAGTGGTTTACAAAGTCTACAGAAAAAGTGGAGATAATGTACATTTTCTAGTACAGGACTAGGAGAAAGGTTGCACATCTTGTTAGTTGTGGCATAGTCATGGCTGAGGGTTTGTGCGAGGTAAAAGCACAGTAATGGTACAAGACTTTCACACTGCAGATTGTGCTAGCACAACAACATACAGCTAGGGTTACCACCTGTCCCACTTTGGGCAGTTGTGTCCTGACAAAAAATTGTAAAAATGGCAAATGTCCTGCGATTTTAGGACAAAATTATTTCCTATATTTTATGTAATACTTGTATAAAACAGTTATTCTGTATCTGAAATACCTAATATTATAAGAAACAGAATAAGCAACTAAAATGCTACAAGAATAAGCTTTTATTTAGGCAAAAAAGTTAAGTTCTATCCTTTGTACTGACCGTGGGTATGTGTCAGCCTGTAAAATCTGATGCTTGTACCAAAAATATCCCACTTTAGCCATTTGAAAAGGTGGCAACCCTACATACAGGTAGTGGATTAACACTGGAAACATGGATCGCAAAGAATTACTGAAAACAAAGATGCACTAATCACATGGGATCATTCAATACCAAAAGTTAAGAATGTAAAAGCAAGAAAAATCAGAAAGGACTAAAGTAACATTAATCATTGAAAGAGCTCCTGTGCTATGTTTTGAGAGACATAACATTATTAATTACCTGGATTTGCAAGCGGAAACTAGAGCAGTGTGGAATAAAAACACACACATTGCTCTAGTAGTTAGCTGCAGCAACAAGCTATCAAACAAGAATATTCAAGCATACTTAAATATCTTAAATATGAACTACAGAAGGAGGGAGTTCTGGGTCTTCTGTGGGTGCTGAGAAAAGGACTCTTAGAAAACATCACATATGGAAACAATATTAATTTCATGTAGTTTAATCATTTGGAGAAATAAAAAATAGAATAAAATATATAAATGACAGTATGATACTGTATTATATGGAAAATAAAGCAATATCAACAGAATAACCAATGCAACCTTGAAGATGTTTGAAAAGGCAGTCAAAGACATCCAGAAATAGTATGTTTTACAAACAAGAAAATGGGAACACAGTAACTGCATTTATTGAGAAACAGTTTACTTGCGCAGAGATGCAACAGGTTGAAACTGGGTTCATTGGCAAAATGAGAAGTGGTGAGTTCAGATTTCTATACAGGCACCTTCTCAACAAAACGAGTTAATGAATCTTCCGGGGAAAAGTCCAAGAGAGAGAGAGAGAGAGCAGGACAATGCTAGTAAAAATATACCACAAAAGAAAATTTCAGAAATTTCATCAGAAGAGTTTGTTGAAAGCCCAGTTAAGATTACACAGGAGGGGAAATATCAGGAAGCAAAAAGCAAGGAGCACATTCTTAGCAAGAAAAGAAGAATTTAAGGGAAAATCTGCTCAGTCCAACAGAAACAAACGAGAGAAAGAGATGCAAAATAGTGCTGGAAGATTGGCATAAAAGAACACAGTAAGTGAAACTATTAATCAGGATCCATGTGATGTAAATCAATAAACAGAATACACTGTTCTGCAGATAAACATATAGAAGATAAAGTGTCGCCAGTAGAACAGTAAAGGAGAAAAGAGAACAAGTAAAACACCACATGGAAATATTGATTATAAGGACCTGTTAAGCAACTACGACAAGAAGTAATAGCACTGGAAAATATATAAAAGGAAATAGATCAGTAAAACTCTTAGAAAAGAGTGTAATACACGCAACACACAACACTGAAACAGATATTATATTGCACCATTTCTAATAAATAAAAAAAAAAATCAACATAAGCAGAAAAATTCAGAAGTCAAAAAGAGAAATATATATTGAAAAAGTACACCCCAAGTGTTTTGCTGATGAACCAAAAAGTCTTACAAGTAATACCCGCTGAAAAAACAAGTCTACCACTTCACAACAGCAGATCAAGCTGTCATGGAGCTCAGACTGAGAAAAATTAACTGCTGCGATTATTTTATGCTCACTAAGTAGCACTTTTGCTGTTTAGTGAGTGTAAAATAAAAAAATTAAAAAACAAAATAAAAAACATGTGTGTATGTGTTTAAATCTATGAGGAAGAATGTGAGAGAGAGAGATCAATTGAGATATTTTATACTTGCTTAAAATTAAATGATTTGTGTTAACATGAATTTTCTGAAGGAAATAAAAGTCTGAAACTCAAATATATGTCATTATTTATTAGCTTCAATCTCCAACGACTGGCAACAAACCAAACATTTTAGGAGTAAGAGACCAAAAAATAAAGTGTTATATTTTGGATGTAAAATGCTTCCTCTAACAACATTAACATATATAGCTTCATAGCCTAGTACTAAGCTAATTGCACTTGCAAGCCACTTTAAACCTAGCCAGTTATCACTTCTGAGACTCACACCCTGCACCTTGTGTTTGTAAGGCAAACACCTTAGCCATTAAGCCACCCTCCCAACTATAGCAAGTTTGAAATATTATGTGGAGGAACTACTTTACATAAAAAAATATAAAAATACAGTAATAAAAAAAAAGTAAGTAAATTTTACAGACAGCCCATTCTCTAAGTGCAATAATGTCCTCCAAAGTGTGTGTTATTGTGGAAATAATGGCCTTCCAGTGGTGTAGAGGCCTTCTGCCTAAACACCACTGGGTGGGCTTTATTTTCACAATAACACACATCCTGTATTATTGCTTACTTAAATAAACATTTAGTCAATGGCAATTATGCAGAAAGGAAATAAAAATTGTATAAAGCCATAATAGATAACTGTAAAAAGAGGCAGAACCTAAATATTATATGTATAGATTAGATCATAAAATGATTATAGATCTGCAAAATATGCATAGATTGATACATTTTGTAGCAGTTTCTAGGGAACAGTGGAAGGACACTTTACAGATGAGTCATGATAAGGGGCAAATTACTATCCCAGCTATAAAAATCAGTGAAAGGCTATTCCGTGTCTTGTTTTTTTTTTGCTTTTTTTTGTCACTGCACTGCTGTTTTGCTTTGCTGTCAGTGCATTAAACTGCTTAACAGGTTACGATGCGGCTGCATCTTGACTATCTAAAAACAACACTGCCAAATGGTTTCTCTCATTTTGTCATATTTGACAGAGCTAAAACCTGCTCATCAAGAAAACACAAACCTGTTTGGTGGACATCCTCTGTCAACAGTCTTTACAACAAAAGGAAGAAACTATTGTCCAAGGGTAAAAAAGAACAAATTCCATATTGGAAAAACTCCCTCCTTAGCCTCAACAAACAAATTAGATCACTAGTGAAAACCTCCAAAGCCAATTATGAATCAAAACTAGCCTTCGAAACAAAAGGAAACCACAAAGCCTTCCTCAGTTATGTCAGGAATCTCCATGGCAAAGCCCAGGTTTGTTCCGAATTAGTACTTAACAGTATCACTTACAATGATCTTGTTCACTTAGCCAACCTGCTAGCAGATAGGTTCAGTGGAAACGTCACCCCCCATCCCCCTCAAAGGCCCTTTTGACATCCCCCGATACTTATCCTGCACCTCACATCTCCATAGATCAAGTGCTAAAGGCCTTATACAAGGCAAAGAACACAGCTTCCATGGGACCCGATAGTATCCCAGGCTGCATTCTGCATCATCTCCAGCTAGAACTAGCCTTGCCATTGAGCACCCTATTCAACCATAGCCTAAGTACAGGCTTCATTCCAGCAGAGTGGAGAACTGCCACTGTCGTCCCCTTGTACAAAGGTGGTGCCACTACTGACCCCGGAAACTATCATCCCATTAGCTTGGCATGTCTGATCTGTAAAGCCATGGAGCATATTATTATGGAGCTTATAAACAAGGACATATGCAATCTCCAAGCACTTGACCCCACCCAGTTTGGATTCGTCAAGGGCAGGTCTTGCCTGCTGAACCTGATTGACTTCTTTGAGACTGTCGCCATGGCTCTGGATGAGAGAAAGTCTGTACATACAGCTTACCTTGACTTGGCCAAGGCCTTTGACACAATCCCCCACTTGGGCATCATCAAAAAGCTAACACAACTTGGTGCAAATCCCTATCTTATCAGGTGGGTGGCCAACTGGCTCACCGACAGAACCTTCAAGGTCAAGATAGGCACCTCCACATTCGACAGCAGACCTGTCACTAGTGGAGTTCCCCAGGGATCTGTCCTGGTACCCCTACTGTTTGTCATCTACATTTCAGAGGTCTAGGCAAAGACAAAAGGCCTGCAGCTGACCGAGTTTGCAGATAACTGCAAGTTGGGTGCTATCATTGACTCCCTTGATGATGTTAACATATTGCAAGAGGGTCTCACAGCAACTAATGACTGGTGCCAAAGTCATGGCCTCAAGCTAAACACAAAAAAAAGTATCATCATACCATTCAGCAGAAACATGGCCCATAGTGATTACCACATCAACTGCAACCCCCTAAACACACAACCTGTGGTGAGAGACCTGGGTACTCTGGTTGATAATAATCTCACATTCAACAATCATGTAGCGGCAGTGGTCAGAAAAGCCTTTTACTTGGTTTGTCTCATAAGTAAAGGTATTGCATCCAGAAAAAAGGAGTTTATTACCTCTCTAGACTCCTCCCTCATTAGACCAATAATTGAGTTTAATACCCAGTTTGGTATGTACTTCTCCAAACATCTGGACCAACTGGAAAGGCCACAGAAATACCTCACAAAGATAATCCATGGCCTCCAATACCTGTTCTGTGCAGACAGGCTCAAATCACTATCACTCTACTTGGTATGGTACAGATTTCTCAGAGGTGATCTGTGTCTCACCTACAAGGCAATCTCGGACCCTGCCCTAGTAGGCCTGAATCTAATATGCGACATCAAAAAAAACTGTTGGAGAGACTGGCTTATTTACCCAGGCTGCCCCATCTCTGCAATAGACTTCCCATACATGTCAAACTGAGTACCTCTCTGACCCTCTTCAAGTGCAACCTTGATGAGTGGATGGGAAACCATAAATTTGTTCCAGGGGTTCCACCTGTGTCCCTCACTAACTGGGCTGACAAGTGCTGACTGAGATATTTTTAGGATAAACTCTTGGCTAGGCTTATAAGGGCCCCAGGTCATTAGCCTAGTAATCTCTTGTGATCCTATGATCCTAATTAACTGAAAGTATGAGTAACAGTGGTCAATTTGTTTTCAGAAGATAAAAGAATGATGTGTATTCTTGATGAATGTTCAAAAGCGACATGTATTGTAGCGTGAACCATGAAGAAAATGTCTACATGGGAGGGGAAGGAGAAGTTTATAAATCTCTGTGAATGAATGAAGGATGCCCTAAAAAGTGTCATATCAGTAGGACAGGAAAACAAGAAAACTGCTTCATGCTTTTCAAATGATATTTAAAAAGCAGTGTATGGTAAGATTATATATGCCTACTTCTGAAGGAGGGATGTGCCTCCTTGAAATTGACTAAAACACAAATGATGTCAATGGATTTCTTACATGTTTGCTGACATCAACAGATCCAGCTACAGAGAAAGTTCTAGAATATGAAGAAAACAGAACTGTGATAACATCAATGTTCATATTAACAGAAGGATTTTGGAAAGGGGTAAGTACGGAAATAAATACACAAGTGGGAAAAACAGGTAGCAACAGAAAGTTAAAAAAAGAAAGAAAAAAAATATAAAGCTCATAACCCACAAAATGATGAAAATAAAATTAAAAAGCCTACAATTACAGTAGCAAGTATAAAGAATTCTTTGAACAACTGCATAGTGATCAAAATTTGACATGTGAATGGCTAGGGAGAGGTAAATTTAAACTGAAAGATAAAATGCTAATAATGGCAGCTCAAGATATGCAGTGCATACACGATGGTTCACAAAATCTATACAAAAGGTATGTGATACAGACAGATCTAGATTCTGCTGTACAGAGCATGTGCCTGCCAAATTGGTGGTTGTGATGTACTTATGACTGAGGATCTATATACTGAAAGGCACAGTAATGTGATGAGACTGTTGCATTGGGGATTGAGCACACATATTATACATGTAGCTGAGAAAAAGAATTCGTGAAAATGAAGCAGTGATAATTGCATAACAACATCCAGTATAAGTAGGAAAGCAGAGCAATAACATTAGATATTGTAGTTGAAAAATGGGACATAAGCATCATTAATTATTGACATGGCTTCACCTAATGACTACGGAGTCCTACATCCTGAGAGGCATAAGTGATAACATATCAAGACATGCAGACAGAACTAGGATAATGTAGAACAAGGATATCAAGGTAGTTCCAGTTCTGGTAGTATTGGGAGGAATAACCAGGCCAACATAAAAGAATTTCCATGCATGCTTAAATATACTATCCATACAGGTAACTTCATATAACCTGCTCTAGGTACATTACAGATACTGAGAAAAACACTTATGGCAAACATCAAAAATAAAGCAATACTGATTTCATGAACTTTAACTGCACCATGACTTACAAATGGGGACCATTCATATCATGATATTAAAAATCCTAAACATCTCAGCAAATTGAAAAAAAAAGCAGACTTATTTTTACATTTTTACATTGCATTGTAAAGTGGTAATCCCCGTTGTTTACAGGCTGTCAACAAGATGATACAGGTACATACATTAACTGTGCTACATATCACCGAGACAGAAATAGATAATGTAAAAAAAATAAATAATAAAAAATAAGACTGGTCGCATGGGTCTCAGACTAAAAAAGATTCATTTCTTATGTAGACATTGGTACAAGGGCTGGAAAAAAGAGACAGTGAAAATATTCTTGCTGCAGAGTTAGACCATCCTGCAATTGGCATACAGGAAGTCGAAGAAGATAGTAATCCTTAAAAAAAGATCATTCACATAAGAGGTTAAATGATAAATTGAACAGGATAAGAAGGAATAACGTATTACTTCTTTAACCCAGACTTTCTGCACAGGGAATAAACAGCAAAATTAATAAAGTAATTGGAGGATAGAGAAAAGTACTTGCCCCAGTAAAACTGTAAACAGGTAAAATAAAACTACAGGTTCATTGAACATATCAGAGCAACATAAAGTGCAGATATTTACACATGGGTATAATTGTATATAGACTTGTTTGGCGGTTAGCGCTTGGGCTCAATCATAAAAGCATGATGTGGATCAGTACTGTGATTAAGAAATATAAATTAATAAATATGTGACTGAGGAAGTGCTGAGATGTTAAATTCCAAATGAAAGGCAAAGACTCAGGAAAAGAAAGAGATACTTGATACGGTGTAGTACGTATGTATGCAGGTACATAAGAACAGAAAGACTGTTATAAACAATATGACAACCCCAGCTTGAAAGATTTTTCAAGATGTATACAGACAAATTCATCAAGACATAGTAAATTTTAGAAAGAGGAGACTAACTCAAAAGAGGACCACTGAGAAGCAAGTGGTTCAGTGATATAGAAAAGCAGGAAACTGAAACAGAGGTGATACACCATCAGAGAACTAAAAAGTTGGGGGCGGAGCCTAGATGGCCAACTGGTAACAGCTTTTTTCTTGAGCTCCACATCAGCTACTAAGAAACAGGCACATTATTACTTTAAAATTCTGTCACTAGCTCCTTAAAGTTATACAATCTATTTGAGAATATCCAATCTACTAGATTCTCAACTTTGGAGTCTTTTCTTAAAAAATTTCCTGTCAAACTAATGATTATGCAACTGAACAGAGATGAGCAACTCAAAATCTTCACATGTTGATTCCACATTAAGGAAGGAGATCCAGTCTATTTCTACCACTCTCCAGGAATTGTCTCTAAAAATGGATAGATTTACTGACAACCTTGAAACTTTAAAGATGAACTGTCAACAACAAACTGATGTCCTGAAGGAAATACTCCAGCAGCAACAATCCAAAATTCTGAACATTGAAACTTCACTGAATGACATAGACAAAAGGCTGAAAGAAGATGAATCCCACTGTGAGACCATACTGCAACAAAATAACTGGCTGATAAATAAAGTAGACAACATTGAAAACAGAGAGAGGAGAACAAATATTAGAATGTTTGGTCTCCCTGAAAAAAACAGAAGGAGAAGATATTATTTCCTTCCTAAATTCCTGGCTACCTGAATTTTTGGACTTAAAAGAAGGTATGTCTACGGGATCGAGAGAGCACATAGAGCCATAGGGATACCTATTTCTTTTTCCCCTAATGCTTCTCCAAGATCTATTGTAGTGAAGTTTCTATCCTTTTTAGATAAAGAACTTATTCTGAGAACAGTTTGGAGGAAAAGTCCCTTGTCCTTCAAAGGTAACCAGATAAGACTAGACAATGAGAGTACTGGAAATGAGAAAAAGCTCTTGGCCACTGGTAAGGCTTTTAAAGCAAAATAAAATTAAAGCACAGCTAGTCTATCCAGCCAAAATCAAAATCTATCATCAGAATGAGATGAGATCTTTCAACAATATAGGAGAAGCTGTATCTTTTATTCAAAACAATAATATCATCACAATCCCAGAAGGTATGGACTGGACACCATCTATGACCCTTAAAAGATCATCTGAGAAAAACAACTGGACAGATGTAAGAAAGAAGAAAATGAAAACTGGAGTCAAAGTCACTGGACTTCCTAATTCTCTCAAAGATCAAGCTAAGTCATAAAATGTTTATGGATACCTAGGCCTAAAGAAGTATGCATCATTACTTTACTTATCTTGCATATGTCTTTATAAAACTTGCAACTTAAAATTAATAATGCCATATTCCTATTAGATACAATTGCTAGTGATGCCCAAGATATATGACTAGATGAATTCTGCACACATGTGTTCATCTGCTTACTGAACTGTCTTTCCTTTTTTTTGACTTGTTAAGGGAGGAAGAGGGAAGTGGTGTAGGATGATGTTTGAAACAGGTAATTTTGTAGCTGTCTGCTTGTTTGGTAGTCTGAGGTGGAAAATTTCAGTGTTTGGTTTTGGGTACGCAATGCAAGGAACTCTTGGTGTATTTTATTTATTTGTTTTTTTTTTTTAATGTTTCAAGCATTCTGTCATTATAAGACTTCAGCATATTATGTTTTTTTTTTCTCAATCCCATTTACAGCTTAGCGTTTTAACATTCTAAACTGTCTTTTCTCTCTTTCATGAGAAAAGTAATCATGAGCATTGCACTGAATTCAAAAGTTGTTTCTACCCTCTTTTCACTCAAGCACTTTCGTGCCTGTCTGTAAACTGAGCTTGTTTAACATTATGAAGCTTGTCTGAATTGCCTTTGCGCACTGTGTTAAAAATCCGTGGTCAGCTATACAAGTGTTGCTGACGTGAAACGGGGATTTCCTTTGTTTGTCTCAGTGATTTAACAGCCCGTAGTTACTTGAAAGTAATACCAATAAATCATTAAACTAAATGTTAGAAACCATGATAATTATTAACTTGATTCAAGTAAAATAAACTAGAAAATGACTTCCATAGTTACCAAGGTGGGACTATGTAAATGGCGATGACATCACTGCTACATTATAAATCTCCTCGAGTGCTTCACACATACAGTATTATAAAATCCACAGTTAGCTTTCAAAACGTTGGCTTCACATACCTATAATACCAACAGAAATACCAGTTAAATAGTTCCCTAACAATCGTATTTCAGAATCCTTTGTAATTTGTATGAATACTAAGTTGATTATCTGCTTTCAGTAGAAGGAAAGAAACTTTGGACTACAAAAAAAAAAAAAAAACAGTTCATCAACATCTCCTAGCTTTAATGTCCTGTGCTGATTGATAGACTAATTTATTCAACAGTGATGGAGCTGCTCCTTATCAGTATCATTCTAATACAGGATACAAAGTTCAAGCTTATCCCCTTTATGGAAATATTACTGTAGGAGTATCAAAATTACTTATTTTAGTACTAACAATATCAGAAATAAATCTGCGCATATTGACAGCTGGACATTCGTTCACCACCTGAAATAATAGCGAACAATGACTCTCAAATAAACCACTACATTCTGTATAAAATGTTATTCCTTGAATTGGCATGACAGCACCTCAATAGGTGATTTAATGTCTATTTGGACATACACTATATGAGATCCCTGGACACTCACCTAAATAAGATCTCATTTCTTCCAGAAAGTCACATTATATTACTAAATCCAATCCACTTACCAAAGATTATGCTTTACTAAACTGGTTGCTTACTAATGCCTCTGTGAGAATATTTGCACTAAAGGCTTTCCCACCTTAATGTGACCATTGTATCATCATCATCATAAAAAAAAACACATATCTAAAAGGTCACTTGGCCAGAACACCATTTGTGCAGACCTAACAATAAAAGCTCCAATGTCTTATTTACATAGATGTGTTACAGTAGTTGATCTAGACTAATTGGCATCAGTGAAATTTATAAAGAAAAAAAATGAAAAAGTAAGATTTCAGAAGTCACAATATCCTAAGTCAGATGTGAATTATTTGAAATGTTTTTTTTTTCTTTTCATTTGTAAGTTAATATTGACCATTATAAGGTAGCAGAGTCTGCTCATTATGTTAATGGCAGTCAGTAGTAAAGACTGTTTATACAGTGTGTGTAATTTATTTTAATTAAAGTAGTAGTCTGATAAAACTATACATTTTGCAGCAAAGTATAATGTTTTGTTCTGAACTAAACATGCCAAGTATACACATCTGTCATCAGTCCTGATGTTGAGGAAATAATTTGGGGACAAATTAGTAGAATATAGCGTATTTAGTTACAAGTGGCTCTAACACATCTAAACTACCCATGCTTAAAATCTCTCAGTGGGTTAAATGGAAAGGACAGTCATAGAGAGCGTATAAAATCATTTACTAGTATCATGACTTCACATTTGGACTCAGGCTCTCTCAGATTTAATTTGTGATATTTACCCCATTTGGTATAACTATGCTGTACTTTACAAAGGAGCCATTGTGGAAATATATATTACAACTATTATAAGATCAGACCCATGAGGCACAAATATTTAAGATATTAATAAATTTCTGCTTAACCATGTTCAGTGATGTTACTATTAATCTCCACCCTGCAGTTAGTATATAAAAAAGTTAAGCTACTTTCAAAATGTTAAAGCCTTAGAGGATTATGAACATGTATATATATATATATATATATATATATATATATATATATATATATATATATATATATACGTATGTATTTAAAAGGAAACAACTACTATGACAAGAACAAAGTTTATACACAAACACAGTATTATTGTAATTAACTAGGTCACCAAGGCTGACCTGAGTAAAAGGTTGAAGTCCAAGTATGTTGTAGCAAAAGACTCGCTATGCAGTGTTCAAATGTTCAAATCAATATATAAGAAATGTAATGGTAATGCTAAGGATCATATAGCAAATGTTTCTTTTCATTAAAAGGAAGCTGAAAGGGGAATAGAAAGAGGAAATAAACAAAGAGGAAAGAGATAATATGTATGTACAAAAAGAGGGAAAAAGATGAAGGAAAGAAAAAATAAAAAAAGAAGGGTTTTGCTTGAGTAAGTAATGAATCTTACATTTAATTGTGTTTGATATTGTTAACGCTACCAAATTTAACCTCACAATAGTAAAGACTACTCAGTTGTTGTATTATTAAGACATGCTTTTTTATATAAAACTTTGCATAATTTATTAGAAAGTAAATTTATATTTATTAGTTATTGCTGGAATTTTTCCATGGCTATATGAACTTTTTGAGTTTGTGATAGATAGGAACTGTTTGGGTAGTATCTCCTCTGTCAACCATCACCATTTGTAAATATACATTCCATTTCCATATGTCCTGCTCATGTTTATATTATGGTAATATTGTTACTATCTAGTAGCAATAAGGAATATGTGAAATTACTATATATAGGAGTGACAATCACATAATACCTCATAGTAAGAGAAATGCTTTGGCAATTAGTTACATGTAATTTTTATTACTATAAATACTTTAAATGCTGATCTATTACTGTATTGATTTATTCTAATTAATACTGTTATGTTTATCTATCTTTTAATTACTGAAAATGTTATGTATCCAGATGCTCTTGAGACTTTAATTGATAAATATTATCTATACATGCTTATTATCAAATTAATTCTTCACTTATATAATAATTCATACAGAAATGAGGATATGCATTTCTTAATCAAACAAAGGCTTATTAGTGAGATTTAATTGTATTAGATACAATCAAACTATATATTATATCAATATATTGATGTTTGCTCATGTCAATTAATCTATAGAGCTTCATAAAATGTATACTCTGAAGCCTCAAGCTGGGCAAATTCATTCCAAAAACTGGAAGTGATGGTTAATCTGACTGTTTTTTTTTTCCTGTCAGATTAGGAATGTTTTACATTCCATGTCAGTTAATGGATTTACTGATTGTTAAAAGTTTATCTTTAAATATTTCTTCTTTTTTTAGGCCTCAGTCTGATATTAAATTGTATTTTACATTGGGAAACACACCTTATTGTTTAAATATAATTCTTCCAAGAATGGTGTGCAAATCTTAAATATTATGATTACTTTGTTATCACATTTATTATACTTTAAAACATTAAATAAATAACATGGATTTGATTTTTCTTTCCTTAAATGTTAATGGATTAAATAATCCAGGGAAAAGACTCAACCTATTAAAATACTTGAAATTAAATAAAGCACAAGTAATATTTTTACAAGAAACCCACTTCAAAATAAATGATAGTTTAGCTGGAACCTGAACAAATACTTAAAACTATCTAATTCCTCATTTACCAAAAAGACCAGAAGTGTTCTAACACTATGGAGGAAAAATGTTATCTCTCCTCAAATTTTGTATAATTATGAATATAAGGAAAGACTCATCAATTATAATAATAAAATTTAGAAATAGAATTTGGACACTGGTCAATGTCTATTGGTTTCCAGGAATTGGGGTAACAACAATTGAAAAGCACTTAGAACTCATCACTAACAATTCTAAGGGTAGTTTGATTGTAGGAGGAGATTTTAACTGTTTACTGAATGACTCAGAAACTACTAACAAGAGACCTTTTCGTATTACTCCTATAGGGAAAAATCTTAAAAAATGTGTAGATAACTTAAAGTTATTTTATTTATTTTATCTTAGAAATGATAATTCATTAGACTTTCCCACTGTGATTTTAGATATAGGACTCAAACCAGAATTGATAAAGTATTTATAGCCCAAGATCTAAAAACAAAAATATCATGCTTTACGATAGTCCCATGCCCTATGTCTGATCATAATGCACTTATTTTTAATTTTATTTTCAAACTGATTTTAAAAAATTATCTTTCACTAAAAGAATACCAGCATATATTACTAAATTGAAACAGTTCAAACCTTGGCTTGATACAGAGATAGAATTATTCTTGGATACAAATTTAACCAGCAAAGTAAATGTAGTAATACTTTGGGGTTTATTGAAAGCCTACCTATATGGCAAAATTGTCACATGGTTTAATAACAAAATGAAGGAATGGGAGTTGGAATGATCTAATATACAAAAACAAATTGTATTAATTAATAACGATAATATTAGAACCATTCCACATAAGAAAAAAAAATCCTTAAACAAAAAAATATAATGACATTTTAACTCATAAAACCAACTTGGCCCTAAAAAAATTAAGATTAAATTTTTTCTCTGTATCTCCAAAATACATGTGTAATTTAACACTGAGAGTGAAAAGAAACTATATTGAAAATAATATTGTGAGTATACTCCATGAAGAGAGAAATAATAAAAACGTTTCTGATATTGGTGATATCTTAGATGCTTTTAAGTATCACTTCTCGGAACAGTACAAAAACAAAGACATTCAACATGAATTCTCAGAACACAGCTTGAACTTCCCAGTATTTAAGAATCTACCAGAGACTTTGATAAATGAGATTCAGAAACAAATCTCTCTAAAGGAAATTATTGGGAAAATTCAGGAAAGCAAAAATAATAAATCACTGGGTATTGATGGTATTATTAATGAAATATATAAGCTTCTACCACTTTCTGCTATATCACTCTTTTTTTATAAAGCCCTAAATTAATCTTATTTACAAGGTAGAATTCCTCCTTCATGGAGATACTCATTAATTACTCCTATATTAAAAGAAAATAAAGACTCCCATTTATGCAAATCAAATTTATCTGATTAACAATGATTATAAACTATTAATGTCTATATTAGTTAACAGATTTAAGAAATCATTAACTCATCTCATTTCGGAGGACCAAAAGGGATTCATTTATAACAGACATACCCAAGATAATATTCAAAGAATTATAACTACTATAGATGTTCTAAATAGAGACAAACAAGAGGCTTTTATAATCACTCTTGATATTGAGAAGGCCTTTGATTCATTAAACTGGAATTATCGTTTTAAAATCCTAGAATTATATACATTCCCCACTCAATTCATTACTTTTATAAAAAAAATATTTATTATAATAATTTAGTTTATGTAAAATTAGGTCCATTTGTATCAGAGTCAATTAAAATTACTAAAGGTACCAAACAGGGATGCCCAATGTCTCCGATTGTATTCGCTTTAGCAATAGAACCTCTTTCTTTGACAATTCAGTCAGATCCTAAAATTATAGGCTTAAATATAAATAATCAATTTAATTCCAAGATAATGTTATTTGCAGATGATATCTTGCTTACTTTAATAAATTCCGAAGAATCCTTACAAGAATTAGATATGCTAGTCAAAAATTTTTACTATATTTCTGGCCTTAAAATTAGTAGTTCTAAATCTAACCATATGCTCTTGAATAAAAAAAATTCTAATGATAATACTAATTCAACCAATAATAAAATAATTGGGAAACAGGTTTCTTCTTTGAAGTATCTAGGGATTGACCTATGTGAAAATATAGACCTAACTTTAAACATAAACTATAAAAACATTATAAACTCACTAAAAACTCTCATAGATAAATGGAATAAATTGCATCTAAAATTTGAAGATAGATTACAACTAATTAAAGTGATCTTATTGCCAAAAATAAATTACATAGCTCTTTCTATTTCTGTATTACCCAGTAAAAAACTTTTAAAAGAAATAAACAAAACTCTATTAAAATTTCTGTTGTACCCCCCAAAAAATAGAATAGCTCTAACCAATCATATCAGACCATGGGAGCTTGCAGGAATAAATTTTCCAGATTTAGAATCCTATATCAAAGCCTCTAACCTAAAAACAATATTAAATTGGATAGATCCCAAATACACTTCGGCTTGGAAAATGCTACATACAAGTATCCTAAATGAAAATGAACTAATAAAAAAATTACAATTAAGTGAATTAAGTAACAAGCTTTGGTATGTACTTTGTATTAATATACAGTATAATACTATTAAATTCACTAATCTAGATTACTTAAATTGTATTTATAAGTCCTTAAGAAGCTTTGTAAATAACAATATTGACATTAACATATGGATCCAGCTCATATCCCCCTTTAAAGCTACAAAAAACTTTTTTGATAATATTAGTTTAGATACACTCAGCTATTGGGAAAGGAAAAAATGTATAAGTAAAGGAAAGTTAATTAGAGATGCAGCAGGCCTAAGCAAAAGACCACATAAGAAACCAGAGACCCAGTCATAATGGGAAGAGGAGTATTATACTGTTATATGGCTCAAGCAGCACTCCAACAGCATGCATGACTTGGGGGAACAACATTAGAGCTAAGACATGCTAGAGCACCCATGCCAGGGTGTACCTCCTGTTCACACTGTGGCAATATATAACTACAAGTAGTGCCTAGCTTTCACAAGAAGTGCAGCCCACCTGGGCAAAGAGTCCCAACAAGTTAGCCAGTGTGGGTGTGCAAGTCAAAGTGGCAATCCTGCTTATCATATAAATGGAAAGGAAATGGGATAAATAGGAAAGCCATAAAATGGAAAACAGGACAGAGAAATAAACACAGAAGGCCAACCAGAAGGCTTGAATAGGAGGGGAAAGAAGGTATTACATTTTTAGGGGACTGACCCACTTTTGTAATCTCTACTGTAGGTACATAGGTGATTACTACTTTAATGGCCCTAGAAGGCCTTTTAAAGCTTAGCCATATTTTCCCATTTGTTTGTGAATGGATAGTTTACCCATGGGTAAATAGTCTGAGCTGGCCATTTTTCCATTTATACATGTCAGGATATATTACCCATGAACATATATGTATGCTAAATTGGCAGATCATTTACAAACTGCTTCTGTGCACTAGGGGCATAAGTGCTACTCCAGAACTAAATTTCCAGTTTTGCATCTAATGAGCACGGTTGAATTTGAATAGTGTCAGAGATGAACTCTTCACATGGATGGGAAGCCTGTTCCAAAGCAGGGGCAGTCTCTGAGACACATACCTGTCCCCCCAACAGTTTGTTTATTTTGCAGCTAAAGGTGTGGTCCTTCCATCAGGTGTTTTGAATGTTGGTAAACTTGAGGATGTTAAGCAAGTCCATCAGTACAGGATCAGATTTTGCCCTGTATTCCAGGCATAGATAGCCTCTCAGCAGTCTGGAGGTTACTGTATATAAGGCTTTGGGGCAGTCTGCATATTCCATGTGGTTTACACTTTGTATTCTTTTTTTGTGAGGAGCCTTTGTGGCCATTAAAGTTGTTACAAATGCTTGGTGAGGTACAGTATATACCAAAGGGAGCATTGTAGTTAATGATGAGGGCAGAATATAGGGAGACAATAACATCTCCAGACCTGGATGCCATATCCTTCCTTATAAGTTGTGCACCATAGAATGATTTCCTCACAACAGTAGATACATGATGGCCAAAGGCCAACTTAGTGTCCACGTGCGTTCCCAGGTCCCTAACCACTGGGTCAGCTCTTAGGGTGTATCGTCTATGTGATAATTCCCCAAGGTTGCCATTCAGTTTTAGACAGTGGTTCTTGCACCAATTATTAGTTTGTGACAAGCTTTCTTGGAGGATATTTCTGTCCTTGGAGGATTCAATAATTGTTCTGATTTTGAAGTCATCTGTATACAAGGTCAACCAGGCACCTTTAATGTTAGCTTTGACTTCTAAAAAGTAAATGCCAAAAGGGAGCTGCCCCAGTATCAAGCCCTGAGAGACACCATTGTAACTAATCATTTTGTGGAAATAGCATCCCCTATCCTGAAGAGTTGGTGGGGAAGATGCCAAGAGAGGGCTATGAAAGGGATACAGGGAGAAGGAATTGTAGCAAGGAAGGACAGACAGACAGACATACAAACACAGAGCACAGACAAAGACAGTGGCAGCAAACAAAGAAAAGGTGGAGAGGACAGCAGATAGACATATACCTACACAGGGTGAACAGATGATAATGAGGAGAGTTGGACAATGAACAAGGAGTGGAATGACACAGGCACAGAGAAGGCTTCTGGCCTGATTGTCTACCAGGACAGCATCACTCACCTGAGTGGCCACTGTAATGGGATGATCGTGCATTTAGAGGACCAATGGGCAAGGCTTACCAGTCACATATCTGCACCAGTTGCTCTAGAAGGTGGTCCATGTTACCAAGATAAGCATTTAGTTGCTGCTGCTACACATTGGAAGAAACCAGTCTCTGCATTTAATGTCAGTTTGCCAGCAGTAACTCCATCTGCTTCACCTTCAGAATAGAAGTTTTCACCCCCCCGTCCAAGAAGTAGATGCATAACATGCCAGTAACCTCCCAACTCACCTCCAGCAAGGGGCTATTTTAATCCCCCTCCTGAGGGGAGTAGCTTGCATGCACTGTTGAACCAGCACTGGATGCAATGACTGGCAGAGGCAAAAAAGCATATGGATTGCTATCTGCTTCTTCAAAACTAGACCTGTAGAAGAACAACACAGTGAGGAAAAAATATTATGTGCACACATGATACAAACACAGTTGTAGTCTTAGAGGTCGCTGGCAAAGAACACATGCACACCTCACTGGCAGTGAGGAGGCATTCCTGCCTTCTGCACCACAAAACATTAAAGCAACATTTGTTGACAGCACACATTGTTGTGTATTCCTGTACAGCACGTGCTACAGTCGACAGTAGGAGTGCTCCCCCCCCCCAAAAAAAAAAAATTTTTTGCACTGCATCTCTGGCTTACTGAACTAAACCTGTGCCTCCCACTGTTGGAAGAGGTGGTGCCATCGCAGGTCATCATAATGATGACTGCATTGCTCCTAAAGGACCTATCACAATACCTGACGAATGCCAAGTCCCCATTATCACAGCTGCACAGCTAAAAAACGCACTGTCCAAAGCCAAGAATACAGCATCCATGGGACCTGATAATATCCCTGGCAGTGTTCTACATGAATTACAAAGTAAACTGGCACCACACCTGAGTACCCTGTTCAATCACAGCCTCATTTTAGGCTTTGTTCCTACCAAATGGCGCACTGCTACAGTCATCCCACTCCACAAAAGGGGGAGCGATTACAGACCCTGGGAACTACCGCCCCATTAGTCTGACAAGTCTGATATGTAAGGCTATGGAGCGCATCATCATGGACCTTATAAATAAGGACATAGGGAATCTCCAAACTCTGGACCCCATGCAGTTTGGGTTTGTGAAAGGTAGATCATGCCTGCTCAACCTTATAGACTTCTTCGAGTCTGTCACCAGACCTGTGGATGAGGGCAAGGTAGTCCACACAGCCTACCTTGATCTTGCCAAGGCCTTCAACACCATCCCTCACTCAGGAATCATAGATAGACTCAATAAACTAGGCATAAACCCCTATGTCATAAGATGTGTTGCCAAATGGCTCACTGATAGAACCCACACTGTGAAAGTAGTGGACTCCAAATCTGACTACCGACCAGTTACAATGGTGCCCCACAGGAATCGGTCCTAGGTCCTCTCCTGTTTGGCATCTACTTCTCTGAGGTTCAAGCCAACACAAAGGGACTCTGGCTGACCAAGTTCACAGATAATTGAAAACTAGGAGCCATTATTGATTCCCCAACTGATGTAGACATTCTACAAAAAGGCCTCACTGATACCAATGACTGTTGCAGGAACCATGGGCTTAAGTTCAATGCCAAAAAGTGCATTGTCATTCTCTCTGGGAAAAATTCAGTGCCTATGAAGTACCACATAGGCAGTACTCCACTAAACACCGAAGGTGTGATAAGAGACCTGGGGACATAGGTTGACAGCAACCTCTCCTTTGATAACCACATTGCAACTATAGTCAGAAAGTCATTCTATGTGGCACATCTCATTACAAAAGGTTTCTCATCCAGGAAGAAAGAGGTAATAATCCATCTCTACTCATCCCTCTATTATAGAATACAATGTCCCAATTGGTATGTACCTCACTAGACACCTAAAACAACTGGAGAGGCCACAAAAATACCTCACTAAGAGGATCTTAGGCCTTAAACACATGCCCTATATGGAAAGACTCAAAAATCACCAGCTATACTCTGTCTCATCACCTACTTAGAGGTGATCTCTGCTTGACCTACAAAGCCATGTCTGACCCAGAGGTGCTAGATATGCTACACCTAAAGAAATCTCAATCCCTCCGTGTCACACGCTCCAGGGACCTAAACCTCATTACCACAATAAACAGAACATCCTGGAGACAAAGGTTCCTAACCCAGAGACTTGCAATACTCTGGAACAAACTTCCCATTCATGTCAAGCAAAGCACTTCACTGGCCCTCTTTAAGAAAAATCTTGACGAGTGGATGGCCAATAGGAAGTTCACCCCAGGGATCACTTCAGTGGCCTTGCTTGACAGGGGCAATGGGAACTAACTTGGGGCGGCATGATTCCAGGGAATATTCTTGGGCTAGGCTTATATAGACCCTAGCCTAGTTAGCCTAGTACACACCTATGAACCTATGAACCTATGAATGGATGATGTTAGTGCCATCACTCAGTTGGCCCTATTTGTACCAAGCAACCACCTGCTTCAAATGGCCATCACAGTGACCCAGCAGTTGTTTCTTAAAGTCCCTCTACAGGAAGAACAAGAAATTCCTGCTCTCTTTGGCACAACATGTAGGAGCCTTGCCATAACCACCTGTTGAGCCAGCCATATCCACTCAGTAGGTCCACTTGAACGGCATTTCCCATGCCCATGTGCAAAGATGCACGTTTGTGAATCAGATTTTGAGCAATTTACAGCTCTGCTGAAGAGCTACTGTTGTGCACATATCATAACATTGAACAGACCTTTCACATGCTGTATGCTAAACGTGCATGTCTACTGCCAGTATAAATGGGTAGCAAATTCCATGCGAGCAGCATTGCACAGACTTTGGCATTATTTGACTTATTACAAAATTACATAAAACCATAGAATGAAATGAAGAGGAATTTGAGTGAAAGCTTTGTACACATGGAACATTACACAGTTAAGGAAGGAGTCTTGCCTGGTAAAGTACACAATCCTTGTTGGCTGTGAGAGAAAGGGAAGCACATGTCCTGTTGTGTAGGGGTACAGTACTGTCTGACTGTGTGAGGAGATCAAGCTGTGGACACAGAATACTGTAGGGTTACATAACAAAAGGGGACTAGGGTTTCAGGCTGTATGCAGAGTCATGGATACAGTACCAAAATGAGAGGGTGATGCAATGCATACATTAACTGAAGCTGTTAAAAACAAGTCCATAAGGGTGGAGGGAGGCCATGGTCATAGTCCTGTGCATGCCACAGTGTACCATTTACACCCACTGAATGACATATTTTGTCCTCAGGTGTGTAGATACTGGCATGACCATCCAAGATGAACAACCCTTAGAGTAGTGCAATAGCTAAGGGAAAAACTACAAATGCAGGCACTCTACAAATATAATATTCTCCTCCAAGGCAGAGACGCTGAAAACAAGCATTACCAGGGCAAGACATGACAGGGGCTGGTGCAAGAAAAGAAAGCCGTGAATGGCCATAATAGTTTCCTACAACAAGTGGGCTGGAGGGGTACTGAAATAAATCATGCAAAGGAAAAGCCACAGGACATTGTGAGAGATAGACTAACTACAGGGAGCTGCACCACCAAGACAGATGTGGCTGGCAGATTTTGAGGAGGTTTGTTACTGTTTGACTGATCGGCCTCTCATACTTGGTGTGGTTTGAATATGGAAACAGAGGTGGTACTTACCACCCATGTACCAGCAGGGGGAGCACCAAGTTAGTAATATCCATTACATTAGACTATAGCACACACCACTGCATGGCTGAGGAGTGGGAGTGCAGACCTCTCAACCAATCGGGGACAAATTTCAACAGAATCAGGGACAAGTCAAGAAAAAATCAGGGACAATCAGGGACACTTTTAAAATATTAGTGCTATTAACTTGAAACACTGACAGAATCAGAGCATATGAATTAATACACCTTTTCTGAAGTAAAAAAAATTTATAACTCTTAATTATTGGCATTATTCATTAAGTGTAATTCACCACCTTTCCTCCAAAAGTCACTAGTTTTAGGAGGGATTAAGAGGGACAGAGTTAAAATTTGAGTCAAAATCAGGGACGTCCCTGAAAATCAGGGACAAATGAGAGGTATGGGAGTAACTAAAGTCCATCTGCATGTCTCTACTTTCTGGTCTGCAGATTCCACATTCTACACAAGGTATGTCTTTCAGTGTATTATATGGCAGTCTTTCAATATGTGCCATTAAGTATGCCACAGGCAGATATGGAGGTATATGATTGTATGGGATGATTGGTGCCATGTTATCAGGCTTTTACATTTATAGTGTCAGAGGATCCCACAGAACAGGACAACAAGGCAATAGTATCAGAAGACAGTTAATGTCTGATGGTGGCAACATGCAGGTGGTTTGGTCAGGTGATGTAGTGACAATGTCTACAGCACTATAGGCAGTGAGGTCACCAATATTCATTATTATTGAGGCCCTTGTAAAGCCATCGGTTCAACACACACTACCTCAATAGACAAGGAAAGACATTCTGTACCTGTGAGAATCTAAAAGGCTCCACAAGTGTCTCCAGCTCACATAGCATCCGGCATGACTAGAACCTCTGAGGTGAACATACATACCACAGGTGAAGAGACAAAAGGCTTGCAGCTTCTATGACTCCTGATATGACTGTGATATTTGAAATAAATCAGTGGGTGCACAGTAGCATTGTGGAGATAGAGAGCTGGGATCACAAGCACCTATGGGACAGGCAATCCCAATCAAAAAAAAAAAAAACTAGACTCTCACCACCAAAGGGCGTCAGTCCAGTCTGGTGACCCCAGCCATAAAACAAGCAACAACAAAAAAAGGAGGAAGCTACTACAAGATAGAGCAAAATCCTTGAAAGGTAAGACACCTTTGATCATTAAATTAGTCAAAAATGATGTGAAGATTACTGAACCTACACACAATGACTCAATGAGGAAATTAAAACCGCAGTTAGGACAGCTGTTTAATCGAGACAGTCACCAAGGCATTTGATGAGGAAAGGCAGTCCATACAGCCTACCTCGACCTGTAAACCCATACATACATCACAGATGGGTTTGCAAATTGGCTAGTGAACAGACCCACAGGGTCAGAGTTGCTGGAGCCATGTCAGACTCAAAGCCTGTCACAAGTGGTGTCCCCCATGTCAAACCTAGATTTGATGAATAAGCTCACCTCAAAAAATCTAGATCCCTCAGAACCTATGTTCCATGCTGAGGTTTCTAATGCCAAATGTTGTCTCAGTAGGTGCATCCATGAAACAAATTGCAACTTCCTTCTATTCTGCATTTTTGTTTGTAGGTCAATGCATTTCTTGGCCGTGAGAGGATTCGTTTCAGGGGAGATCATCCCTAGTCAAACTATACAGACTGTTGGTTAGAGGGCATTAGTGTTGTCTACTGCCACATGACCCACCACCCCTTTTGTAGGCATTATCCAGGTTGTGGTCCATATCACTATTCACCTCAGCATATGGAACCCTCATAAGGGTGCATGTGAACGGTGATATAGTTTTACCCCCTCCCCATCATGGACCAGATTCAGCCCTGACACTGCAAGTAAACAAAGTGGACACTGACAGTGAACATGTCATGGCATGGCTGCACAAACAGAGCATTAGAAAATATACTTTTGGACTTCCTACAACCTCCCAGTGTATGTGGCTATAATGTTTACCTCCCATGACCCTACCCAATACCATAGTGTTGCATCTATCTGCCACCTGTGCAAGTGATGATGACAGTGCCTCACCCCCCCCATAACCTGTGTGCATATGGTGATGTCTGATACACAGTATAGTGAATTTATGCATTTCTCTCAGAGCCTTGGAGATTTCCCTTTTCCTTGCTGTAATGCGATCTCAGAGTTGGAATGTTTAAGTAACTGGGGTGTGGGGGTGCAGGGGGGGTATGCCCCACTGCAGAAACATTTAAATTTTGGATTTGTTTTGGAATTTTGATATTCCAAAACATCTGTCATATGGTCTCGATCATATGAAATTCGATGTTTGGGAATTTTGAGATTCTGAAGTGAATCCATATATGTATAAGTATAGGCATGTGTGTGCGTGTGTGCGTGTGTGCGTGTGTGTGTGTGTGTGTGTGTGTGTGTGTGTGTGTGTGTGTGTGTGTGTGTGATTTATTACTTTTTATTGGACCAACATATGTTTTGCAATTACTCAAGCGTTTTGGGCTAGCAGAAGCTTTTCATTGGGACCAACCCCATAGCTTTGAGTAATTGCAAAGCCTATGTTGGTGCAGTAATAAGTATTACATCACATCTGTGTTGCCATGCATTTCTGCTTGCTGTTAGTGGACCAACACAGCATTTATTTCTTTTCTTTTGTACTTCTCTCCTAGGGTGACAGTTGCTTGATCTTTCAGTTTTCTTGCTGTAAATGCTTCTTTCTCACATCCATCAAGGTCGGATGTCACTCATATATCTTTTGAAAAAAGTTTAACCATTTGTAGTAGTACCTTCAGTTGCTTGTCAGATGACTTGTTCTGTTTTATATCATCCACAAAAAAGAGGCAAGATGTCATTGTTAAGATGGATTTCTTGAAGTCAAGTTTTTACTATGCTCTTGACTACTCCGCAAACAACTTAATGTGTTGAGGGCATGACAGAACAGCATAAGGTATCATTAAAACTTGTCTCGTTTCATGAGCAAATTCTATGTCACTGTTTCATTGTGTTAGGTACGCAATTTACCAATGTATGCTGCATTTCATGCATGTATAACCATTTTATGATTGTGGAATGTGGAATGCAGTCAAATGTTTTGCTGTAATCTATCCATGCCCCTTTTGGGTCCTGGCTATGCTTGGTCCCGTTTTACTGGTCTCTATGTTAGCTTTGTTTAATATTTTTTTTTTATTCTTGGCTCCATATGATTATGATTGTATTAACTTTCTGTTCTGTTACCATAACTGAATTTTTATTAAGTGACTCTTAGGTCTGTCTGAATCAATTCTGGTAAAGTCAAGTTCTTGGTTGATAGTTCTGAAGATGTCTTGAAGGTTCACTTTTAAGGCTTCACTGTCTTATCCCCTTCCCAGGGGAAGGTGTGAGAAGAATGTGTCTGCACCTGCACTCTTTAGTTGATGATCCCTTGGAAATCAGAGATCGTACTCTGAGTGTAACCTCGGAGGGGGGGCATTGATTACATCACATGGAGAAACATGTACACCACAAAAGCCCAGTATGCGTCAAGCCCTTGAGCAAGACAGGGAGTAAGCTAGAGCTTAGTGTAAAAAAAAAAAAATTTCAGCATGAGGAAGACTGTTTTCACTTCTTGCTAGCTTAACAGTTCACCCTGGAAACAAATGGACCAGAGTCACCCAGATGAATGAACCTGTCTACATATTCAAATGGGCATGGATTGCTTGATGCTCAAGAAAGAAAGTAGAGTAAAGTAAAAAATAATAGATCATGACCACAGGAAAACTAAATTAAAATGCAAAACACCCAAATGTAGTGGAAAGTAGACAGCCCACCTGGGACAACCACATGTTGATAAAAATTTGACCAATGTATGGCAAAAAAGATGAACTTATAACAAAAGACTAATGATGTCAATTTCATAGGTAAATACTAGATTAGCAGTCTGCAGACTGTTAGAAGCCTAAGCAATAAGCAGATGTCAGAATCAAACCCTGTGCCTTTTATCTGTGAGGTAAAGACCTAAACCATTATGCCAACGCACCCCCACACAGCAGTTTAAGGTAGCAGACTGTGTATAAAAATCTATAGAAAAAGTGGGAGATGCAGACTAATGGATGTTTGGTAGTACAGCACTAGAACAAGCTGTAGCACATCATAGTGCTGGTTGTGGTACAAGTATGGCTGAGGGTCTGTACACTGAATAGGTGATACAAGTAAGGCTAAGGGTCTGTACACTGAATGGGTGATACAAGTATGTTTGAGGGTCTGTACACTGAATGGGTGATACAAGCATGGCTGAGGATCTGTACACTAAATGGGTGATACAAGTATGGCTGAGGGTCTGTACACTGAATGGGTGATACAAGTATGGCTGAGGGTCTGTACACTGAATGGGTGATACAAGTATGGCTGAGGGTCTGTACACTAAATGGGTGATACAAGTATGGCTGAGGGTCTGTACACTGAATGGGTGATATAAATATGGCTAAGATTCTGTACACTAAATGGTGATAAATGTATGGTTGAGGGTCTGTACACTGAATGGGTGATACAAGTATGGTTGAGGGTCTGTGCACTGAATGGGTGATACAAGTATGGCTGAGGGTCTGTACACTGAATGGGTGATACAAGTATGGCTGAGAGTCTGTACACTGAATGGGTGATACAAGTATGGCTGAAGGTCTGTACACTGAATGGGTGATACAAGTATGGCTGAGGGTCTGTACACTGAATATCCCAATGATGGGGCAGTGATGTTGCACTGGAGACCTGCTTTATGCTGCATTATGCTGAAACGCAGTGGAAAGGTGAACAGGAACCAAAAAGAATTATTAAAAATGCAGGAGTAATGATCACATGGAATGATCCAATACCCACAGTTAAGAAAGTAAAAACCAGAAAATCAGATATTATAGCTGAAAAAAGGACAAAACCAGCATTACATTTTTAAATAGTTGTACACAGCATACACATAACATTACAAAATATGAATACATTGGAAGAAAGTATTGTTCTAGTGGAAAAGAATTAAATCAAAAACATTAGGCCTCGATCTCAAAGGTCCTACTTAGATGGGAAATATGAGTTCATAAAACTTAAAAAAGCTTACCTGACAGGTAAGGGATCTTAAACACTAAAGAGGATATGCAAAGTCAGACTGAGATTTTGCACTCTTAGTATTGTTCATCAAAGCACTAAATTTGTTATAGGGGTTAGACAGTCAAAATTGGAAACAAAATGAAAGATGTGGCAGACATAAGTAAGTCTACTTGAAAATCTGGGTAGGGTCAAATCAGCCCTATTATTGTGACCAAAAAGCATCAATAATCATTGACAAAAATCATTAATTTTGATGCCTTACATTTTAAGAAAGAAACACAATTTGTGATTATGATCCAGAAGGAAGATGCATTTAAGAAAGAACTTGACATAGTTTGTACGTATCTGTATAACTCACAATATCCAAAAACAAGAAACAAGCTGCTGGATGCATAATCTATAACCAAACTGTAATTTATTCAAATAAAACCACGAATAACATGAAGTGCTTTTCGTTTGCTCGGTAATACAAACTTCTTCAGATGAATTATTTTCTCACCACACCCATTTAAAAGTAAGCAAAGTCATGTGATTACTACAATTTAACTCATTAAATGTCGTCATATTAAAAATGAAGATAAACCTAAAAAAACACAACTAAAAACTTTTTTCACTCTTAGCAAAGTAGAGCAACCTTAAAATAACAGTTCCTTAATGTTAATGTTTCACAAAGTTTTACAATATAGCATTCCTATAACCATTATTTTAATGTAAATGTGAAATAAATGTATATTTAATATTGTCTCATCTAGTCAAATTTTTTAACTTATGAAAGCACAAGATAGAACAGCTTTCGTTTAAGCCTGGATAAGTACATGCATTAGTCCGTAATATCCATAATAACTCCAGTTTTTCTAATAAAATAGTTATTGGACTACTTCTAACATCTGTACTTATTTGGTCAATAACTTTGAATTTAAAATAATGTGTTAGACATTGGTTAATGTGTCTTGCTAATGCGTTTTCCATCTTGTTTTTACCAATACAATATAAATGTTCATATATACACTCCCTCAGTTTATGTTCGGTTTTACCGATATAAAAAGAGGGGCATAATTGGCATTGGGCTAAATATACGACTAATTTAGAATTACTATTATATTTTTTATGTATATAATATGTATGAGTTTGTAACCGAAATTTGCTACCTATCTCAATGTGTTTACAAAAATTACACATTTCACATTTGAACATTCCTGTATTACGTGTTGGATTCACTAATGGTTTCAAAACGTAATTTTTCAGGTTCAACCCCCTTTTGAAGATAACTATAGGGTAGTCTCCTGTTTTGTTAAAGATTTCTTTCTCTGTACTCATTAGATTCCAATTTTCTCTAATGATCTTTTTTATTTCTAGAGCTTGTGTACTGTATGTAGTGATGAAACTAATATTGAATTTCGGGTCACTACTACTGTTGATTTTAACATCAGTATCAATATTGATAAAGTTAAGTAGTTGGGGTTCAACATGAGAGGTATCTGAAAACTCTAATGGGTTTTCAGTGGGTCTTATTTTCAAAATTGGGTAGTAAACTTCAAAATTTCTCTTATTTTGTACTTCCTTGATTAATTCCAAAATAAGTCCCTTTGGATAACCTCATTTTAGATACATTGATTTCAAAGTTTCACATTCATCTTTAAACACATTTTCCAATTACACCATTCTTGCTGCCCTTACCAACTGTCCTTTAATGACTGATTTTTTTCTGTTGGTAAGGGTGTGAGCTGGAAAAATGCAAGAATGTATTCGAGTATGCCGTTTTCCAGCGAATTTTCACTCTATACCTTGACAAAATTCTGTCTTTTTTAAGGTCTACATCGAAGTATGTTATACAATCAGTGTCATAATTTTTAATAAACTGTAGGAAGTCTGTAGTCTCATTTAAATAATGAATGAATGTGTCTGCGACTTCTGTGTGTGTCCCCTTCAAAATAATAAAAATATCATCCAAAAATCGGGTGTAGTAATGTATTCGGTTTTTAATGTTGATGTTAAATGCATGTTCATTTTCCCAGTGGGCTAACACCATGTTTGCAAAACTTGTGCCACATGGTGAGCCCATTGCTACCCCGATTTTTTGATGGTAAATTTCATTGTCAAATGAAACAAAACTGTTGGACAAAATGATGTCTAATAGTTCTTCAATGAGTTTGGTTTCTGCTATACTACCTCCCATTTTCCTCATACGGGCTGATACCTATTCTATACCTTCCAGGTGTGGTATCGAGGTATATAAGTCTCTAACATCAATAGTTAGAAAGTTATAATCCTCTTGGTATTCCAATTTGTCCAGGTCTTCAAGAAAGGACCATGAGTCAATACATATTTGTCTTTCATTTTTTTATGTATTTTTTGAGTATCAAATCAACCACCTTTGCACTTGGTAAGTTAGGGAATGTCTTGCATCCACCAACATGCACATTGGAGGATTGTCTATACTTTTATGTAACTTAGGAAGTCCAAATACCCTAGGAGTTCTTGGGTATAAAGTGGTAATGTAATTAAATGTATGTAAATCAATAGTGGATTGGATAAACGTTATTAAAGTATGAATTGACATGTCAATGTGCCATATTTAATTCATTCATACTTATTTCTTTGTAGGTAGGACTAACTAACAATTCCTTCATTTTGTAATTATAATCTTCTATATTCATGACTACTAGACCCCCACCTAATGGGTAGGTGTCATTCAATATTTCTATTTCATCATGAGTCATATTCATGCATTCTTAAAGTTTATTTCTGTTGTTACTTAATGTTCTCATATCAAGTTCACAAACATTTTCAAATAATGTTAAACTAGGATGAATAGGTGGATTTTACATACTGGGAATTTTGAGATCTTCTGTTTTGTTACATGAATTCCCTAATAACACAGTTAAATTCAGTTTCCTGGTACAGCATTTCAAGTCTAGTAAAGTGTTAGCAAGATCCATGTGCCATGCTGGTACAAATGACAAACCCTTTGACATAAGCTCAATCCACTCTTTCTCTATTATAATGTCTGTATAATTGTATATTTTGAAATCAGCATTTCTATGTAACAGTATATGGCAATGTGCATTGGTAATACAATGTTCATTTACATCAGGAACTATTATCTTTTCTGCCTGGCCTTGCCCCATGTGTTGTAGGAATGCTGATAGTTTGTTTTGCCCGAGTTGTAACTCTGGGTCCTCACATTGTGAAAATTTTGTCCCGAAGAATGTACTTTTTGTGCATACGTATCTTTTGGGTTATTATTATAGTTGTTGTTGTTCTTAGATGGAGTATTTGTTCTGTTAACTATTTACTTGCATAGCTTGTTGTTCCTTTCTGCCTAATCCACTCATCGATGGCGCTACTGGTGACATCACATCTTGGGTTAAACCATTCTCTTCTTGTTCTGTAGGTGTGTCCCTGTACTTGTCTTTGTTCCATATTTGCGAAGGTGGCGGGTCAGGGTATGCAGTTTTGTTATAGTATTCTAGTTGATTACGTTTTAATTTTCTCAATTTTAAATCCCTTGCTTTTTTATTTCTTCATCAATACTAGAGAAAGTCATTTTATAGTCATATTGATACCGCATGAAATCTGTGTCGGACTTGATGGTCTTGTCCAACACAGTAATTTCATTCATCAAGTTATCCACTGAGTTTCGGTAATGTTTTATTTATTTATTTATTTATTTTATTTTACATTTGTTAACCGGGATAGTCTGACTAGATACAGGTCCATTTTCAGCGGAAGCCCAGGGAGAAAAGCTCCACATGTGAATAGTTACAGAAGAGTTAACAGTAGGAGTTTTATAGAGTTACATATAGGTACCAGTTACAGAATTATGGAATACATACATACTTAAAAACTTTACAATATTAATTTTCTTGTTAGAACATAACAGTTATAGTGGTACGAGGCTGAGTAAGGTAGCATATCATTCAGTAGTACAATACATTTGGGAGTAATATTCAATGTTTCAGACTTTTTAAGACTTTTCTACAGATAGCCAGGTAGTAAAGTGAATGGTGAGATGGTTAGTCAGGGTTGGTACAGGGGCACAGCCAGTGACTTTTTAGGTATATTTTGAGAGACATTTTAAATTGGTTTATAGAATGAATTGCTGTAAGTTCGGCAGGGAACCGGTTCCAGATTTTAGCAACAGAGTTGCAAAACAATGACTCACCTGCTAATTTTTGGATTTAACAGTTTGTACCAGCATTTTATCAGAAGTGCGGAGTGTTTTTAGGTTGCTGTATGGGGTAATTATATTTTTGAGTATGGGTGTGCTTTTGGGCTGATAGAGGACTTTGTGAGATATTATTAATTAGTTATACTGTATTTAAGAGGGAAACTCTAGCCAGCCTAGGGATCGTAGGTTAAGACAGTGGTGGGTTCTATATTCCGAACCTGTGGCAAATCTGGCTATGTTATTGTAGCAGCTTTTCAGTTTATTGAGGTCAGATTTACTCAGTTTTGTATAGATTGGGGAGGTATAAAGAAGGGTTGAAAGTAAATGTGTTTGGGCACAGTTAACAGTTGGGGTTAGAAATGCCTTAATCCTATATAAAGATCCTAGCTTCTTGTTGACTGTTTTAATGGTTTTGTCGATGTGAGCATCAAACGTAAGGTTATTGTCAACAATTATACCTAATAGTTTTGTATTACTTTCTGGGGAAATTATGGTTCTTTTATTAGATGTTATAGTAAATGATGGGAATGTAACTTTCCGGGTGGTGGTGAAGAGTAACGGTTTTGTTTTATTTGGATTCAATAGAAGATACTGGTCAGTGAGCCAGTTTTCTACTTTGTTGAAAGTATTTTGGGATAAGGTCTGCAGGTCTATTGGGGAGGTGGCGGAACAGATTAGGGTAGAGTCATCTGCATATTGAATACAGGTCGCTATGGGGGTGACTGTATGAAGATCATTGATGAAGATGGAAAATAGAAGGGGTCCTAGTATAGACCTTTGCAGAACTCCAAGGGTGACTGGCAGTAGGGAGGAAAGGCTATCCTTCCATAGCACAGCTTGTTGTCTGCCACTTAAATAGGGCTGAAACCAGTGCATTGCCAGGATATCTATGGCAAGAGTTTTTGGTGTGCCAAGGACTAGTTGGTGGTTTACCATATCAAATCCCTTGGATAGGTTGAGAAAGACGGCATATTATTATTTCAAATTTGATTTATTATCTAAGAGGAGGATAGTAGGGCTGAGGTGGTACTATGGTGGGGTCTAAATCCATGCTGGGAGGGAGCTAGGAGATTGTGCAGATTGGGGTAATGTAAGAGTTGCTTATGGATACATTTTTCTATAATTTTAGCCACAGGTGACAGAATGGCAATGGGCCGGTAATTTGATGGATCAGTGGAGTTGCCCCCTTTATGGAGAGGAATTACGTGAGAAATTTTCCAGATGGAGGGGATATATGCTTCTGAGATGGTTCTGTTGATTAATATTGAGATGGGATATGCTATTGTGTCTGCAGCCTTTTGAAGATATTCAGCGGGAAGTAGGTCTGCTGATGTGGAGGTGGGTTTCAGTTTCTTGACTAAGGATCGGATAAGTAATGTTGGTACAGGTTGAAAGTTAAAGGATGGGTGGGTATTGGATATGTGGTCAATTGGGTCTAGATTTTTGGGGCCTAGTTGGTTGGCAAAGGATTGTATAGTTTCCATAAAGAATGTGTTGAAGGTATTGGCAATATTTTCTGGAGGTTTTTGGAGGATAGACGCAGGGGTTGAGGTAGTAGTATTTCCTGAATGGAGAAGATTGTTTAAACTGGACCAAAATTTTTGTGGTCGATTTTTATGTTTATGTTGCACGTTACTGTAATAGTTTTGACATTAAAGTCAAAAGCTCAATTCCGAGCTTGTTGATTTTTAATACAACTTGACATTTAATGAGTTAAACTGTAGTAATTACATGATGTTGTTTACTTTTAAATAGGTATGGTGAGAAAACAATTCATCTGAAGAAGTTTGTATTACTGAGCAAATGAAAAGTGCTTCATGCTATCCGTGGTTTTATTTGAATAAATTACAGTTTGGTTATAGACTACACATCCAGCAGCTTGTTTCTTGTTTTTGGATATTGTGAGTTTTTTGTGTTGGTTACCAGTTTGTCAGTATCTGTAGAACTGAAATATATGCTGATATAAATAAAACAGCATAAACGTTATTTGAATCTATATTAAGATAGAAAAATCTGTATATGGGAAATATCACAAAATGAATAAAAATGCACCTCTGGAAAGTAATGTACATGTAAGCAATTTGGTGGTTTAAAAAAGACAGCAAGCAGAAATATAAGTGATAAGTTAAGAAGTGAGGGATTTGTATTTGAGCCCAAGGTTTTCACAACACCTGTATTTGATTAGTTCTTCCTGTAGTTGTTGGGTGCTTAATAATTTTAAGTAAAGTAAGGTATTAAAATAAAAAAAAAATCCTACTAACTAATTCATTGCCTATTTGTCCACTTCAATAAAGAGATAACACACCACCATGGACCTTTGACGACCTTTTATTGAATCCATAAACATAACATATTGCATCATAACTTTATTCTTTATTACATCATTTCAATTTGTTTGTTAATCACAAGAAAACAACCTTTAACATTCATCAGGGCTGCGTACCTCCACTCACCCTGCCGATTAAGCAGCGTACTCACCCCCTCAGTAATTCTTGAACATCAAGCAGCATCCAACCTCTCACTTCACCTCCAAACATCCTTACACCAAACCAAACACCAGAGGGAGAACAGAAGAGGGACAAGCCTGCCCCTCTTCTCCACCTAAGTACCCCTCAAATCAAAATTAGTCATACCTAATCCGGAAAAAGAAAGGAAGGGATGGGTAGGTAACAAAATCACATCAAAATATGCTCTGTAAACCAACTACCCACTCATAAAACTACTCTAAGCTCCACCCTACCCCTACCTCACTTCCTCCCTCCTTCTCTCACTAAATTAACCCCTTCCTTGCCCATTCTTAGCTTATACTAAACTTGCAATCCCTTCTTAATCCCTTCCCCAACCCGAGCCTATCCCTCCTCCCCTTTTACCCACCTACCCTCAACATCGAAGATGTCCTATGACAAATTGGTTTGTGCCCAAACCTCATTTGTCACGTTCCACTTCATTAAAGAGACAACACACCACCATGGACATTTGATGACCTTTTATTGAATCCATAAACAACATAACTTATTGCATTCTAACTTTATTCTTTATTACATCATTTCAGTTTGTTTCTTAATCACAAAAAAACAACCTTTGACATTCATCAGGGCAGCGTACCTCCACTCACCCTCCAGAATAAGCAGCATATTCACCCAGCTCACTTATTCTTGAACATCAAGCAGTGTCCAGCCACTCACTAAAATCCTTGCGTCTATCCAAACACCATAGGGGAAGCAGCGTCCAAACACTCACTTCACCCCCCAAACTTCCTTACACCAAACCAAACACTAGAGGGGAACAGCAGCAGGGAAAGCCTGCCCCTCTTCTCTGCCCACCAGCCTGACCCAGGCTGTTCCCCCTCACCTAACACAAGCTTCCCACCAAATCCACCAAAAATAAACCTAAGTTCAAATTAAACAAATCTAATACAAACTTGTTCAGGTGCACTCCATCCTCTCTGAACCACATGGGATCCCTGTCAGCAAATTCCTTGTGCTCTATCGTCTGAATGTTCACTGCCCCCAGCTGCCTCACCAACCAAAAGTTAACAAATCACTGTACCTGCTCTACTGCAATAACACTATTAGCATGCCTCCAAAACAGACAAGGAATTATCTCGGAACACACAATACACATACTGGGATACAACTTCTTTAAAGCAACAAAATTCTTTCTTATCTATTACACCATTTGCCACTTTGGAATTAAACCCAAGTCATTTCCTGCTAAATGTACCACCAAGAATTGAGGAAGTCCCGCCTGAGATTGGATAGCTGTAAACTCCTGCATAAGCCAATTCCACCTGAGGCCTCTAACACCGTGCCATCTGATTCTCCACCCAAACTGATGCAAACCCAAATCTGAACCATTAGTCTTAACTGCAGCCCTCTTCACTGCTCAATAAACAAACGCGTGACCTAGGATAACAATCATGTTGCCTAAAAAAAATGACCAATTTCAGTATTCACTATCTAATGTAAGACAAAAAGGCATTTGAAGACCAGTGCACCACCATCTTAATGACCTCAATTGAACTACCTTCTTTTGCTAAATCTGAGAATCTAAGGCTCTACCAATCCGAAAAGAATGGGTTGAAAAATTCTCACCCACAAAACACATACAGAGAAGCGCTTTCTCATTACCATTATCAGCTGAACTCCCATTATCACCTCCCCCCCCCTTAGATCAGAAAACCAGATCATGTGAACTCCCCTTTTGAGATGCCATGAATTTCCTAATCCAAGTCACAGGACACATCCTCTCACACCCATCTTTCCCCAAATCTATGTGCATGCCCCTTCCCACCTGATCCATTTTACATTTCCTCAAACAAATGTGTACTGCCCCAAGCAGTATCATGACATCCTCCCAAATCAAAGACCCCAACAGCTCAGACACTCTAAAAGCTCCAAAATACATCCATAAGCTCATTGTCACCTATAAAACATAATCAACTGAATACTAAATCCCCACTCACCAAAGCTAGGCCCCCGTAACAACACCTTCAAAACCTGCCTTGTCACCAGCCAACGTTTATCCTTACACAAGCGATCCACTCTACCCCATCCTTTCTACATAAGCTTAACTGTCCAGGATTTAGTGAAATCATGCAACCTTGCCAGAAGAGCAAATATACTGATTGCAGCCCTACCCTGTACACAAGCTCCAGAAAATATTGCAACAACAATTCTTCTGACCAGACTCCTAACTCCTCAGGCAGCTGTAAAATTAATCTATCAAACTCACACAATGCCCTACAGTATACCCTCCTGGTAGATGCTGCCCAGGACTGCTCTACCAACCTCCTAGTCACTGCAACCCAGTCCTCCACACCTCTTCTGGCACTGCCTTCAGTTCCTCTGCTGCCATTGTTGCTAGCTGTCGAAACCTGGAAAACTAAAGGCGAGACAAACTGTCAGCAATGCCATTTCTAGCACCTAGCGCATGCATACCTGTAAAAGAAAAGTTAATCATCAAACCCTGTAAAACTAGCTTATGTAAAACTAACAGTAACTGCTCAGACTTAGCTTTTTTTGCCTGTAAAACCCAAACCACTACACTATTATCTGAATTAAAGGTAATCCTCCTTCCCCTCGATCACGCCTGCCAAACCACAGATGCAGCCCAAACTGGCATTAACTCTAAAAGAAAAGCTTCTTTATTCACATCATCTTTTCACTCAGCTGGCCATGAAACTGCAAACCACTCACCTCAAAAAAATGCCCCCATGCACCCTGCAGCATCTGTAAATAACTGCAAATCCCACTGACCAACCCACTCTGACTGCCAAAAGGAAACTCCAATAAACTGGTCTAGAAATGACAACCAAACAATTAAATCATCCTGTCTCAACCTACCAAGTCTTACTCAATGTCATCCAAATAGTGAACCGCCCTTTGAGTGTCCCACCCGCTGCTGCCAAATTCAGTGCAAAGCTGTGCTAAATTTCTCAAATGTAGCACAGACTATGGAACATCCCATTGGCATACCCTTGTCAAAATAAAACTTGCTACCTACCACCATGTTCAATAGTAGTCAATCCTCCTTCCGTACCGGTAAAAGGCAGAAAGCAGATTCAGTATCCACCTTCACTAACCATGGATCTTTGAATCCCCCTAATGACATGCAGCACATCGTCCAATGATGCATAACTCAACTTAGGTTCAATTATTACATGTTCGAAGAAAAGTGTCTTTGATCGCGTAATAGGGAACCCAGACGAAGCTATCTGGTTTGTAAATCATGAGAACAGCAGAGGACCAAGCATAGACTCTTGAGGGAGTGGTAGACTTTCCTGGCGCAGTAAACTATTTATTGTGGCCTAGAATTTTTGAGGGTCGTGAGCATATTTGTCTTGCCTGGATTTATAGTAGGTAGTTTTGTCAAGTTTGATTAGTTTCTTGGCTTTGTTGTGGAGTTATAGATAGTTTTGTCTCAAGGTAGTGGTCTTGTGTGTATGAAATTGTAACCAAGCTTTGTCCCTTTCTTTCATTATAGTTTTGGTATCTTTTGTTAGCCATTTAGCCATGGGGCATAGTTAGACTTGATTCTAATGGTTCTGGGGGGTGTATGACAGTTTAGGATTTCTAGGAAGGTGGAGTTAAAGTATTTCACGGCTATGTCTACAGATAGTTTTTTTGGGGGAGTCCAATTATAGCATTTTAGTGCATTGATTAGGTCATTAGTTCTGAGGATCTTTTTGTTATGTATGACTCTGAGGATGGGTTGGATAATATGGTGGGATCGATTCCTAATTAGGTAGGTTGCTTGATGGTCACCCAGACTGTTAGGCAGACAACCTGATTGCTGTGCCAGAATGGGGTTTGATGGCAGAATCCAGTCTAAGATAGAATGGTGTTTGGATGTTTTGTCAATTCTAGTTGAGGCAGATAGAATTTGGGTGAAACCGTGCAGATTAATGTTGGTAGAGTGATTTTGGCTGGAACACTTAGATCAGTCAATGTTAAAGTCACCTAATAGTATGGTTTCTTGTGGAAGGGAGGATGACATCCAGTTTACTAGGTTTTCTAGTATGGCAGTGTTATTGCCTGGTGGGATATATCCACCATCAATAATTAATTGTTTGTTGGAGTCAAGTTTTAATTTAGCAAGTATTAGTTCTACATATCTGATTTCTTTGGAATTACACTTAAATTGTTCAATAGTGAGGTGATTTTGGGGGTAGTAATTTCATTATTGTGGAGTTCTGGTTTAAGCCAAGTTTCTGTTAAGACACAGATATCTGGTTTGTATAGAGCAAGCAGGGCATGAAGGTCCTGCATTTTGTTAAGTATACTTCTTACATTAATGTTTAGTAGGAGGAGAGATGAGGTAAGTCTTATGTATAGAGTGTTTGGCTGGTGTAAGTTTGTGTTCATAGATGTATTGGGTCCTGGATTAGGGTGAATGCCTCCACAGCAAGTGAGTTTTAGGAGTAGGTATAGATAGAGTTTGTTTAGTTTGTGTAGCATTTTAGCTTGTTTTTGGGAGGACTGAGGATAGTTTTGTATGCTGTCTTATTATATGGGCAGGAAACAGGTTGGGAGGAGGTGAGGTTGCAAGGTGATATAGGGAAATGTCTTAGTTTTATGGGGTTGGTTATATATTCAGTCTGCCATGGTGGTGGGGAGGTGATATAAAGTTGTGTGTGGTAGGAGGAAAGGATGAACAACAGGAGGAGAAGAAAGAGGACAGTTAGTGAGTAAAGTAGTGCTTTTAGTAGCTGGATGTGATGTATATAGGACATTTTATAGGGTTGCATAATGAGACAGGTGTGTATAGGTGTGCTATAAGTAACTGTGGAGGTCAGGTGTTGGATAGGGGTTTGGTGAAGTGTGTTGCTATGGGGGATAATTGGTGAGATTTGATTGGGTATTTGGGAGTAAGAAATGTTGGGGTGTTGTCTAACTATAAATGTAAGTGATTTGGGGTAGGGTAGGGGAGCAAAGTGAGCCCAGAGTGAAGTGGAGGGCAAATGGAGCGGGTATACACTTTATTCTAAGCAGTGCCACAAAAAATAATGTGAGAAGAGCTCAGGTAAGTCCCAAGGTGTGTAAAGCTTTGAATGGCTAGTATAGACGGTGTCTAGGCAAGCTGGCAAGGGCAATTATTGGTAGGGAAATGAAAGGAGATTAGAAAAAAAATATGGAGCTAAATTTAGAGTTTTTCAAGTAGAGTAGGGGAAGTGATAAAAAGACAAGACAGGCAGGCAGGTTGGCCCCGGTTGTGTGCAGCTCTCTAATCAAGGGGAGTAGGCTTTAACAATTTAAGAGATAGGCAAAGAGCACATACATGAGTTTATTTTTGAGGTCTCAGGGACTGATAGGCAATATTGTTCTGAGTGATGCAGTTGTATTTAGCTGGGGAGTTCCTTAAGAGTGATAGTGAAGTCTTGGGTGTAGGTAGTCCAGGGGGAAGGATGGCCTTTACCAACTAAAAAAGAAAGGGAGAACAAGGAAGGTTAACTATATGTTAGAGGAGCAACTATTTAACAATGAACCCTAGCAGTGTGGGAAGGGCATGCAAGAAACAGTAAGATAAGCAGAAAGGAGCAAACACAGAATTAAGATATTATGATAGTAGGAAGGTAGAAAACACAAGATAGGGGAGAAAAAGGGAATAATTAGAGAAAAAAAGAACAGAAGAGCGAGGTAGGTGAGAGTAAGGGTGTTAGAAAAGGAGTGGCACCATAAATGAGAGAGAGAATATAGTAATCAGAACTGGGTTTAGCAACAGGGACAGTCATCAGTGAACAACTCGTATCAAGAATTTCGGGATTCATCTCAGGAACACGGATATTCACTAGAACATCCTCTGGAACTGGAATGCTGGACAACTCAGTCTGAGATAAAGAGTCTTTCTCACCGGCTAGGTGCTGTGGTACAGGTGTGGACATCGACATCAAATGTTTTTGATTCCACATAAACTCTACTCCTTGTGATTCCACAATGTACGATCTCAGCTCTGGGCAAACCCTTTTCAAGACTCCAGTCCAATCATAACCTTTGCACATTTGCATTGTGATTATCTCTCCTTCATAAAATGGATTGAGCAGTTTGCTGGACTTATCATAATAAGACTTCTGGGCTAGACATTTCTTTAACAGATGGGCTTTCACTGATCTGTTATTCTTAGCACTTGGAACCAATAAACTACTGCTGACTGGCAATGTGGTTCTGGTTTGTCTTGACACATGTGTCTGGGCAGGTGAACCAAGATGTGTATCAAGTGGAACAGTTCTGATATTCAAGAGATTTACTTCTCAGCAATTCTTGCTCAACTTCAGAAGAGGGTTTCATCTTTAGGAGAAGAGGTTTGCTTCAAGGTAGTCTTATGGTCCACTGATTAGTGCTCAAATGTGTTCTTCTTGAGAATTAATAAAGAATCTAAACGTTCATCTTTCATGTGCTTTTTTGAGACTGCCTATACTCCACTGTAGGAAATAAATGAGGGTTGTAGAAGCATTTTTTTAAGATTTTTTTTTTCACAGATAAGAAACTCCTTTTAAAGATAAAACCTTTTCCACAGGAAATGAGGCTTCAGCAATGGGCTTTATATCCCTTAGAAAGGTTCTGCCCATGAGGACCACTACCACCAATGAGCAGACTTCACAACTCTTCCTAAACTTCTAGGAAAAACTTGTTTAATTATAATAACAATAATAAAAGCATATTTTAAAGCAAAGCTAAAAGGTAACAAGCCTTGCTCCCACAGGTACATAAGAGCAGAGGGACAGACTAACAAGAACCTTTCACACCAGACTGGGTTTATGAAACCCCAACCATAAGACCACCCTGAGAGGAACCTCTTGCTCCTAAAGACAAAATACTCTACTGAGGATAAATATGAATTTCTGAGTATTTTTTCCAGCTCACCACTGGAGGGGCATTTCTCATGATCTGAGTTACCGCTTATGTTCTGAGTCAGATTCAAGAGATTTAGGAAAACATCACTATTATCTCATTTCAACTTCTCTAGTAACTGTTTCACACTTTAAACTGCACACTCTGCCAAAGCATTTGATCATAGGTACTCACGACTACACGTAATATGGATAAAGTCCCACTCTTCAGCAAATCATTTGAATTGCTGGCTAGTAAACTGTATATCATTGTCAGAAATAACTTTTTCTGGGCAACCATGGACTGCAAAATGATGCTTCATCTTAGTAATGACAGTGCTGGATGATAGACTTGGAAGTAGGTCAATCTCTAGCCAATTAGAATAGGAGTCTAATAACACCAAGTAATGTTGACCATTCCATTTGAAAATGTCAGTGGCTACTTTTGACCAAGGTAGTTCAGCAATTTGGTTTAGCTGAAGTGGTTCCTTTTGTTGATTTGACTTTGTACTGTTACATACAGAACAAGAAGAAAGTACTCTCTCAATGTCTTATGAAATAGAAGGCCAAAATACTAGTCCTCTCACCCTCCTTTTACTAGAATCAGTTTCTGGGTGGCCACGATGAAAGATAGCAATATATTCTGGTTGCAAGGACTTTGGAACAATGACTTTTGGATCTTTCATGATGATACCATTGTCAGACAAAATCTCATGTCAGTAAGGAAAATAAGGTTGCACTTCTTGAGATAAACTTGGTTGCTTTGATGGCCATCCTTGATTGATGAAGTGGTTGAGCTTCTGTAGAACAGCATCTGAGGCTGTGTGATTTCTAAGCTCATCAAGATGTGTGGAAGGTGTGGAAGAAAAATGTCTCACTTCCATGACTTCAAAATCAAGTTGCTCATTCTCATGCTGTTCAGTGGTATTTCTGCATGATCTGAATAATGTATCTGCAAGATAAAGAAGTTTGCCTTTTGTGTAGACAAAGTTGAAACTATACTTCTGCAATCTCAGCGTCATACGTTGTAATCTGTCTGGAGCTGTATCCATAGGCTTTCTCAAAATAGTGACTAGGTTGGTGATCTATTTCAATCTGGATAGGCCTACCATAAATATAATCATGGAACTTCGAACATGTAAACAATTTCCATGAGTTCTTTCTCTATCTGAGCATACTGCATTTCAGTTTGTGTTAGAGGTCTGGATGCATAGGCAGCAGATTGACCCCCTTGAAGAATGACTGCATCAAGACCAAATTTTGAAGCATCACAGGGAAGAGCGACTGGTTTGTGAACATCATAGTATCAGAGAGTTGGAAGACTGGCAATTCTTTGTTCCAGGACATCAAATGCTCTCTGATGTTGTTCCAACTATGACCAGGATACATCTTTACATGTCAGCTCTCTAAGCAGTGCTGCTAGTTGGCTTACGTCTGGAATGAACTTGCATAAATAGTCAACCATGCCAAGAAAATGTTGAAGGGATTGAACAATGTCTGTAGCTGGCGTGTCAAGAATAGCTGTTTGCTTGGAAGGGTCTGGTCATAATTCTGAACTGGTAAACAAATGACCAACATAAGTAACTTCTCATAACCTGAACTTGCACTTCTGAGGATTCAGCCTAAGATTCACTTGGTGTGCTATTTCCAGAAATTTCTTGAGGTTTCTGTCATTCTCAGCTTCACCATTACCTCCTCCTTAAGGATCATTTACTATAATACCACAAAGATACCCAGAATAAAAATTGCTCCATTACACTCTTAAAGACTTCACTAGCAGAATGTATCCCAAATGGCATTCTCAAATATCTGTACCTGCCAAAAGGAGTACTGAACGTAGTTAGCAATGAGGATTTCTTGTCAAGCAAAATTTGCCAAAATGAACTCTTTGCATCTGAGACAGAAAAAAACAGTGGCATTTGGCATCAGGGCTGCAACTTCTTCAACTGTGCACATTGGATGATGAGGTATTTTCCATGCTTTGTTCAAATTTCATGGATCAATACATATTCTAATATCATCTGAGCTTTTCTTATGAGCTACCACCATGAAAGATACCCGTTCAGTAGGTTCTTCAACTGGACAAATTACACCTTGTTGCACCATTTTACCTAGCTCAGATTTGACTCTGTTCTGCATAGCTACTGGAACTTTCCAGGCTGGCCTGACAACTGGACTGACTTCTGGATCTAACTTCATGGAGTACACAACTGGAAGCTTGCCTAGTTTGTCTTCGAGAAGATCAGCATAGGTAGAGAAAATATTCTGGGCAAAATTAGAGCAGTGGTCTTTCAAACTAACATGATGGAATTCCTTATTAAATGAATGCAGTCCCATTTTCAAATGTCTCTGAGCTCTAATAATGATTGGACATGCCTTTTGACCACATAAAGTAGCAAGCCGTACCTTCTCCCAGCAGAGCAACATACTGAGCTTTCAGTCTGAATCTCTTCACCACCAAAAGCAACAAGCTTCACACACTTTGCCAATTGAGCTTCTCACCAGCACATACTCAAGCAAATGTTTCTGCAGACATAACATTGCACTTTGAACCTGTGTCAACTTTGAGCTCTATGGGTTTTCCATTTATCCGAACAGTACAAAAGGCTTCATTCAATGCCCATAAATCTACTGCATTGACTGTTTCATGAAGCACTGACACACCATCAACATAAAAAGTAGGATCACTGCTCTCTAATTGATCGACTTGTTTCTTGGAATGTTTCCTTTTAATAAAATAGTGTCCCTTTCGATTTATAAAACCTTTTGAAATGATTCCACTTATTGCATCTGTGACATTGCTGACCAAAAGCTAAACATTTTTCCCTTATAGGCTCATGATTTCCACCACAATTATGACAGTTGCCAATGAAACTGGGTGGGATCCCATTCTTTGAGTTTGTTCACTCACCCTTATGCTTCACTGAGACTACGCATGCTCTGGAATTTGCTAGAAAGCTACAGGGTTTCCCAGTGACTGTTGCAGGGTTTCCAGCTCCTGTCATGTGCTTGGGCCTGTTTCTTTTAACCACATGCTACATACTATCAACATTGGCTTTAGAAGTTACTGGAAGCATGTAGCTGTCATTTGTAAGAATACTTGTGTCCTTTTCTGTAAGTTCATATATCTGACAAATCTCAATGGCCTTATTCAAAGTTAAATCACTGTCACATAGAAAAATCTTTCTCACAGCATCATCTTTAATACCACACACACGGGTCTGTCTTTTATCAACTCATCCCTTAAATCAACAAATCTGCACATTTTAGCCTTGTTTCTCAAATCAGTTATATATACTGCAAAAGTTTCACCAGGCTTTTGATCCCTTGTATAAAATACGTGCCTTTCCATTGTAACATTCATTTGGGGGTTACACATTTCTCTAAAGTTATGTTTTAAGCACTCAGGATCCTCCCTTGACTCAGCCATTGCAACTATATGATAGTTTTCCCCCTTTCCTACAAAGAGAGCAGGTGTATACACAAATAAATCCTCTCTTCCTATGGCTTCTGTCCCAGCTAAATTAAGCAGAATAAATGCCTTTGAACAGTTATCTTCATCAGAAAATGCAGCCTGTATGAAAATATCATACTCTTGCTCACTCTCCAGTTCTCTGCAATGTTATTGTCAAACACAAGTGGGCCTGGTTTTCGAAATCTGTCTGCCATGCCAACAAATTATGGCCAAACACACTGAAAAATATAGCCCTTGCAATTATATATGAACAAGCTGCTGTGTGTGCCTGTAATAACATTCAAATGCACAATAAATTCTTTGAAATACTATACTTTGCGAAATATGCTTTGAAATGGCTGTATTTGTGAAATAACTACACTGTAATACTGCATAAACATGCAAACACTTCATACACTTCAGATAACTCAAATAGCTTTGATTAATTATATGCCATGGTGGTATGGCGGTAGCGTTGTTACCTCACAGCAAGAGGTTCTCCGATTTGATTCTCGGCTTGACTTGTGAGTGCCTTCTGTGTGGAGTCTGCATGTCCTCCCCGTGGTTGGGTAGCATTCGAAAGACATGTGTGTGTAAATGGGCGTGCCTTCATTGAAGGTTGGGCATCGAGCTGGCACCTCGGCTTTTTGTAAAAATCTACTGCCAATCATTAGCGGACCGGAGTTCCACTGTCACGACCCCTTACCAGGAAAAAGCTGAAAGACAAACAACAATAATGCTAAAAAGTAGTGTTTAGCAAAAACTGCGGTCTTTTCCCTTATTTTATTCATTTTATGCAATTCGGACTTTATTTCAAACATTTTCAATAGTTATTTTGAATATTTCTATTAATATGTCACAGTTTCAAATATTTCTCTTACCTAGAAATTCATTTAGTGCATTCTGAATACCTCGTTTCATATTTTGTGAGTAAGAAATAGTTTGAACAAGTTTTCATATCTGAAATTGGTTTCTGACCAGTTTTTCAAGTTATATGTGCAGTGGGGATGATTCATTCATGTATATTATTCCAATCTTAACTGAGTGCCTCTTGGTCTAATAACTGGAAAATCTGGATCCCATTCTGGCACCATGTTGCTTCTCTCTCTCTCTCTCTCTCTCTCTCTCTTTCTCTCATAGATAATGAACCAGTGGGATAGTTTGTTTCTATGCTTTATTACATAGAAGCACATCAGGATGGATAGAAGCATTACAAAATATAAACAAACTGATTGACTGACTACACAGACATACATGCTTACATCTTAACAGCTTACTACAAAATGGCAGTCAGGCTCGCACATGCTCAGTATTTATACACTTGTGCAAGTGCCTATAAAGTTTTTTAAAGGCATACATACATATTGATCTACAGATACCAAACTACCTCTGCCCAAGTGTGGGCTATCCAACCCAGAAATCTGTTCCCCAAAACAATGCCCCTCTCCACCTAGATTCTGCCTGTCCCCAAAAACACCTGCAAGGTCTCCTGTATCCTGCCTGGATTCTCCACTGCCTTCACTCCAGCTAAGATCCCCTCACCCCATGTCTGACATGCCTATTGAACCAGCCACTAACATATCATTACCTGCAGGAACAGAATGAGCTGAGTCCCTGGTGGAAGCCCCCTTTGCAAACACTTCTCTTGACTGTGACTGACATATCTTCTTCCCTCTGGCCGCCTGCCTGGCCTTCACTGTTTTCCTTCCCTTCCAACTGGCTCTGCCATGTCCTTCTGGCACTGGATTCTCACTACTTGGCAGTCCATGAAACAGGTCCTCCGCCTGCGCCGCAATGTCCACCCATCTCTGAGCAACGTCCGAACCTCTGCCATTTCACCACCTACAAGAAGAAACAAAGAACAAGTGATCACCCTCCATAGCCATACATATTCATGCACCCCCCCCTTTTTTTATATGTTTTCCTCCAGTCTCTTCTCATCCCCATTCAGAGACCCTCTCCTGCTAGTCCACTGCTAACCACCAGCACCGGGAAGGGGAAAAAAGTTCCCTGCAGCCTTTCTCCCAAGCACTTTCTCCCCACATGCACGCTTCTGTTGTGCACCACCTCATGCTCATTCAAAGCAATAAATATGCACCCCCAATAACTCCCTCTTCAACCACAAATGTCATGAAAATCATCTTAACCACTGAACCCACTTGCAGTAATGCACCTACTTCTCAACCTCTTAGAGCAACATGCTGCACACTGCCATAAATAATGGAGAGACAACAGGCCAATTAGAAGCCTTGTAAAGCTTGTGCATGGAACTAACAAGGGCACCTGCAGAACAGATGTATACTTCCAGTAGTCAGGCAAAATATAACTGAACTTCCAAGATAATGGCACTCACCGAATGAGTTCCTTGCTTTGTAGTAAAATATACACATTTGAAAACATACCATCTGTCAATCAAAAGGCTTACATAAAATGATGCACTCATTTACAAATGAAGTGAATAACTAATGTGTACAAGTTTAATATTAGCATGTAGTTTCTGAAAGGCAGCAGAACCACCACCAACAGTCCTCTCGAGTTACCCTGAATAACATAGCAATGATCTAACTGGAAACCACAAAGTAATAAGAGCAGACATCTATAAGGCAAATATCTGTACATTCTGTGAAAATCTGCACATTTGAGAGGTATGGTAGCATATTTGAAACAGAGACTGATCATCCCTACACCACCATCTGTGTCAAGAACCAACCCACCAGCCAATAAATTACTAACTAATAGTGTCCCAACATTACTGCAACCAATGTCACACAACCAGATACGAAGTTAAGTGCATACCTATATGTATGTGCAATCCAAGGCATCCCCTGCATTCTGACATGACTCTGAACTTGGCACTATGAGTAACCCTGTAAAGACCAGAACTCCCTTAACCTGGAAGAGCCGTAATCCACTATGCCACCACCAAAGAATCACATTTTTTTATTTTATTTATTTATTATTATTATTATTATTATTATTATTATTATTATTATTATTATTATTATTATATATAGCTGCTGGACCCGAAGCCTACCTGTTCTCCAGCAATACCTACAGGTCATCCTGGACGTAATCTTGCCTTAACAAAAATCACACTAAAATGTGCCCTCTAAACTAACTACACACACATAAAACTGCTCTAAGCTCCACCCTACCCCTAATGAACTTCCTCTCTCCTTCCCTCACTAAACTAACCCCTTCCTTGCCCATTCTTAGCTTATACTAAGCTTGCAATCCCTTCTTAATCCTTTCCCCAACCTCAGCCTATCCCCACTCCCCCTTTACTCACCTACCCTAAGCACTGAAGATGTCCCTCAAAGTACTCTTTCCATCTGCTCAGTACACACTCATCACTTCTGAGTATGTTTCCCTCGTTATCCTTTATCACCTTAACCTGCTGCACATCTTTCCCAGCTTGCCTTCTCCTTTGGCCAACAGTAGTCCAATTTTCACCAGCACCTTGTTGGTTAACAGTACTGGAAGTGGTCGTTGTTAACCTGGGTCTTGACCAATCTGGCATGGAAATCTGCATTGTTGTCCACATATTTGCTCTGGCAAAAATTTTACACTAGATGCCCTTCCTGACATAACCTCCCCATTTATCTGGGCAGGGGACTGGCATGAAGACATACACTGGCTTGTGCATCCCGCAGTGGCTGGGTTACCTATGTGGTTACTTGATTCTCCTAAATCCACTATGAAAAATAGAACACTTATCCTAAGTAAAAGTTCCAATAAAAAGACTCGTGTTATGTCAGTGAACAAAATACTTCACAAACATTTCACTTTCAGCTGTTTTTTGAAAACAGTGTGCTTACTGTCATTTGTTGAGATCAGTTAGTTAAACATGTTTTTAAGATGTCACTGAGCTCTACTGAAATTTACCAATCCTGTATTGTAGATGGATAAAGCCCTGGCTACAACCCAACAGACCCAGGATTGATTAGCAGCTCGAGTGACTCACAGAGTAGGAGGTAGGGATGGAGATGTGTCCATGCATAGGAGGAACAGTGACTGCATGAAAATTCCTTGTGACATCCCTGGTGGAGGCTGGGGATCGTACAAGGGAACGTGAAATGTAAGGGGGGGTTCGTGGGAACCTCACTGTGTTTTAGAGGAAGTGAGCAAGATATCATATGTTCCCATTGTACTCCTGCCCCCTCAGGATGTAGCCATGTAATGGGGGGGAGAATGGGGAAACCTAAGTAGGCCTAAAAAGAACCACACCTCCCCAGCAGATGTCAGACAGCACTGCCCCAGGAAACTTTAATTTGCATGTTGGCCCCAATTGTGGTTTCATACAAATCGGGGGGGGGGGGGTAAAGTGACCTGTAGACATAAAGACAGATGTGGGGCACTGGGAATGACTGTCAGAGTGAAACAGGGAAGCAAAGCATGGCCAAAAAAACTTTTGAGGGCATTTGTAAACTTACAAAAGATATTGCCAAAAATCATTAATTTACTTACTAAAATATGTCCACAAAGCAGAGAAATGAATGCAATGAGTATAACAAAGCCATGCATTTAAGGAAAGATCATTCTCCTTCATCTGATGGGTTTATTTGGTACTGCACAGATCCTAAGGGCCATAATAAAGCATTTTAGACCACAGTTATTTTGACACTAGTTGAATCTTTATTGGGAAAAAGTAAGATTCCTGTGGTGCTTAATACATTAGTGACAGTGTCTGTTACTATCCTAAAAGTATTCAGAAAAGGTGTACTAGCCGGTATGAATGCACACAATGCATTTGAATTACACAATTATTACACTATTCAGAAGTATTGGGGAAATGAGGAAGCTGTAGCAGTAAACACGTCTGTGCTCTATGTGCTTTCTACAACAAAGGATGAGACCTGGAAAAGCAGGAGCAATGGGACTCAGTGTTGCTTGATGTTAAAAAAGGGTAAGTCAATTATGTCTGTGGCAAAAAGAGACACCTAGACACTGCTCCTTACAACTGAAGCACATACCCTTGCAAGATCAGTAGCATACATTGACTGGTAGACTGCATAAAGGAGCTAATCTCAAATCACACATAACATTTACAGTGATTTTACTGTGAACCATGGTATATATTTTAAAGCCATATCTTTAGAGTAGCTAGGAATAAGCAAAAATGAGTTACAAGTGTATTGCAGTAGGGTCAGGAAGACTTTTAAATGGTTATTTGGAACAAGGAATGAAATGAATGCTATGGGAGAGCCACTATTATTGCTTTGTGTGTGTAGTAACAGACACTGCTGCTTTTTTAAATAATTACCGTATAGGCATGCACACAGTTGTGGTTCATTAATTAGTCTGTATGCCTTAGACAATCCAAACACTAATGCCCCCTTTATTTGTTGCTTCCTGCTTTTTTACAGAATGAATTAAGTAAGAAAAGTAGCTTATGATAAGTTACACATCTGAATCTTTCTTTTATGTTATTTTACTGTTTTGTTTGATAAAAGAACTGATGATGTTACTGTTTTGTGTTAGATTAAAAAATGATTAAATGCAATGCTTTCTGCAAAAATAAAACTGTTCTCTGCTGCAAATCTACATATATTGTCTTGCCTTCTTTTAAACCGTTGGCATACTTCTCAGTATTGCTTACAGCTTTTTGTGTTGACAATATTATGCCTAACATTAACTTATCCTAGAATTTAATAACACACTAAGTATACACTAAGTGTATAATTGAGTACAACACCCCTTTTGGTATATACCTTTCCAAGCATATGCAGCAATTAAAGAGACCACAAAGGTTCCTCACAAGGAAAATTCACGGTCTTCAGCATCTGTCCTATGTGGATCATCTGAAATCACTCTCACTTTATTCTGTTTCATACAGACTACTCACAGGCCATCTCTGCCTTGCATATAAGGCAATCTCTGACTCTGCTTTATTGGAAATGCTGCATATCTGCAAGTCAAATGATATACAAGTTACTTGCTCTAAAGACCTCAACCTGGCATGTGACATTAATAATACCTGCTGGAGGGATAGATTTGTCTCCAAGAGGTTACCACACCTTTGCAACATGCTCCCACTTCATGTCAAACAGCACACCTCATTGGCCCACTTCAAATGCAATCTGGATGATTGAATGAGTAACCATAAATTCACCCCAGGGATTCCACCTGTGTCCCTCCTGGAGAGAGGCAATAGGTGCTGATCGTGGAAATAAGGGTAGAACTAGGCTGGGCTTGTAAGGGCCCTTGGGCCAGTAGCCTAGTAACTTTCCTATGATCCCATGACCCTATGTGTACACTGTTCTGAGTGAACAAACAACACAGACATAACTCACACCTTCTTCCTCCTAATTTTAGTTTTCCTACTGATATTCTTGCAGCTTTAAATGCAACTGCGGTGGTGGTGCTGCGGTAGCGTTGTTGCCTCACAGTTATACGTTGCCCGTTTGATTCTCAGTTAGAGCATCTTCTGTGTAGCAACATGCGTGAATGGGCGTTCCTTCGTTGAAGGTTGTGCATTAGGCCTGGCAAGCCAGTACGTAAAAATCTACTGCCAATCATTAGCGGATCGGAGTTCCGCTGTGGCGACCCCTAACCGGGAAAAGCCAAAAGACACAAACAAATTCTTGCAGCTTTAAATATTGACAGAGATTCATAAAGATTACCACAAAGTGTAGACTACATGTATACTTAGTATAATCTTTCTGAGTGACTAAAAGCAGAAAAAAGTGATAAGAATGTTCATGAATACATATCATGTACACTTAGTGTGCACTTAGTGTAGGCTTTATTGAATCTTGCCTTTAAAGTTTTTATCCTTATCACAAAGATAACAACCTTAAAAAGAGTCTAATAATAAAAATTTAGACCCATGTACATTTCATACCTCCATTCACTAGTGTTTTGTCCAAATCAATTCATAAAGCATTCAGTTTAAAAAGCTTGTTTATGTTAAATACAGCCACCAATCAGTCAATACTGAACTGTGGTCATTTTAGGTACCAGTCAGTGTTGCTGTACAGAATCAGTCTTGAACTTTCAAATGGAATCACTGAATAAAATGTTTGTTAATGCTGCCCTTCAAACACAACTAATAATCAAAGAATGAACCCATAGTTCTCAGCTGTCTAGATTTTCACAAAAAGTCCAGATTTTTGTCTCATATTTTTGGTCTGTTCCTCATAAAATTTGTGATTTCCTGACAAATCACTGGGATGATCTGTGAATTGAAGTCACTAGATAATGACATACATGTGAGTTTCAGACTTCTTACCCTACAGAAAGAAGATGCATGGTAATACAAATCCTGTTATTCTAATAACTGTTTAAGTTTATAAGAGTAATATTTAAAATTTGCCTCTATTTGGGGCCTTTCTTCTCCCATTATGTCAAGCTTTGTCCAGATTTCTTGAGATAAGACATTGAGAGGTATGGAATGAGTGTTTGAGATTAGGTGAATAATATATGTAATGTGCAGAGCTGTCATTTTTAATAAAGTCTTAAACAAAGCAATCATTCAAACATAGAAAAATATTTGATTAACCTTTTCTACTACTCAGCTTCTTTTAATGGTAAAATGTCAAAATATCCACCAACTTTCATTTCAAGTAGATAAAAACACAGAAAATTAAGTGCACAATTTGAATGATGAATATACATGCTTAGTTAAGTTATTCTTACTTATATTTAATATCTGCTTAATGATATGCTCATTTGCATTAGAAATCTACAATGTTTTTTCCAATACAAAAAGCTTCATATTTGCATGCAGCTAAAAATACCATAGCTACAAACTGTAGTTAACAAAACCATTGAAAACATACTTATTTTGTGAAATAAGATAAACAAATTCCTTACTAACTATAATATACTTGCACACCTGAGAGTGCCCATGTTTAAATGCACTGTTGTGCTTACCAGTGCTAACCTTATTACAGTAGTATAAAATGTCTGTTTTCCTGAGCTTACTATTAAAAATATTATTTGTCAGAAACTATTCTTGCTATTTTAGGTTGGATTGCTCAAATGGAACAACATTTAGATAAAACATATTTCACATTATCATTAGAGGACACAACGAAATGGAAATTATATGCCTTTCAGGTAAAGTGCTATTTATATGTTCTGACTGGAACTTTTCTTTAATAATTATTACTTTGACTTGAGTAGCACAGTATATTTGGGTTTAGTGTCTGCTTAAACCTCTCCTGCATTTCATCTCACAATTTTCAAAACATGGTCATCTCATTTGTTTCCTAATGCTCTTTCAAACTGCCCATATGAAATTTCTTTTGACATAGCTTATTTCTGTTCTTGGATGTTCAAGATCCTGGTCTATAATGAATTTCCTCAGTAAAACATTCATAAAATGGTTAAAAATATTGATTTTTGTAAGATAAATATCTATTCCCATTGTGCGTCATTAGTAGATAAATAACTGCAAGCTAAACTGATATCCTCGGAAAGACCTTTTTTTGTGAGTAGCCAACTTTCTCAAATTAAATTATATATTTTAAAGCCATATTTTTAGAGTCAATATAATCTCTGCCTTAATGTGATGCCAAACAGAAGGCTTGCATGGAAACTGTTAATATTCCACTATGAAACCTTGGATATCAAGATGTTGAGGAATCAACACAGCAAAACATAAATGTCCTTAAACATGAAAAAGAGCAAAACTTCAGATGCATTTTTTTGTAGGGGAGCTAGCCACTCAGGACCCCCATGTGGAGGAAAGCCCCCCCACCACACACACACACATTCACAAACACATCAATCCAAATTTGTGTATACCTACTCCATGGTCATACAGACATGAACAAAGGAGAAATCTTCCCTAAAAAATAGTCAGTGCCAGTGTGATTTCTGTGTATGCACCTGCTTTGATTACCTATGGAAATGAGGAAATTGTGTTCTGTTCCTCAGTGTTTTTTGCCTAAGGCAACTGACTTTCAAGCAACTAGATGTTGTGCACCTGTAGAAATACCCTGGCCAAGATCATCAACATTCCTCATGGCCATCTTATGAATATAAAGACTTACGTCTACTTTGACGAAAATGTTACCATCACAGTACTGAAAACTGACTTGGATAAGAAGTGTGTGTCTCTGATGTATGGTTTAGTCTTAGTGGTAAATTTATAAATTACAAATTCTGTTGAAAAAAATGGCCAGATAAAGTAAGTTATGAAGGGTGGACTGAAAATACATACTTTTCAAACCTTAGGATAGTCATACAAAATAAGACATCTATGATTTTCAGCAAAGCAAACTCATAAACATCTTTGGGTAGTCAGCCTTCTGTGAACCACAAGTTATAAATAATAATTTGTGCAATGTTTGAGCTAAGTCCTGGAATTTTAATCTTCATAGTATGCACTGTTATAATGTTTGGTAAGTAGCTGTTACAAATAAATGTCTTTTCCAGAATAACAACTCCTCCATCTTTTTCAGCAGACTGAATTACTAGTCCATTATTTTACTTAGTGTGTAAAGACAAATATTCACTTTTTCTTAAGTTGTATCTAGACAACTGTTTTGCAGAATATAAATGTTTAAATTCAAACTCAGAAGTCAGTATTAACTGCATCATGACAAATTGGTACTTTTACATGCTGTTTTTTTTTTTCACGTAATGAGTTGTGTTTGGGCAACAATAAAAGATGAGGCACAAGTTTAGGGTAATAATTATACTGCATTTAGTATTAAACTACTGTTTTACTAGACAAAAAAATGTAATGATGTTGCTAACTTTACGTCCTGCATCTTCTTTTAAGTTATTGAAATACTGCACAGGCTTATTAACTGCTTCTTGCAAAATGCATGCTTATATATGAAGCTAGCAAAAGGTTTCCCTATATAAGGTCGTATATTTTATCTACATTTTACAATACAGTATCATTAAGAAAGGCATATACTGGGAAGCACAAGGAAATGATGCAAAATATATATTTTAAGGAACATGTCTTTATCTATGTATATAGTACGTAATTCTTCAGAAAATGTGTCTCAATCTCTCTAAACTCAGTGTCTATTTAGAATACTTACATTTTGCTTATATTACTAAATGTGGATATATTGTACTTTTTATGTTTGTTGTGAACTACCTGTGTTTTGTTTAATTGCATAGCAGACACTTTATTCGGACTACTGTTGTATTCATAGTATCATAGTATCATAGGAGGTTACTAGGCTAATGATCCCAGGGCCCTTACAAGTCTAATCAATTTCAACCCATGTTCCCAAGGGAGTCTGGTTCAAGCATACACTATAATTAGCACTTATTGTCCCTGTCCAAGAGGGACACAGGTGGAACCCATGGGGTGAATTTCTGGATACCCATCCAATCATCCAAATTGCACTTAAATATGACCAACAAGGGGCTTTGTTTAACATGAATAGGAAGCTTGTTCCAAAGATGCAGCAGCCTCTGTGAGACAAATCTGTCTCTCCAGCAAGTTCTACTGATGTCACATACCAGGTTAAGGTCCTTTGAGCGAGTGACCTGTGTGCCATTTGACTTGCGAATGTGCAGTATTTCTATTAACGCTGGGTCAAAGATTGGTCTATATGCAAAGCATGGTCACCTCTGACCAGTCTGTATGACACAGAGTAAAGTGACAATGATTTCACTCTGTCCGCATAAGACAGATCTTGAAGACCCTGAATTTTATATGTAAGGAACCTTTGTGGTCTTTCCAAATGCTGCAGGTGTTTAAAAATATATACTTCTCTAAAAATATATATATATAGGGACCATGGTGCAACAAACATATCTATTTTAACAGAGTCTCAGAGTAAAAAATATATAATAATTAGAGACATACTACTAAAAAATAACACTTAATTATATTAATCACAATGTATATGGGGCCAGAATCTGCGTTGGTACTATGAAGTGTGTCCAAAAAGAGGTATTTTTAGAGAAGTATATATTTTTAAAGAAGCATATGTATGTAGGATCTTAGGATAAATCATTTGTGATAAAAAGTTTTATTATAATGGTTTAGATTTTGTGCATCTATGTGGTTTATATGAGTTTATAGGGTTTAGTTTAAAGATGAAGTCTTGGATTTAGGCAATGATTAGTATTGCCCTGTTTTGAACCACTGTTTTTAAACTGAAGTTAGGAACTTCTGTTTTAGGGATGCATCCATATGTCCGTTTTAAGGTAGGAATGAAAGTTGCGGACATATAGGTGTTCCGATATTGTAAAGATCTGTATATTTTTATAATTTCTTTTGAAGTATTATAAATTGTGCATTATGTGCACTGTAAATGCTGTTTAAAGCATTGACATACTAGTTATGCATGTATATCGAGTGAAATACAGTTTGAGCATATCTGCACTTTGAATGCTTGTTTTTATGTTCAAAGTATGGTTCTAAACTAGTATAAAATAGTGATCATCATTTATCAATGTTTAAGTATTTATATTATGTGAATTAAATAGTTGTTTTATTTTAAGTATAAGTTATGTGATATTATCGTTTTAGTTAGTTATAGTATTTATCCACTAGAGGCTCTGTCATTGTAATACGATTATGCAGGATGTGATGTTTTAATAGGAGTAATCTGATTGGATGTTATTATTACCCTACCCCTCCCCCCAACTCTTTGCCTCCAAAACTAGTTACTTCTCTTCTTGCTTTAATCTTAGTAATATGATAAAATTTAAGAACTTTAATCTTTCTACACATACCCTAATTCTATCTAATGCATTTGTTTATTTATATTTAGTTTAATTTTACCTGAATGTTTATAGTCAATATTTTTAATGCCATTTTACTTTTCTCCTTTTATCAATGTTACCATAGTACTGTTACCTTATATGACTTTATTACACTTGTTTCCTTTTTTTTAGCATTGTTATTGCTTATGCTTGGAGCTTTTCTCCCCGGGCCTCTACTGAAAATGGACATGTATCCAGTTAGACTAGCCCGGTCAACAAATGTAAAATAAAATAAATAAATAAATATTTTAAATGTTATGTACTCAGTTTACTAAGAGGTCTGATGAAGCTAATAAGTGAAAGCGCTTACCAACTGAGTGCACTATTAAACAAGTTTTATATGTGAAAGTACTGGAGTCGTTTTGTTGATTCACGCTTCCTTTTACGTTTTCGTTGAAAAGATTTGCATGGTTGCTGTCTCTGTGTTTTTCTATATTGCTGGTATACTTGTGACTTTTTACAGCACAGCATTTACCCTGTGGAGTGTTGTCGTGTTTGTTTTTTCATATATATATATATATATATATATATATATATATATATATATATATATATATATATATATATACATATACACACATGTATATGTAGGGAGTTTGTATCACCGAAATGTGAAATTAAAAGAATACGGGGCCAATGATCAGAAAACAGGAAAGGAGAATTGTTAATGGATGAATTATTAGTAAGAAGTACATTTAAACTAGAAGATGGCAGTATTGTAATGGCAGATCAAGAGAGTGGACTATTCACAAGATACTAGACAGAATCTTTAGGGAGCAGTTTTAAATATATGTAGCAAATGCTGCAGGACTCTAAACATTTTATGGCAGACTGTGAAACACGGATAAATGTTTGTATGCTATAACCAAATAATATAGCATGCCTGGTAATATAAAAATTGTACAAACAGTATACTGTGCATATAGCATAGGAGCCCTGGTGACATGAATCAGAAATAATGTACAAAATAAGGAAATGGTTATCACCTTCTGTCAGTCAGTGCCAGCTGTTAAGAAAGTAGAACATCAGATAGTGTAGCTAAGTCAAAAAGGGAAAATGTAGATATAATGAAAATGTAGAACTAGTCATTCTAGTGACAACAATGTCTTGTTCATTGGCAGTTGTAGAAACCATAAAATATCAGAACATTCAAGCTGAGATTTAAGTGATATGGAGCATGGAAAATCAGACAGATTCACTGGCTGTTGATGCAGCTGGAATAGTAAAAACATTTGTAATAAATATTTAAATATGCTTTAAGTGGCAACTTTACAATTTCTGAGAGAACCATTGGGAAATTTCTAAAGGAAGCTTTATTTAAATTGTGAATGTATTTATTCCTTGATGCAACAATTGGTTCCGTTCCCTGTAGTGCATTGAAAAACTCTAAGAAACTGAAGAGCTTAATTAAATCAAGAGATAATCCATGTGAAGTTTATATTCAAGCAATCCAAAGCTAAAATAATGGATTGATTAAGAAATCATTGTTGGGGCTGTTGTCAGCAAGGATGAAGAATTGCTGACCTTGACTGTGGAACATTTTTGTGAAGGAGGAGGATGGCCGAGAAACTTCTGAATCAAGTGGGCCTAACATTCTCCAAGGATTCATTACTAGAGGCAGCTGGTGGGATTGGGTCCATTTCTGTATTTTGAATTCTCTATGTGTTAAACAATTCCATTGTGGCATGGGTAGGGGTGTAAATTGGCTCAGTCAGCAAGTGGTAAAGCAGTTGGGAATTGTTGGGCTGTCACAGTTAATGTGCCTTTTCAGTATCATGTATGAGACTTGGTACATTTATTCTGGACTACAAAACTAGGGTAGTGTGGTCCCAGTTTTCAAAAGGGGAATAGGAGGATGTATTCCAATTATTGAGACTCACACTCCTCAGTCTCCTGAAAAAAAACATAAGCTATATGGCTAAAAAGGAATATTTATTTCATATCTGAGTCTCTAATTCAGGAAGATTAATGTGGGATTCCATCTTGTCCATATAACAGCTGATCATTTCTGTCCTTACATAGATATGGGAATGATTATGGACATTTACTAATGATATCTACTTGTGTTTTTGTGGGCCTGAAGACATCACACAACTGCATATCCTAGCATGACATATGGAAGGTGCTACAACAACATGAATTCCCCATGCCACTTTTTTGTGTATTAGGCCCCTACATTTGAGAAGTGAGAGTTGTGTCTGCATTTTCTGCATTGAGTTGAGTACATTCTGGTAACACTCAGCCAGCTCAGAATGCCATGTACACAAAATTCTGCAAGAGATGTTTCAGTGTGATTTTTTATTACCACTTATTATTGTGTCCTGCCTTTAATATGTTGGTAGCCTGCTCAGTAGGTTAGTTTGGAGCTATAGTTTGAGCTCAAGAAAAAAAAATAATCAAAATGTGACAGCTAATCTCCTCCCCTTCTATGCCTTATTTTCATGGCTATGATATCATGGCGCAGTCATATTTAGGTTGAGAGACATAAGGGTTGTATACGTGCTGTTTGTAAATAATGTTGTCCTCTTAATTTCAAGTGACTGCAGTTGCTGGAACAGTTTGGTGCTGAGTATGAAGTACTGCTTGCTGAATACAACAAAGATACTGTGACATGTAGATGGCCATGTTTATGCCATGATATCTTTAAAAATCTGGTCCTTCAAGTGTTTGAAAATATAAATGTACCTAATAAATGGTGTATGCCAATAGTGCTGGTTATTGAAAAGTTTGGCATTGGGAGACTTTGTGTTGATTTAAAAAGAGTTAAATGATGCACTCATGACTGAAAGGTACATTCTACCTAATCTGGTTGCTGCCAATATGTTCTACATATTAAACACTTCAAGTATATTGTGGCAAATACCCCAAGAATTATAATTGTCAAAAACTAGCAACCTTCATTATTCTGTTTGGAAGACTTTGTTTCAGAAGACTGCCATTTGATATAACTTCAGCACTGGAAGTATTTCAATGTGAAACAAGGAAGCTTTTGAAAAGGGAATGGAGATGTTTTTACTGTTAGGAATACATTTACATGACTCATAGACCTACTACATGTCAGAAAGACAAACAGCATGAGAAACATCCTTTCCAAGGATCTAAACCTGTTTTGCAGCTAAAATAGAATGGTTTGGAGGAACAGGTACATCTTGCAAAGGATACCATTGTTCTGGAACAGAGTCTGCATCCATGTAATGGAAAGCTCATTCCTGTCCAAATTCAAGTGCAACTTGGAAATATGGGTTCTAGAAAATTTACCCCAGGGCTCCCCCTTTACTACTAAGAGACAGAGGCAGCTCGCAAAAGATTTAACCCATGACTGGGTTATTTCTAAATATCTATGGTATGATCCTAGTTACTACCACTTGATACAATATAAATATAGTCGTAAAAGTGAAGGGTTAATCCAAACATTAACATTAAAACACCAACATTTAACAGATTGAAAGAGGCACAAACACTACCATACAACATATTGGGCACAGAACACATCCAAAACCTACACTTACACACATGCACACAAACAGAACACAGCTTCCAACTAAATTAACCCCACCACAACCCTAAAACTCACATCCCCACAAAACTCTCATACACTATCTCCTTACCTAATCCTACACCCCGCCCCACACAAACACACACACACAAACTCCCATGCCCTAATCTCCACATGCACACTTACATTAAGAACATGTGTACTCAATATGCAATTTTGACATTCGGGTTACACACAGCAAGCATTTGACATTCTGAATGTTCAGCCTTTTAAATGCAACCCTGCTGTTGCTATGGATGACATTCTGATGTTTGGTGTGGATAAAGAGACAGACAACATAAGACTGAAGGCAGTGCTCCAGGCCATCAAAAACCCATGCCTGGAACTAAATACAGACAAATGCAGTTTTGGTAAACCCGAAAGTAAGCAAGGCCAAAGCCATAGCAAAGGTAAACATTCCAATGTGTGTAACTGCGTTACATCCAACAAGATCTAGGCATGATAAATTTCTTGGCCAAGTATATTCCAGATATGTCCACAATTCATTAATAGATTTCCTAAGGAAATATGTATCCTGGTAATGGGGAATGCTGAAGCCCAAGCCATCAACAAAGTTAAAGAAATGCAGATTTGCTGTATGTGCTCACCTACCAAGACATCACCAAATCAACTGCTGTGAATCTTGGTACCAGTAGCTATGGTCTAGGTGTTGCTTTACTACAGGTGGATGGACAAGTCTTAAGACCTATTACATATCAGTCCAGAATGGTAACAAATGCAGAACAAAGGTGTTCACAAGTACAAAAAGAGTATGTACCATGCGGTTCTATGGGCATGTGAGAATTCTTGAGATACCTATGACAGCTGAAGAGGTTCCAACTCTAGACAACAAACAACTAGTTCTACAGATTAATTCTTATGATTTATGCAAAGCACAGCCAAGATGCCAGAGGTTATTTATAAGACTGAGATGCTTCATTACCAGAGTAAATCATGAACATTGAACACAGCTAATTGTGGCTGACATTACCAAGATTCCACCAAATCCAACCAGACCTCATCTAATACCAAAGTTAGATGTTGCTGCATATGTGCAGATTATCATAACAAATCTCAAAGAATGCTAGAAAAATGGAAACAAGCTACCAGGTATGACAGTGAGTTACTAACAGTCACTAAATATGTAAGGAAAGGATGGCCTGTCCATTGGATATAGGCAAACATATGATGTATAAATACTGCATTACCAGAGCAACACAGTAGTTTGCTTCTGTAGCAAGAAATAATTATTGTACTTTCTTCACAGTGAGCTCAAATACTTAAATAAACACATGATGGATCCAAAGGCCTAAGTGTCATGAAACAACCAAAATGTTGCTATGATGTCCCAGTATCAGTACAAACATTACAAAGCGTGTGACAACATGCTAGTTTTGCATAATATTTAGACCATCCCAAAATACAGACCCATATAACAACTTCCCTGTCAGAGAATAGCTGCAGATCTTTGAGAGTCCAAAGCAAACAGTTACTTTGTAGTAGTGGATTGTTACTTTTGAGATACACAGACTTTATGTGTACCAACAATAACTTGCCAACATATTATTTCCTGGTTCAATTCAATGCTTGCCTAATGTAGCATACCATTTGGGTCGATCGTAAATAATGTTATACAGTTTGTATCCATGGAACTCCAGCAATTTGCAAGATTTTGGCTTCATACATACTATATCAAGTCCTCAGTATCCACAGTCCACTATAGCTGCTGAGACAGCAGTCCAAAGTGCTAAGAAGATCGTTCATCAGCCTGATCCTCATAAAGCTTTTATGTCATGCTTTACGTGGTACTACTGGATTAAGCACCACAGCTGATTATGAGAAGACAGGTCAGGAATTATACACCTATGCTGAAATCCAGACTGAGACCAAAGACCATTGCTATTGAATCTGTCAAGAAAACTCATCAAAAAGCAAAGGATACTACAAAAATGTATGTGATGTGTGATTTTCTACCAAGAGTCAACCATCTTTTAACCAGGGCAACCAGTGTAGCTAAAGATAGAAAGGGAAGAGAAAACAGGAGACATGATGCTACATGGAAAAAAGAGATGATGTTGCTATTATGAAATGTAACTGCAGATGTTTGCAAGACATTCCTAAGGAATCTTAACCAGAAAGCTGAAAAACAGAGGCATGTCCAGGGTTTCAAACAAGGATGGTAAGATCCTTAGCCAGGAAAATTATAACAGTTCTGGCAAATGAATATCAACAAGTTATGTAAGATAAAACCAGAAGTTCTGAATCCATGATATATTATGAAGCCACCCAGATTCCTTACAACCTGATATGACTTTACCTGGCGCTCCTCAGACTGGTCTAGTTACAGACACTGGAAAAGACACTAAACATTTTAACTGTTTGTCTAATCCTATTTATTCTACATGTTGACAAGTTGCAATCCATGGCAATGACATACACCAGCCTATACATTTTTCTAATTGCAACTTTATCTGTGGACAAATAAATGTTTGACTCATTTTTCCTTAATATTTAAATTTGTTTTGTAAATTGCTTTCTTTTTGAAAAAAGACACAAGTGCCACAGATGTTGCTGTTATGGAAAGTACCAGTGTACAAAGTTTTTAATTTGTTCTTAAAGTGTATGCAGTGCATTCAATATGTCAAAAATGTGCATTAACCTTTTGTAACAAGTGCTTCCACAGCAGTCCCATTGGTACTTTCTCCTTTAACTGTGCTCAGTTGTTTTCACAGTTCACTATCTTCCTTCCTTAAGTTTATTTCTCTTCTTGTGTAACCACTTTCACTTCTGAGCCAGTATTTTTCTAGAACTGCACTTTTGCATTCTGGGTTACTTTTTCTCATTGTTTTGGTCTGTGGGGGTTGGGGCAGCCTTGAGACGTTGCATTTCAAAGTCCATAGAACCTTCTTTACATTACACAGTTGTTCAAGCAGTCAAGTGCAGCTTTTTACTGTTACCACCATTAGTCTGGTCAAGATAATATTGGACTAACTTTCCTACTAAAACTGTGACCTAGAGAACAAAATGTAGACTTTCATCTACTAGCTCACAGGCCTTTTAAACTACATTGTTCCTATTACTTATCTCTCTCAGCAGATTTGTAGCTGCTTATGTTAAGTCACTGATTGTTTTTTTTTTTTCTCTGTCTCTTTGCCAAGTTTGCAACCCACTTCTTTTGACCTCTCATTAGCTCCACCCACATATTCCTCAAACCAATACCATCAGTTCCCTCCAGAAGAAAAACAATCAATAGAATTGCTCCCAGTAGTAACAACCACTCTTGTTTACCACCCAAGACTCTCTCAAACTGTCTTAATCCTTGCCCCTATAACCATCAAATTGCATCTCTACACCCAACCCAGTAGCCTCCTAAGATTTTCTAATCCTAATTTACAACAAAGATAAAACCCAAGTTAAATATGGTGCCCCTAACTCTGATTATTTTACTATTCTTCCTCACTCTACTAACCTTTATCACCAATTATCAAATCCACTTCCTTCAGAAACTTAGGACTACAACCAATGAACACAACAAATATCAATGTTTATCCAAACCATATCTGATTATTTGTCTATAAATATCTCAAAACTAAATATCCAAATTTATGATCAAATACTAAACCAAGACCAAACTATAACTGACCATACTCTTCCTTCTGTAAAATATCAGTTCAAATAATTATAGGAGATATTCACCCCAAACCAGGTCCCACTGTTCATGAAATCATCACTTCCAACCCCCAAAGTAAACAAGTTACCTAATACATCTCAGCAAAAAACAGAAACCAAACTTAGCTTACTAAATATGAGCCTAAGAAGTATGTGCAGTAAAGTTCATGACATATGGCCCTACCTTGCCACGTACACTCCTGATGTAGTCATAGCTACCAAAACCTGGTTAAAAATAGAAATAAATGATAACGAGATCACATCAGGATACAAAAAGAACACTTTGTTACAATCCAGTCTCAGAATTATGATACATTCCCTCACTTGCTGCTTTAAAGATTGCAGTTACGGTCTTCACATATACACCCTGCACCCATGGGCTCAACAGTGATGTCATTGCTATGGATGACATGACAACAGAAAAAAGCAGGACAGGAATATGTCTTCATAGAAATGGAGTCTAGATCATGGGCATGAATATCTTAATGCTTGCACAACTCATTAAGAATATTGGAACCAACAATTGTATCAATTGCTACAGTATTGATATGTGAATACTACTTCATAGGCAGCTACTGGTATAACACAAGTATAAAGTGATGTGATAGAAACCTAGGCTTCGTTAGTTTTTTTCAAAAATATCAAACACAGATATTATTATGCATCTTCATTTCTGGTATCTGTCATTAGGTGGTGGTGGTACCTGTTAATAGAGGGCTGGGTCATGTCTGACTCAAACCATTTAAAAATCAGCTTAATGGGTAGTCCATGTAAAGCCATAGTGGAAGTCAAAAATGAGTTTAGCCAAAGCAACTCAGCTGACCCAATTATGCTAGCTATGGACCAATATAGGTTTGTTAAGTTGAGAACTTCCTCTTTGAATTTTGTCTTATTGTTTTAGGAAATACGGGCACCACTTGACAAAAGGCTGACACTGCATACTGTTTATCTGGGCCATATATCCTTCAACAGTATTCTGCATAAGTAAATTAGAGACAACTTAGGCTAAATGTCAACCTATATTTGAAGTACAATTAGCAAAGCACTGTTTAAGTGATGTAATGTATCTGTCCAAGGTGACAAACAGATACAGCTTTATTCTGATGTTGGTAGTCATATACCACAGAGGCTTTATACATGGACTTCCTGGTAGAGTGATCTTAATACACAGGTGGCTGCAAATTAGGTAAGTAAAGTACTTAAGTAAAACATGCAGGCATTTTCTAGAATGGTCTACAGTAATACTTAATTGTATAGCAGCAAAAACTCTCTCCTTTACTGACTGCATATGTGTCATGGTGATAGTTTGTAAAATGTCCATAAATACATACCTCTCAAACTCTTAGGTCAAGAATCAGGGACAAATCCAAAATAATGGTGGAACAAAGGTCACATATCATTAACATATCTTAAGTATTGCTTATAGATAATTAGAAAAGTTGTTAGAATAACAGGGTTTGCATTAGTTTGCATTTCCTGAAGAATATCAAATCTGAAACTCAAACATCTATTCATTATTTAATAACTGCAATCCTCAATGATTTGCCAGAAAACCGTGTACTTTATGATGAGTAGACCAAAAATATGAGATAAAAATCTGGACATTCTGCAAAATTCTGGACAGTTAAGATACACATAGATTATGATTACAGAACAGCCATATCAGAAGAAATAATACTACTTAGAATAACAGAAGACAACAATTTGTATTCTAGAGTTAATGTGTCTAACAAAGTCAGAAAGGAGTATTGTGCAGCTTGTAACAAAAGGAGATACTGCCAGCCCAGCTAGCTGGAATTTTGTAAACAATTATATGCCACTTGTGAATATTAATATGATTTATATAGAAGTATGACAAAAGGAGATACTACAAGTACAGCTAGCTGGAATTTTGTAAATAATAATATATCATTTGTGAATATCAACATGATTCATATGCATGTTTTACAAATGTATTAGAACTGTATGTTGTCTGCATATCAAACTGCTGGCACAGACTTGTATAAGGTACTGATCTTAAAGATGTATCCACAGTGTACCCTACTGGAAAAGAACAGAAATGTTTATACACTATAGTAACTGTGTAAATGTATATAGTTTAATAGTGGAAACTGGAACATAGAAGGTTAATTTGCAAAACTTCAGAAAAATGGTTGAAATTATATTATTTTATAACTGTACCATAAAAATTGGTTTCAATGCAGCAAAGAGACAGGATGTTTAAAACTAGGTTGCCTTCTGCATTGTCTTGTAAATTTTTTATTATTGTATGTCTTCAGCAGCTGCAAAGATCTGAGGGCTATGTATTTTTCACAGGAAGATGCTAAATGCTGGTGGCTTCTAGCAATGGGGGGTTAGCTTTGGAACTAAAGTGAGATGACAAGAAGTGATATCATCTTGCAAGCTAACCCAGCAGTAATATTTGATATTAGTTATTTTATTTATTTATTTATTTGACATTTGTTGACCAGGGTGGTCCAGCTGGGACAGAGCCCCTTTTTCAGTGGAGACCTGGCGAGAAAAGCTCCACAGTTAATACAAACACTGATACCTACAATAGATACATTGAAACATATAGTACATACAAATGTAAGTAGATATATACAAAAGCAGGTTAACATTAATGGTAATTAGTTTGTACATATCAGTATGTATTAAGGCACAGTGCAAAGTATAAAAAAATAATACAGATAACATTTACAGGGTAATGAATAGTGGTTATTATGTAGTTAAAGGTGGGTGAGTATGGGTTTATAAAATTAGTCATTCTACTGTTGAAAGCTATACATCAGTAGAGATTAATTTGGCTGAGAGTGGGAGAAGAGGAGGTAGTATGAAATGATTTTACAAGAGTGAGAGGTTAGAGGTAGAGAGTTAGGTAAGATGGCTTGCAAAGTTTAACAGGCGAGAGATTAGGAGGAAGGTTGGGGTTTCAATGAAGTAGGAGAAAGGTGAGAGATGGGTGGCCTAGAGAGATGGGTCATTTGGGGGGAGATAACATTGACATAGTTTATTTTTGTTTAAGTGATTTTTTACTGCCTTTCTGAATTGGAGTTTGGGTCTGATGTTTCAGATATCAAGTGGTAGTTTGTTCCAGTTTTCAGCAGGGTAACAGCTATAAAGGTTTTTTCCTATGTTGATCTTAGATTTGTGAATGGATAGAAGATGTTGGTCAGAGCTCCAGAGTGTTCTTGCTGGGGTGTAGGAGGAGATGATGGATGCTATGCTGGGGCAGAAAGTGGGCTGGTATAGAATAGAATGAATTATGTGAAGCTGAGAGAGGAGAAGGTTATGGGGGAATTCTAACCATTTCAGTTTTCTGAGTGCTAAGCAGTGATGAGAGGCATATGGTAGTTTAGCCGCAAATTTAGCTACTTTGTTATAAGTGGATTCAAGTTTAGAAATAAGAGAGTTCTGTAAATTGGTGAGTATTTGAGAGCCATAGAGAAGGGTTGGTAATAGGTAGGCATGTGACAGAGCAATTTTAGCTGTACTACAGAGGAAGTTTTTTTTTCTATAAAGGAGACCGGGTTTCCGATGGGTTTTCTTTATGTTACTTAGAACGTGCAGGACAGACTTTAGCTGTTCATCAATAATGACCCCTAGAGGTTTGGTGTGGCTTTCCACTGAGATGGGTGTGTTATTGTGGGAGGTGATGGAAAAGGATGGTTTCAGGTGAGCCATTGTTTTTGGTACAAAGAGTAAGAGTTTGGTCTTCTTTGGATTTAAAATAAGATGGTTTTGGTTGAGCCAGTTTTCAATAGACAAGAAGGAGTCCTGAGTTGTAGTGTGAAGCTCGGGAAGGGTATCAGCTATGGAGATGACAGTGGAGTCATCTGCATACTGCACTAGTGATGAGCATGGGGTAGAGGTATATAACTGATTAGTAAAAATATTAAATAGCAGTGGTCCTAGAATTGACTATTGGGGCACTCACATCTGTATAGGGAGTTTAGGGGAGATAGCTGAGCTCCATTTGACAGACTGGAAGTGATTGCTGAGGTAAGTAGAGAACTAGGAGATAGTGGTGGTGGATAGGTTTAATTGAGAGAGTTTGACTAAGAAGAGGAGGAGGGTGACAGTGTCAAATGCCTTTGAGAGGTCAAGAAAGAGGCAGGATGCTAGTTTATTCTAGTCTCTAGCTTGAAAATGGTGTTTATAAAGGAGATAAGAGCAGTAGAGGTATTATGGCCAGGGTGGAAGCCATGTTGGGTGGGAGTGATTAGGTTCTCTTGTGTAAGGTATTGTAGGATTTGTTTATGTACACATTTTTCCAAGATCTTAGAGGGGGTGATAAAATTGCTATGGGCCTATAGTTGGACAGTTCGGTGGAGTTGCCTCCTTTATGGATGGAAAGAGTATAGAACTTTTTCCATATGGCTGGGACTATAGCTTCAGTAATAGATTGGTTGATGAGAATAGAGAATGTAGGGCTAGGGAGTTGGCAGCTAGCTGGAGAAAGAGTGGAGGGAGACCATCTATGGAGAGAGAGTAAGGTTTGAGCTTAAGGAGCAGAGTTTTTATGTATCTGGTGGATATAGTTTTTAAGCAGTCTCTGAGAGAGAGAGAGAGAGAGAGAGAGAGAGAGAGCATTTTTTTTATTTTGTCTTTGACCTGACAGTATCAGCTGGGAAAACCCACTCACCATATCTGTCTTGCCTGGCTCTGTAAGTAAGTTAACTAGGGTACAGTAATTTCTCTTAGATACAGTTAGGAATATAATGATGTATAGCTTATATGTTTTTGTATTTATTTGAGACTGTCCTGCAATGTTGTTTTAAATATTTCCTGTGATTTTGAACTCTGGAGTTACTGTGATGATTTACTGAGTATTTTCTTCTTGTTTTATTATTTATTATTAAATATATTTAAACCTTTCAATTCTGTCTGGTCTGTCTAGAGATATTTACGCTCTTAGAGTATTTGTGTATCTATTTGGTGACACTGTGCAGGCCACTCCTAATAGCCTTGCCCTTGGTCAAACTACCATTTGGATTAATAGTAACATTACACACTAGGACTGGACACCTTTTGTTAAGGGTCTTAAAGTAGCTGATAAGAAGAGTTGGTTGGTGGCAGTGATAACTACCTTATAGTTGGGCAAAAGGAAGCATAGCTAGTGAACATGTGCCATTCTTTCCCAGGAGTGTGTGTGTGTGTGTGTGTGTGTGTGTGTGTGTGTGTGTGTGTGTGTGTGTGTGTGTGTGTGTGTGTATATATATATATATCTATATATATATATATCTATATATAAAAATCAAATCTCAAAGAGTGTGTGTGTCAGCTACTTAGGGAGGGACACAAAACACTTGTTGGACAGAGAGGGTGCTGGAGGTCTTGGCTAGGCCACTCAGCTGAAATCTCAACTCTATAGCTGTGCCAATGGGAAGTCTTACTGGGGATCTGGAGAAAGAGGTAGAAACCAGTCCCAGACTGACTGTGGTCTCTGTGTGCTCCTAAGGGAAATTGCACTTTACTGTGTGTGTGTGTGTGTGTGTGTGTGTGTGTGTGTGTGTGTGTGTGTGTGTGTGTGTGTGCACTTGTCATCTTCCCAATGTGTACGTCCCCCACTGTTGCAAGTGGTGAGGATTGAGGCTCCTTGATTACTGGGCCAGTGTTGGGGCATCACACAGCTCATCCATTTAGAAAAGGTATTTATTTATTTATTTGACATTTGTTTACTATGATAATCTGACTGGGCCAGAAAGTGCCCATTTTCAGTGAACGCCCAGGGAGAAAAGCTCGACAATCACAATCTTTCAAAAATCAAGTACAGATATTTTAAATCACAAAGTATTATGTCACAATACAAAACATAAGAGTGAAAAAATGTAATGACAAAAAAAAAACACCGACCATATGATTCATAGTAAAGTGCAATGAAAAACAGCAACATGAACTGGAGAAAATATGTGAGGAAAAACTCAATAATCATATTATTTGTTACATAGAGTAGCATGTGATAAATGAGACCTGAGAGAATTATAACAAGGTATTTTAAAGAGATATCAGAGATTTCATGATTAGAGACAGTGAGGGCAAATTGAGTGATGTCTTAGTATGAGAGAGGTGTTCATATTATGGTTATAGAAGGAAGAAGGGAGAAGAGAAGGAGATTATAAGAATAGCATAGGGTAGGGTGTCTTCAGGTTGCTGTTGTTGTTGTGTCTTTCGGCTTTTCCCAGTTAGGGGTCGCCACAGTGGAACTCTGGTCTGCTAATGATTGGCAGTAGATTTTTACGTGCTGAGTTGCCAGTTCTGCCGCACAACCTTCAACAAAGGTACGCCCCCTTCACGCATGTCTTTACACAGAAGATGCTCTAGCTGAGAATCGAATGGGACAACATCTTACTGTGAGGCGACAACGCTACTGCAGCACCACCACCGCAGTATTAGGGTGTCTTCAGGTATATACTGTAAATAAATAGGTATTTTATTTATATTATTTACTTATTGATGTATTTATTGGCTATGTGGTCAAACTTTTCCAGCAATGATCTGGGCCATTGTGCAGACAAATCAACAATAATACGACAATACAATAATACTATAATACAATACTAGTATGATTGAAAAACAACAATAATAACAAGTAAATTGCAGTATAAAAATGTAAACGAGGACTGGAAAATTGAATTGCAGTTGTCACAAATAATATTACTTATTAGGTGTGTTTACATCTTAAAAAAGGAGGAGATAATGTTGTAGTAAATTAGGCACTTTGTGTTGTAAGTGGTGAAGTGCTGAGCTGTGTCATCTCAAAACAATGCAAACACATTGAGTTGCAATGAGCAAAAGGAACTTGAAAGGACATAAGGGAAGCAGGCAGAAGAGAGGGGCTTCAAACAAAACTGAACAGAGTGCAAATGAAAAGAAGAATTAAACGAGAGGCCAGAAGCAAGTATACTGCAGACTGGTTACATAATGGGCAGGAAAAGGTTTCCGGAAAAGACCAGTAAGGTTCTGAATATCCAAAGGAATGTATTTCCATACAACACAGGCTTCTTTGGAATAAATACATAAAGAGATGCAAGGTTTCTGTACGTTGATGGCACCCAGAAGATTAAATCTATGTGGAGATTGTGAAGCATTGATATCTAATTTACAGACTAGTGATGGGCAACAGTTAGAGTTTAATAATTTGTATACTGTGAAAGCAGATTACAATAATGCATATTAGGTCACGAGAGTGGCAGGAGAGGAAAGGAGGGGAGAGCGGTGCATGTGCAGATCATAGGTTTAAAGTAAGTACTAGGCTAGCTGAGGGCCATTTTAAGCCTATCCGATTTCCCTTTTTGTGTTTAAATTAACCTATCCCATTTGGTTAGAGATTGATCTTACCCATTCCATGGTCGATAATTATATATCACCTCTAATGAGAATAACTGGGATCATACCATGGATAATTTGAAGGGACCCATGCTTGGGATAAAGCAATTAGGAGCTGCCTCTGTCCATTAGTAGTAGTACAGGGGGCAGTCCTAGGCTAAATTTATTGTTTCCCATCCATAGATCAGCTAGATATCCATCAGCTAGATAAACAAATCAACAGATTTTATTTGCAGTTTTTCTTTTGAGTAGATGTGCATTATAGGGGTTACTTAAAGCAAGACCTGGGGGGGGGATTCCACTTTTGGCATCTAAACACATTTGGTTATATATCTGCATGAACAGGGTACAAGCTGGGAAGCAAATTTAAATGTGCTTGAATTGTGAAAGAAGAGTTACATCCTATTGATCTACAAAACATTATTGTCCCTCTGTGTACTTTGCAGAAATAACCAGTTGTTGAGTGTACTGTGCTTTAGTCTGTATTCACTGAGATAAGAAATAGACAAATCAGAGACTTGGAAAATAGAAAATATACAGAAAGGTAGCAAGAATTATTATTATTATTCTTATAGGCCACTTAAAGATAAACTTTGCCTGGTCTGTAGGCTATGTCTTACAGGATTTTGCTTTAGAATGTGTGCCTGGAATATACCACTCAAGAATAAAGACAAAAACATGGAAATGCTTCCCTTAAAGTAATAATAATTGCATTGAAGTATGATTGATATGTAACATAATGCCATCCAAAGTTTTGATTAAGATTTCCTTCATAATCAGATCATGTCAGTCACTGACTTTCATTAATAATCTTGATACACATATAGAATATGGAGAATGTAAACACAGCCTAATGGCACCCATGTATTTTGAAAGATAGTAGGTGATACGCTTTTAACTAAACTAGAGCTCTATAGGATACTGGTATTATAAAGCTTGGGGGGTTGGGGGGTTTGCAAATAACAGTTCAGGCTCATTCCACTATTATTTTTTTTTCAGTGGCTTCTCACAAGGCAGTATATCTGTGGCATACTCTGATCTTCCCCTCACACCTTTTAGAAGCATTGCAACTGAACTGCTAATCCCTGGCTAGGTATGGTTTTGTTTCAGAAGCCATTCAGGTCATGTTGAATAGAGTGTCTCCTATTAGTGATATTTTGATCATTATTCTAAAAATCTAATGAAGTCTGAAGAGACAAGAAAGGGGAAATGATAGAGCAGAGTTGTGTCAGCTGCTCTCCACAGTAGATACCTTTTCCCACTGACTTTGCAGTAGTTCCTAACTGCCATTTCACTCATATTTATAGTTATAATATGTTGTTTGTACTTTGGTCTTGTTGAAGTTGATGGCTTTTTATCTGGTGTGTGGGTGTTGCAATGAACAATCAGCCTTCAGGTCCTATCTTTAAGAAGGACAGAAAAATGGAAGTGGCTGTAAAACAAACTTTGGTTTTATGGGCTGTCTAACATACATACCTTAGTAATTTAATAACAATAACAGGTTCTGGGCCTATTACTTTTTATGGTATTTATTTTGCAGACATCTAAGCCAATAGCACATAAGTGTGGTTGCCCAATGTTTACTGATGACTACAAACTGGCACGATCTACTCATCTACTGATACAAACAGCCCCAGCAAGGGCTGAACTGTGAATATACATGATATATCAAATACAGTCTCAAACTAAATGAAAAAAGTGCAGCATTGTAGTGTTTAGTATAAAAGCTGCTTATACCTCATATGTTATAAATGGTACTCCTCTTCAGACTGATGTGGTTATAGGGGGCTTACTTATGTGGATAACTTTCTCTCATTCAGCCATCATCTTTCCAACATAGAGAGGAAATCCTTCTGTCTGGACTAGTGAATTTACAACAGATCATCTTCAAGTTGCAAACAGGTCATCCTACTCCTGTACTGTTCCCTTATCAGACTCATCATTGAATACAGTGTCCCCTTTGGTATGTATAAACCCCAAAATACTGCTCAGCAGGAAATGCACCAAAGGTTTCTAATTAAGAAAATTGTTGTTGTCTTTTGGCTTTTCCCGGTTAGGGGTCGCCACAGTGGAACTCCAGTCTGCTAATGATTGGCAGTAGATTTTGACAAATGCCGAGGTGCCAGCTCAATGTTCAACCTTCAACAAAGGCACACCCATTTATGCATGTCTTTCAAATGCCCACCCAACCATGGGGAGGACATGCAGACTCCACACAGAAGGCACTCCCCGCACTCCAGCCGAGAATCGAACAGGAGAACATCTTGCTGTGAGGCAACAATACTACCGCTGCACCACCGTGGATAAGACTTCTAATTAAGAAAATTAAAGGACTTAAATCCTTTAACTGCTTCAGTAGATTAGCATGACTCTCTTTATACTCCATAACCTAAAGGTTAGTGAAAGGTGACCTGTGATTTGCTTTTCAAGCCATGCAATCTAGACCTATCTGACCTCCTATTTCTTTTCAAACACCTGCACTAAGAACCTAAATTATCAACAAATAAGCAAGACAAACTGGAGAGAATTATTCCTAATACTAAATATTCCTAGCCTATGGAATAAGTTACTATTAAAGGTCAAACAAAGTACTGTTTTGGCTGCCTTTAAGGCTAGTCTTGATGACTGAATGGGTAGATACAAATTTATACAGTGTTTATGGTACAAGAGATAGTACACACACCAGAAGGCTATGGGTTCCCAACCCAGATGATTGGATTGCTGACATAGCAGTGCAGCATTAGGTGTGTGCTGCACTCCTGAATGTGTCATCCCTCAGATGAGATGTTAAATCATGGTACCATCTGCATCTGCTTGAGTCAGTGGTTGGTGTTAGCTCAGGTGGTTGTAAAAGATTTTACATTACCTATCAAAAAGAATAGGGGGTCATTTATTTACACCTTATTTACATGATAACATACATGCATACATAGCAACTTATATATATATATATATATATATATTTTTTTTTTTTTTCATTTTTATCTATTCATAAATGTTCATATTTACAAAACTGAACAATTATATACACTGTTTTATTTTTATATAAAAGATGTTTTCATTCTTGTCATGCTTATACATTCTTATTTAATTCCTATCCCCACTCACAGGGTCATAGGTTCATAGATTAGTACTAGGCTAACTACCCTTGTGGGACATTTCAAGCCTAGCCAATTAACCCATGTGAGAATCAAACCCTGCACCTTGTGTCTGTAAGGTAAACACCTTAACCATTGTTAAAGGGTATTGTCCCAGTGGGACTAGGCCAGTAACAAAGTGGAAATAAAAATAAATAAATTGCTACACATCAAATGGAAAAGTTGTGTCGGCAATGTGCATGCATTATTCATAGGGACACATAGCTCTACAACAGTGGTAATTCACCATAATAATGAAGTATACTTACCGTTGAGATAAAGAATACAGATGGTTCAGCAGATGCTGCCTGTGATACACCCTGTATAATGCAATGTATCTGTCACAAATAGCAAGTGCCTGTGCTAACCCTCTAACACAAAGTTTGGTATCCCAAGAGGAGTTACACAGTAGCAGCTGGGACAGGGAGAGAAGTGTTTCTACACTGTGCAACTGCACCACTAAGGAGATCAATAAGAGCAGATTCTTTGCCAACAATATTCTGGAACACCTCCATTATGGACCATAAAGATGTCCAGTAGCTCTGTCAGCTCTAGTGACATAGAGGGAAAGCCCCAAATACAGCCAAAGGAACTTGAGTTCATTTAACAGCTTGGGAACCTGACAGATCTGGCAGGAGCAGATGGGAATGAGTGGCTATTACTGGCTCACCAATCCTGGGAGAGGGAGGCAGCTGTGTGCCACTTGGGTTACACCTTAAGGGAGCACTAGCTTTAAATGCAAAGAACATGGGCAAGTCAGGCACATGCTGCTACTCTGTGCATATTTACTGACTGGAGAAGTCAGCATAATTCCTGCTGTAAGGCAGGATTAGTGGGCATTATAGGATCCACAGCAAGGGTGGCTGAATGGTCCAAGGGGAGGACAGGCCAACCCACTGGACCTGAAAGGTGGGATGCTCCCTACTACCTGATGCTTGCCATAAGGGGAAGAGTCAGCTGATGAGATACCTTGAGCAGGAATTAATGTATCACTGAACTTTTACCCAGACTGGGGATACCTTGCTGTCACTCTTATGGAAGGAATGCACCAGTTAATTAAAGACTGCTGGCTGGTCCAGTGGAGGAAGCAAACAGAAAAACATGTCCTTTAGCTCATCTTATCACAGACACTGGGACCTCCATTCATGCTGTGTGTATATGATGTTATTTGAACTGCTTGAGGACAGACCAGAGCAGTGTCATGTGTAACATCTATCCATCCATAGTAAGACACTTGCACTCCATTGATAGGCAACAGTGTCACCTACTTGCCTGAGTGCCATACCTCTCGACTGTCCAGAATTGTACAGAATATTCCTCATTTTGGCTTGTATTTTTGCCCTGTTTTTTATAAAATTTAGATTTTCTGGTAAATCACTAAAGATTACGGCCAGTCTGTAATGCCAGACATTAGAGCTTCATAATTGTTATTGTTCAAAAAAATTATGTTGAAGCAAAACATTTTCTTCTAACTAAGTGAATTAAAGTAATATTTAGAAATTGTCTCAGATTTTTGGGCCTTTGCCACCTACTAGTTTTGGCCTTCTCCAGAACTCTGTTAGTAATTTCTGCTTAAACTAACCTCCTAAACCCTCAGCTCTACTGTTATAGCCCCCTCCCTTCTCTCCCCCTCCCATTCTCTACACTATTTGTCCTTTATCCCCCCACTTCCTATCAATGTCTATACATTGTTCTTCGCTTGAACGAGTATCTTTTTTGTTTTTACTCTCATATGTAGTACATTTTGACCACTGCTATCAGTGTAACCCTTAATGTTCATAATTTTTTCTTTTGTTTTTTGCTTTATAATTAATTTCATATTTGCATTGTTATTTTTAATAGCTTTTGTCCTGTATGTTTACCTTTGCTTATGTTTACTGGGGCTCTTTCCCCTAGGGTCTCCACTGAAAATGGGCTGCTTACTATCAGTGCAGTGCAAATAGCTAATAACCTTTTCTTTTTACAATTATTTTGTATTCTGATTGTTATTTAATATTTATATATTGTCACTTTGTCTTTACTTATGTTTGTTGGGGCTTTTTCCCTCGGGTCTCCACTGAAAATGGGTTTGTTTTCGAACTCAGTTGGACTAACCCGGTTAACAAATGTGAAATAAATAAATAAAATAAATGAATGTTGGGTGTACCAGACCAGGGCAGAGATGTTGCAGTCATTACTTGACATATCATCTGAGTTCAAACCCCAACTATCACTTAAGTAGTTCCATTCTTATGCATTGTTCTCATTTTCTACTTTAGTGTCTGTATACAAACAATCAGATAATAAGATAGTCTGTTTGAAGTTAATACTTTTTTTGTCATAGGTTCATAGGAGATTACTAGAATATTGGCCTTAGGGTCTTTGTAAGCCTAACTATGTTATACCTTTGCTCCCTTATTGACCAAGTTGTATGGTCTATATTTGCAGCGAGTCTATGATCAGCACCAACTGCCCTGATCCAAGAGGGACATAAGTGACACCCCCAGGGTAAATTTGCGGTCTCACATCCAGTTGTCTAAGTCACGCTTAAATAGTGTTATTGAGAAGCTCTGTTTTATGCGAAATACATTATATCACAACTATCCATATTTTCCCAGTATGTCAGATTTATGTCTCATACTTTTGGTCTGTTCATAAAATGTGTGGTTCTCTGTCAAATAATTGGGGATTGATGTCACTAAACAATGACAGACATTTGAGTTTCAGACTTCAAATCCTTCCAAAACTGCATGCTAATGCAAAACCTGTTATTCTACCAACTTTTTAAGTTCATTACAGCAATAATTGAAATAAGCCCTTATGTTGGACATTTGAACCCCCATTATTTTTGGCTTTTGTCAGGATTTCCTTCTCCTTTGTCATGATTTCTTTCTCCCAGATGTTGAAAGGTATGTCTTTGTGTGTCATTACACTACATCTTTACTTTTGCTGCTTTGTTTGCCTTTTTATATACATATATCATGTACTCACGTCTGAGTGAAAAAGTGTTCCGGTACTTTCACTGGAATGTAATTATGTTAAAATGGAAACAGTATAAGTCTGGATAGAATAGCATAGCATTGCCCCTTCTAGGTGCACTGCCCCTTTTAAATTCATGAAGTCACTTCCCAAGAAATTCTACTTCCTGCATCATGAACATAAAACAAAAGCTAGTTGTACTATTTTTATTCACAATTGGCAATCGGTTTATGTTTTGATTTAGGCAGATATTTGTGCTCAGATATTCTGGCGTTTAGAATAGAGAACCACTGTTTCAAGCCCATTACTAATAAAGTTTGGGAAATTGAAAAAAAAACTGTGTCTTGAATAAGCTAGGATTTCTAGCTATAAGGAAATAATACCGTAAATGAAAAGCTCACTTGCTTCTTAAAATGGTTAAACATGATCAGAGGCCAAAGCTGGGTCCCACACAAGTAGGAAGACTTCCCAGGGAGATTGCAGACATGCAGAATTTAAGTAATGAGAGAACAGAGTATTACTGTGGGGAGCACAGACGGAGGCTGGAATTATTTTGCCAGGAAGATGAAACCTTTATCTGTGTCCAATGTGTGCCTACTCACGCCAGTCACACTTTTATTTTTCTGCACGAGGCAGACAGCATCAGTAAGGTAAGGAATGTTGTCCGCTGAATAAGATTTCACGTAAGTAAAAGGTTTTCTCTTCGGGACATGTTGTGCTCACTGTAGGTTGAGAAAAATGTAACGTGCTGCTATAAGCTAGGTGCGTACAGAGTGCAAGCTGTAACCATTGCAGGTTGTGGACCCGGCGGTAATGGAGAACACTGGAACGCTGTAGTGTGTTCGCGTACACGTAGAATGCTACGGCATTAGCGTAACTTGACGGCTGCGCCCTATTGTTGTAACAAAGCAAGTTGGAATCCGTAAGCTGATATTCAAGCAAGGATGGGGTGGAAATCCTGCATGGTGTGTCAGCCAGGAAGGCGTTGAGGGTTAGCAGGAGATGAGAAGGTTGAAAAGCCAGAGTTGTGTTTCTCATGAAAATAAGTGAGAGCTAAGCATTGTGTAGGTGGGCATTGGCAGTACTTATGATTTTCAGTTTTTCCTGGTTAGGGGTCGCCACAGCGGAACTCCCGTCCGCTCATGATTGGGACCGACTTGCCAGCCCGATGCCCGACTTTCAACGAAGGCACGCCCATTCACGCTCATACCTGCCTGCATGTGTTTAGCGTCACTCGACAGCGGGGAGGGCATGCAGACTTCGCACAGGAGGCACTCCAGCCGAGAATCACTACAGAATGAACTGGCACCCTACCTAAGCACCATGTTCAATCATAGCCTCGCCTCAGGCTTTGTACCCACTGAACGGCGCACCGCGACAGTTATCCCACTCCACAAAGCGGGAGCCACGACGGACCCCGGGAACTACCGCCCCATTATCCTGACGAGCCTGGTCTGCAAGGCCATGGAACGTATCATTGTGGAACTCATAAACAAAGACATTGGTAATCTCCAAACTCTGGACCCTACTCGGTTTGGATTTGTAAAAGGCAGATCATGTCTCCTAAACCTGATTGACTTCTTTGAAGCAGTCACCAAAGCCATAGATGAGGGTAAAATGGTTCACACAGCTTATCTAGATCTTGCCAAGGCTTTCGACACCATCCCCCACTCAGGAATTATAGATAAGCTCACTAAACTAGGTATAAATTCCTATGTCACAAGATGGGTTGCCAACTGGCTCACGGACAGAACCCACACTGTGAAAGTAGCGGATTCCAAATCCGACATCAGACCAGTGACAAGTGGAGTACCACAGGGTTCAGTCCTGGGTCCTCTCCTGTTTGGTATCTACTTCTCTGAAGTGCAGGCCAACACAGTAGGTCTTTGGCTAACAAAGTTTGCAGATGACTGCAAACTAGGAGCCATAATCGAAACTCCTAACAATGTGGACAAACTACAAAAGGGCCTCACTGAGACAGATACCTGGTGTCAAAGCCATGGCCTGAAGCTCAATGCCAAAAAAGTGTATTGTCATCCCCTTTGGTAAAAACTCTGTACCCATGAACTACCACATAGCTGGTAGTCTACTTAATGCCGAAAATGTGATGAGACCTTGGGACACAGGTGGACAGTAGTCTCTCCTTTGATAATCACATCACCACAGTGGTCAGGAAATCCTTCTACGTGGCTCATCTCATCACAAAAGGATTCTCATCCAGAAAAAAAGAGGTCATTGTTCCCCACTACTCATCACTCATTAGACCCATTATAGAGTACAATGCCCCTTTTAGTATGTACCTCACAAGACATCTACAACAACTGGAAAGACCACAGAAATACCTCACAAAGACGATTACTGGCCTCAAACAGATGCCCTATGCAGACCGTCTCAAAAAGCTACAGCTTTACTCCATCGCATATCGCCTACTCAGGGGCGATCTCTGCCTAACATACAAAGCTATGTCAAACCCAGAGCTGTAGGACATGCTCCACTTAAAGAAATCCCAATCCCTCCGAGCTACACGCTCTTGGGACCTTAACCTTGTCACCACAATAAACAGAACATGCTGGAGGGATAGATTCCTGTCCCAGAGACTTCCCATACTCTGGAACAGACTACCTATCTATGTCAAACAGAGCTCCTCATTAGCACTCTTCAAGAAAAATCTTGATGATTGGATGGGAAATGGGAAATTCACCCCGGGGATCACTTTTGTGGCTCTGCTCGACAGGGGCACAGGAAAATAATTTTCTTGGGTGGCGAAAGCCAGGGTACATTTTTTGGCTAGGCATGTATGGGCCCTAGGGCCGATAGCCTAGTACCTACCTATGAACTTATGAGAGCCTATTGCTGTTAGGCGATAACGCTAACCGCTGCACCACCGCGGCTGCCAACATTGGCAGTAGACTGGAATAAAGAACCATTCTCCTTCCTGCTGAATCTTAGGATGTGGATAAAGTCATGCAATTGTTCACCAGTTAGGTGGGCTGGTCCAGAAACTACCAAACCCTAGTATATTGTAACAAAAATTTGTTCAGTTTCTGTGAACTGAACCACACTGCTGCATTATCTGTTAGTACATTGTTTTGTAATTGAGCTACAGTACATTTAACAAATGGTTGCACTCTTTCAGTGAATTTTCATATTTTTACATAGTTAATACCATTCTGTAGTTGGGAGATGTAACAATAATACATTTTCTCATGAATGTAAATCTTTTTAATCTCCAGTAGGGTAGTGCAACATTTGGATGGTATGTAACTGGACTGGATGGAGGCTGCAACAACTGGACAGTTTACATAATCACTGTCTTGAAAGTAGATACAACTGCATGCTTCTTTTAGGCGGGGGTCTGTTTTTTTTACTGAAAATATAGTATTTAGTTTCCTTTTTTTTAATTTCTTGGTGTAGATAATTCCACTTTGCTGAAAGTGTTTTCTGGAAATTTTTCCTTATTCTCTTTCAGAATTGTGGTATAGGATGAATGAACCACTAGTCATGACATTGTGGTGTGAGGGTTTGATACAGAATTTGTTTGAGGCAGAGGAACAGTAATAATTTTAGGAAGGGTTAAAGGTGATTGTTGAAGGTAGTAGAGAGTCTTGCACGTTGACTGATACTCAGCATTTTTTGAGGGTGGGACAGTTATGGTCATATGGGGGGATTAGTGGGCCTGCATGTTTTGTTAATGGTTGTTTGAAGAGTTTTGCTCTTGGTACCTGAGTTTAATTGGTATATTGGAGGGGTATATTCAGCTTGAAGGGTGAGGATGTTTATTCTTAGTGCTGCCTTTTAGGTTTACATGGGAGGTGATTGGAGATGCCATAATGCATCTTTATTTGCTTGTTGACTTTATGTATTTTGTGTGTGGAGTAACTGAATGGAAAGGTTGAGCAGCAGTTCTTGGTATATTTAAATTTGTAATTGTCCACTGTGTTCAGTGGTGGTTCATTACCTGATATAGTTTCCTTGAATTCCAAAGTGCATTTAGGATAAGTTTAATTGTTAAAAACACTTGCAGAGTGTGTTGAAATCAGAACTTGACTGATTTTTTTTTCCTTCCATCTGAGGAATATTGGCCTTGTATGCATAAGAGAATTCCAGTACATATATAGAGCTATTGCATTTGATGATATGCAGCTAAATTTAGCTGCAACTTCACCCACCCTCTCTCTTTCACCATAAATTCTTATAAGTTCATAGGTAGATACTAGGCTATCAGCCCTATGACCTATATAAGCCTAGCCAAAAAAGTTCCCTGGCTTTTGCCACCCAAGAAAGTTATAGCTGCATGTACACACACACCCTCAAAAAAAAAAGAACAAGTGCTTAGAGCACTTTCCAAAGCCAAGGATACTGCTTTTGTGGGGCCAGGTAACATACCAGGCTGCTTACTGTCCAGCCTCTAACAGGATCTGTCAAATCGCCTACAGAGGCTATTTCATATCAGCCTTCAAATAGGCTTTGCACTGAACGTATGGAGGACTGCAACAGTCATTTTGCTGCACCAAAGTGTGTTGTCAATGGATCTGTGTAATTATAGAGGTATAGGTCTCACCAGCCACATTTGTAAGGCTACAGTGAGAATCGTTATGGGATTAATAAATGAGGAGATAGGTAGCTTACAAACACTTCTTTGGGTTAAGTTAGATTTTGTCATGGGCAGATTCTGCCTGTTTAACCTGGTCAGCTTCTTTGAAAAGGGTACTGATGCACTGGCTGAGGGAAAATCAGTGCATTCTTTCTTTATATCCAGGTATTGCAAAGGCATTTGACATCATCCGATATTCCATTATTGCTGATAAACTCTTGCAGCTCAATTTTAATCACTCATTGGATAGCAAACTGGCTCACTTGTAGAGCCCAGGAAATTTGGGTAGGTCGCTGTACCTTCTCCAAAACAACTGCCACTAGTGAAGTACCCCAGGGTTCAGTTTTTGGGCCATTTCCTCTTTGGCATTTACTTCTTGGTGGTCAAAGCTAATGTTAAGGGTTTATGGCCAACCAAGTATGTAGATGACTGTAAACTTTGCGCCATCATAAACTCTACACAGGGCACCAAGATCCTCCAAGAGGGCCTCTTCAAAGCAAATAGCTGATATCATAATAATTGACTAAAACTAAATGCCAAAAAATGTATAATAGTGTTCTTTGTTCAGGATGACATTGTCCAAAAGTGTCACATCAACAAAACATCCCTGAAAGTCGATCTGATAGTTAGGAACATGGGAACCAATGTGGACAACTAGCTCTGGTCTGATCATCACATAGAAAGTCCTTTTTAATTGCACATCTTATTAGGAAGGGTATGGCATCTAAGTCCAGGGCTGTGATCATTCCAGTGTATTCAACACTTTCTAGGACTATTATTGAGTTTAATGATTCCTTTGGTATGTAATACCAAAGCATTTAACACAACTGGAATGACAGTAGCATTTTCTCAGTAAGAAAAAAGGGCCAAAATTATAGCAACCACACAGAGCATGTCAAAGCCTTATTCCTCTTCTCAGTATCATGTGTGGTGCTGTGGGGTGATCTCTACAATGCATTCAGAGCATCAAGAGACCCTATGCTGTCAGATTTGCAGTACATCCACAAGTCCAGTGATGGCATAATCACCTGCTCATGAGATCATAATGTTGTTTCCAATATAAATAGAACATGTTAGAGAGATAGATAGTATCACAGAATATGCCACTACTTAATTTATTTTAATTATTTGTTATTTGTTTACCAGGAAAGTCTGACTTGGAATGTGACAATTTTCAGTGGAGGCCTGGGAAGAAATGCTCAAGATGCATGTCTTTATAATGGCTTTGTAATGTGGGAGGAAACCAGAGCACCCAGAGGAAACCCACATGAATGCAGGGAGGACATCCAGACTCCACACAGAAGGCACCCCAGCCGAGAATCAAACTGGAGAACCTTTTGCCGTGAGGCAACAACGCAAACCACTGCAGCACTGTGCCATCCACTATGGAATCATTTTACAGGCTAATAATTTCATGGCCATGCAGGTGTAGACTTTTTAAAGATCTCATGGATCAATAGCCTATTAAGTACTTATGAACCTATGAATGACAAAGCAGTGATGCATACACCCACTGGGATTACTTTACACTACTTTCCTACCACAAATCAGGACATTACTAGAAATACCTTTGCCTGTATTATGATAAGCTGTCTGCCATTGATTCGTGAAGCTCACCCAAATGGAAACAAGCGAAAGACCGGAGACAGGTGTTTGACAGCAGAATTGGTCTGTTGAGCTCCTTCCCTCAAAATAAATAGATAAACTCACCCTGGCTGGAGGCTGCTTTTTTTTTATAAATAAAAGAATATTGTTCAACATAATTCTGCTTTTGCCCTCATCTGGAGCTTTTTTTTTCAAGTAAACAGTCTGATGAAGCAGCTCCTGTTTTAGTAGCACGGCTATATTCTTCTGATCTGTCAACTTATTTCAGAGTTGTACTAGAACTGACATATTTACTAATCTCACTGGATTCCCCCCCCCCCCCCACTATCCATATGGGTAATGAGTCCATACTTCCCATAACTTTTTTGTCCTGAACCTGACCAAGCTGTTATGGTCACTTGGACACAAAATGATATCTTGAAAACTAACTATACTGCTGGCTGATTTTACATATTATATTTGTGTGTCTGCTGACATATAACTTTATCTGTAATTCCTCTGTTGCCATGCCCTTCACCCACTTACTCTTAATTGGAGGATTACTTTTGTTTCTTTGAATTGCTTTATTTCTGTGAGTATTCTTATGGTTATATAGCTTTGAAGAATACAATTTTACAAAATGTTTTTTCTTTCCACAAGAAAGGGAATTTTATGTCTCACTAAACATATTTCTTTGAGAGAGAAAATTCCACCACAGTCTTGAATATTGGCCTGTTACCTAGTGAAACTGTTTTAGTCATTAAAAAGGTATGCCAGAGTCGCATCAAATTCCACAAATGTTTTCCTCTTTAGTATTCCTGTTATGCAGCCTTGAATTATATGTTTTAAATTTAAGTTGAGGTGCTTGGCTTTAAGACCACGTAGCAAATGTGCACTGCTGCCTTGTGCTGTGACAAGAACCTACCACACTGATGTAAGTTTCATGGTCTGTGATTGGAGAGCTGAGTTATGACCACTGGTTTCTCCGTATTCTACCCACTTCACTCTCCCTTCATTGCCATGCATTGTTATCCTCCAACATTAGCTGATTCTTGACTTTTTTAAATAAACACAAACATGTACAACCTTTCCTTGACTGGTTAATTTGATTGTATATGTATGTAACATGCTGCCATCAGCCAGAACAATCTGTTACATAACTATTGCTACTATTGCTGACAACTCTTATATTGAGCCACATGAATCACATAACTGCAGAAAAGCAGTTTCACTCAAAAAGGCAGATGATAACGGTTGTATTTCACTATGTTTGTATAGCTACCTTTATGTAGTTTAATAATCCACCAGCCACAAACTTTTGCAGTTGAATAAAAAAACATAAAAGTATGTAAAGCACACTGGAAACTAAATATATATATATATATATATATATATATATATATATATATATATAAGGAATTTGCTCTAGTCCAGGGAAATTCAAATACAGTTGAAATGTAGTAACTACAGTCTGTCTTGTCCTACTCCTTTTTTTATGTCTAGAGGAAGAAGACTGGAAACTGGCTATTTCTAACTTGTAAATTGATTTTGTGGTTAAAGCTAACATAAGCAAAGTTATGAGCTTAGTGTTCCTTGGAAGCAGGTTTTCTCTGTTTTCTTTTTATTGTATCAGTGCAAACATTTCCCATTGCTACCTGTATTGTTCAGCCTACCAGCATAACCAGGGGATTAAGAGATCAGACTAACTGAAATAATGACTTTAAGGGTTACATTACTTTCTGATAATTCAGAGGATGTCCTGAAATAGATTAATAATGGCAGATATCAGGGCAGCACTGTTTCTTCTGCAAATCGTCTCCCTCTTTATTTGGTATAGTAGTTTTTACTCTTTATTCCCCTGCTAGGTCAGTATTTCAAGTTTGTGTCATTAGACTGCCTAAGGCTCAAAAATGCCTATTTGTTTATGGTAAACTGTTACTGTGCCAGGAAGTAATTTAAAAATGAAACACTATTCTCTGCTAATGTGTGTGTGTCTGCTATTTGTAACACCTATATTGAAAAATAATTACAAGTTTTGCACACACAACCTAAAAGAAGTAACAGAAATATTTCCCAGTAACCAACAGTTATGTCAGTAGTTAAGTATTTATCTGACTTGCGCATGGGTCAAGCATTTAAGTCTGCATGACACTTCAGTTTTTTAAACTCTGCCCAGAATCTGGTGCGCTCATCTTTTTTGATGCAGCCATCACCTGTGAGGCCCAAGGACTTTTGGAATCTCCTCTGATACAAAATCTCCCACAGTTCCTCTTGGTTGTATTATTTGCCTTTCTCAGGTACCCATTAAGGAGCCTGTTTGACCATTGGGTCCTTATGTTCACATGCTGCTTTGCCAGTTTTGTATACCCTGGCTTAGTAGTGAACATGTCCTCAAAATCATGTAATGCTGCTAAGATTTCTCAAACTTGGGTTGGAGGTAAATGCTAAGAAAACACTACTTTAGCCACTGAGGTGTCAGACTGAGTTTCACTAAAAAGGTGTACCATATGGTCTCCCCACTAATTCCTACTGTAACCCACTGAAAATTCTGAGTGCCAGTATCCTTCTGTCATATTTAGAATTACTCTTTATAACATGGTAGAATTTGTATTTCTCTCCCCTGCCTGGAAGTTGTACTGCATAGTTAACATTACTGACCTTTCTCACAATAGTGAAAGTGACAAAGGACCAAAGCTTATTCTGCCAAACAGGAATAAGCACCATTTCCTTTTGTCCATCTGTTTATTCTTAGGTTATAGCTGTCCAGACACCATGAACTTTTTGCTGCTGTTGTGCTAGGTGGTTTTTTGCAAGTGTCGTGAACTTCTTAAATCTGGTACTAAAATTATGACCTATTCAGTAATGGTCTCTGTATGGGAATGGAATTCAGTCTTCCACCTATCACAATTAAAATCTCAAGGGGCCTTCACACTCTGTGACCATAATGTAACTCAAAAGGAATAAAAACTTTGGACTTTTGGCGTACTTGTGAGTATGCAAAGAAGATATGGGATAGGTATCTTACCTACTGTAACTTGGTCTGTGAATGCTGTCAACATGGTTTTAAGGGAAGAATTAAGCCTCTCAGCCAGACATATTGTTTGCACATGGTAGGGATAGTCATTAACTGCTTTGTGCCGGAAGGTTTTAGCAAACATGTCAAATTAAAAAAAGTAAAAAAATGCACCAAGATAACACACAGCGAAACGTTTAATCACAACAAAGTACAAGATGGTAAGTGCTTTCACAACCGAAGTTGCTTCATCAGACACCACAGTAAAAAATGCACAGGTTTAAATAGATATCTAAAATACCAATTAATCAATAAATATCACACAATGATTAAATAACACTTAAAAACAATTAATTATTGCTAATATCTCGTAAATGGTCTAAAATACGATCTTTAAGCATTCTATTTGTTTTTCCTACATAGAAAGCAGGACATTGTACACAAAAACAATAATAGACCACGTGTGTAGATCTACAATCTGTATATTGATTAGTATACAATGAAAAATGTCTGGTAGGATGTACATATTTATTCTTACTGTATATAGATTGACAAGCACTACAATTCCTGCATGGAAAAGTGCCATGCCGATTGGAACTAATAATAGTTCTACATAATTCACCATGACATAGATGTTGCTTAAGGGATTTGTTGTTTTTAAAACTAAAAGTAGGGAAATATCCGACCTTGTCTATCAATCCGGGCACTTCTTGTAACAAATACCAATGCTTCTTAACTACATTTAAATATTGGCTGATATTACTTGAAAACTGAAACACCACCCTAAAATCATTACTAGTTCTGTTAGTATATCTTATATTGTCAACAGCATTACCAGCATTAAAGTAGGGTTTACATCTAGTACTTCTAGGCATTAGAGATAGTCTGTTCAATGTCTGCAAGTGAGTACCCCTATGCAAAAATTCTATTTTTAAGTTGGATAGGGCAGCTACTGCATCTTCATCCCTACTATGTAGTCACAGTGTTCTATATACAGTAAGAATAAATATGTAGTTAAGAGATATTAGCAATAATAAGCCATCAAATGCTCTAGCTAATCATGTTATGTCCAATGGTCGTTCTCATTCCTTTAAGTTCTTTGTTTTACAGCATGTTTATAAAAACCCTAGAGGTGGTGACATTATGAATATCACAGAGGGGCATGAACAGAAGTGGATTCTGAAACTTAATGCTGAAAAGTATCCTGGTTTGAATGCTACTTCTTCATTGGTTCCTTTTTTAAAGGCTAGACATCTTAAGCACTAAGATTAGCTATAGTAGTTTTTCTAAAGTTAGTCTATGTATTCAGCTAGCCTTCAGTTTCCAGGTATTCTATATAACTTTTGCTGATTAATGTTTGTATTTTTCCATGTTTTATTATGATTTTAACAAGTTATTTAAGTGCTTTCTTTTACATGGTGTTTGAATTATTCTTGTACAATGATTTTAAGCAATGTTTTTATTAGTTTGAGCACGAGACTTAATTGTTTTAAGTGTTATTTAATCATTGTGTGATATTTATTGATTAATTGGTATTTTAGATATCTATTTAAACCTGTGCATTTTTTACTGTGGTGTCTGATGAAGCAACTTCGGTTGCGAAAGCGCTTACCATCTTGTACTTTGTTGTGATTAAACTTTTCTCTGTGTGTTATCTTGGCGCATTTTTTTACTTTTTTACTTGGATTTATTTTTGCACCAAGGTTTTACCTAACACGTTTTTTGGTTTTCTAAACATGTCAAATTGTCTGTCTACCAGCATTTTGCATGGAAAGCCCACCATGGTGAAAATTTTTAACTGAATCCTTACTATGTTTGTCACATGACAGGATAGATCCCTGCCTCACATAGGGTACCAATGTCAAGTGATACTTCTTATGTGTAGTACTTTTAGTATAAGAGCTTTAGAATATCCATGGCTACCCTTTGAAGTGCCTCCTGAATAAGATACAAAGGCCACAATGCAACCCTGGCTTTGTCTTCAGCCTTGCCTGTCTTTAGACACTGCTCACTAGGCCTGCAGTATACTGTCATCTTATGTAAAGCTTTTTTGTGCTTTTTAAGCTCATATGGCCTGAAAATGTAATGTCATGGTCCATGGGCAGAACTGCCCAATAACAAGCACTTGCTGCACAAGTTCTCCATCCAGCCCTCTTCAAGACTCCATTGTCTGTTTAGTAATCCATTATCCCAGAATTCAGACTCTCACTCCTGAAACTCTGTAGCTTCCTTGTCTACTAATCTCAGGTCCTATAAGGTAAGATCCAGAAGATATGCTCACATCAACTTGTTTTTTGATTTTCTCCACCCCCCCTTCCAAGGAAATGTATACTGCCTTTCTGCAGCTGAGGACCAGATTCAAGTTTGGTGCTACTTCCTAGCTGTCTACTTGAAGTACCCATATCATCAGTGTCTGTGCAGCTATGGGCACTTGGCTGGGCCATCTCTATGCTGCCTTCCTCGTATTATTGTTTCCATGCCTAGCTGCATGTAACTCCATATAACCAAGGTGCTGTATCATCAAAATATTCCCAATTAAAATGTCTTCAGAAGTGATCTCATACACTATCATCTTTTTGATGCCCAGACCCTCTTTTCAGTTTTAAGTAAATTCTGACCAGTAGTGTCTGAAAAATTGTCCCTGTCTTGGACCTAACAGTGGACAAGAAAAGTTTCTCTGTATTCAGTTTCCATCCTGGCAGTGTTCATCTTTCCTTCCTCAGGGACAGGATACAAATCCTGGTGTTAGTTTTGATCAGCTGTTGTCTCAAGATTGCCCACCACTACTGTAGTAATACTACTTCTGTCATCCCTCTCATCTAGCTGCTGTTCCCAATCCTCTCATTGTGGACGTTTGAACCATGCATGCACCACTTAGTTACATTGAAAATGTATGGCTCTAATTACTTGGCATATACTGATACCAAAGGCTTCCTCCTTGCCTGTGGAATCTGCTTTGATGGTTTAGACTGACCTCATGAGTTTACTTATGTCAATTTCTGATGCTAGGTAAATTCATGTTTTGCAGCTGTGATTTGCTGGGTAGGTAGAGCCTATGGGTCTATATTACGTGATAGAAAATTCAGATGTTCAAACACGTAATGATCGACCCCGAACTGGCAAAATGTCGAACGGCCGGAAAAAAATAGCAAAAACTCAAACCATTAAACTGCTTTATGCAGGGGGGCAAGCCCCCTGCACCCCCACACCCCCTGCTACTTAAATATACCAACTCCGAGACCACACTACATTGCAGTAAATGGAAATCTCCCCTTACGGAGATTTCCGTTTACGTGTTCGACATTTTGCCGTTTTGCTTAATTGGGGTCGATCATTACGTGTTCAAACATCTGAATTTTCGGTCACGTAATATAGACCTGAGCCAAGCTTAATATCCACTCCAGAAGAGTGGCTGTTTTCTGGTCTCTTAACCAGATTCTCTTATCCTTAGGCAAACTACTAATTCTTTATTCCCTTTTCATAGTGATTCACAACATTTCAAAATTAGTAATGTCAAATCTAGTTATCTACCTGTTCAAGTGAGTGTTTAATTTTTGCAGTGAAGTCATTGACTCTATACTGTCTTTTTCTATGTTTGCTAAGCTCACCCCATAAGTTTCAAGTGTTAAGTTAACATTTGCAAATAATATTTTTTTATTTATTTATAAAACACAAAAATAGAAAGGGAAATCAAACCAAGAAAAAAAGAAGAAAGGAAAATATTTGACAGGAGAAAAAGAAGCGATGCATAAAAAAGTAAAGAAGTAAATTTAATAATTCCAGTGGCAATGTTTATAAATTTAATTCCAGTGGCAATATTTATATTCAACATGCCAAAACCACCATTCTTGAAATAAGATTCAAGTATTGACAATCTTTTAGTTATCACAGAGGCTAAGCTAATTTTACTCCTAGAAAATTCAGTTGAGGAAAGTACGTATCAAGTAGAATCAGTATAAGAGATTTGTACATTATTTAACTTTTTTGTGATATCTTGTGTAGCTTGGAGACATGACCACAAATCTTGAAGCAAGTCATAGTGCCAACATTTTGCATTATTTTGAAAATTGGGAATAAAAAGTACTACTTATACGGTTTTGTATTAGATAATGTGATTTTGTTTAAGGTAGATTGATTTCTTGCTGAAGTATAAGTATACTTCAGTTTTACAAGTTTATTTATGCAATTCTGATTCAAAAACTTAGATCTAGAGCGGTCTTATCTGGAAGAATATTAAATGTTAACTTTAATTGAATTTTATGAAGAATGGAAATTTGCTTTTTAGCACCAAACAAAATGTGTTTCAAATGTACATCAGGATCATCATAGTACAATTTTCAGTAAATTCATTTTGTGTTAAAAGCATTGTTTAGGTAGTCCTGCCAAGAATAGGTTTTAAAAGATAATGATTAAAAAGTATGCATTTCCCAGATAATGTTAATGCTTTTAAGTAACAGAATAATTTCATCAAGATGTGGCTGTTGAGTTTAAAAGCCTTTCATTTCATAACTAGTAGTCTGGGAATCCGACATAGTGATGACACATAAAGGGCCTTATTTGTTTATAAATCAATTTATAGCTGCACTGAAAATTAAATAAGCTGGGAAACAAATTTGCAACTACATATTTCTGAATATCTGGTAATGTAAAACCTCCATGAGAAATGGATGATACTAAAGCCTGCCGTGGAATTCGGGGATATTTCCATCATCCTAGATATGTATTTACCACCCACTTAATTTGAGAAAATCCATCTACTTTTAGGGGGTTGATAAATTTTGTAAGGGAAATAGAATCAGTACAGACACTCTAATTGTATTTCTTTTTCCTAACAAAGAAAAGAATCTATGATGAATATTATCCAGTTATACAATTGTGTTATTAATGTGCATTGAACATTTTTTTCTACTATATTTGTGCTTTGAGAAGATAATTTAACAACTGGAAACTGATGAGTCAGTGACAGGGATCAGATTATCATTTTCATTATTCTGTAGAAAGTTTTTTCCCCATTTGAATCCAATTGAATCCATTCAGAGGTGTCATAATTAATAGCATCATATGAACTTCTGACATAATATTTCTTTACATTTCTAATATTTTGGAAAAACGAGAAGCTATAAGCATTATATCATCAGCATATGTAATCAAATTTGTGGTTTCTTTGCTGTTTGTTTTCATGATGGATTGATGTACCTTTAAACAATAATCGATTAAAAGCTAGAGCAAAAAGTCTGGCTGAATGGGGACAACTTTGTCTAACATGCAATGCAATTGGAAAATAACTTGAGAATTGGTTATTAATTTTAATTAATTAATATTAATTAATATACATTATTTCTGAGGCACCATAGAAATCTTATCATTCTTATGGATATGGGTATTTTATAATCTTTTAACACCTGATATATGAAGTTTCATTTAGTGAAAAGCTTTCGATGCACCTAGTGTAACAAAATGTATTACTCCACTTAAATATGTCTTAAGTAAATAATTTAATATAACTGCCTGAAGATATTTGTTGGCATGATTTTCTGTTCTTTTGGGACAAAAAAGTACTGTGAGGGAAAAAGTGTAGCATCTAAATGACATGTCAGTTTTTTATTTGTAGCATCTCTAGAATTTTCTATAATGTTCTGGGTTAATTCCTTCTTTCTTTTCTTTATCTGCTAAATTCATAGACGAAGGTATCTTCCAGTGAGGAATAACTATAAACTGAAAAAGTTGTAAAGAAGATAGGCTAATTCTCCTGTATAAGTCTGGTACTATTCAGAAACTTACCCCATCAAGTCCAGGAGACATGTTTTTTAAAGCATGAATTGCATCTTTCATGTCACCTACTCTAACCTCAGAATTACTAATATGAAACCTTAATTGAAGAGTGCCATTTAGTTACTGGTCTTTAAATTGAGAGTCTTTTAATCCAGTCATGCTTATAAATTCCTGAAGATATTTTGTTATATTTATTTGTTCATAATCTGAAATAAGATTACAACATTGATCACAATGATTTTTCAGAGTTGTGACTCAACCTATCACTAGCTTCATTGATTTTCTTCTAGGGTGCTAGAAAAGGAATAGAAGATGTCCTACATGCCCTGATATTCACTTTTAGTCACAATTCCGCTACTGTCTGGTACTTGTGCACAGACTGAGAAATCATCTGTTCAGTTCCTTTACTTTTATCGGGAGTATCTTGTTAACAAAGGGATCACATCCAAATGGATTATGAGATGCATCGTCTCTTGCATCCAGGAGGTTAATAGAGGTTCATTGAACATATTAGTAAGGCATTCTGTAAATTAATTTTTCAGCATTTTTTGCATGGCAGACATATGTTTCCTTGTCATCTGGCTGCAGGTTCTTGCCTTTATTAAAATAAGTACAGCTTGCCATTCTATTCCAGGAGTGGAACATACTCTAGGAGAGCTGTACTTTGTGATATGTCCTCCTGAACTCCCCACTGTTCTATTTTTTTGGACTGTAATTTTCTGCCACCCTCTTTTTCATACAGTGTACGTAAAGTTTCACCAGAGTATTCCATTTGCTGCCCAAAGTTCTCTGAAGTAATATATAGTAGAAATGTGATTGCCCGTAATATTGGTTTATGCTTATGATAACTCTCTGCTGTGGGTGTGTTATTCTGCTTTTATACTAATAGAGCTCCTTTAAATATATACTAGGTTTTAGTGTTCTGTAGCCATGTCATCATCACTGTTTTTGCAGGTGCATTCTTTTTTGGAGCAGGGTCAGTGAAATGAGGATGCTGGAGAGTGAGAACATGCTTCCCTTTATCCTGGTTTGAGGATGCATTGTTTAAATGAAATGGATGTGCATGCCCTAAATGTGGGACTTTGAGATTTTAAGTTGTACTGTGCAAGATAGTATGAGAAAGCTGTGCATAATTTTTCTACACAGTGCAGAAGATCAACTCAGTGTACAGTGGATATGTTTAGTATTGTTTCATACTCACATCTGTCACTTTACCTTTTGTTTTTATAAGTTGTGGTTTTAATCACCAAGTGGATCCAAAGTTGATAAAGTTAGAGTCCAGAAGTACTAATATGATGTTTCCTCAGAATTGTTATACAAATCCAGCAGTCACTGTACTTGGGGATGTTAAGGCTAGGTAGTAGAGTAATTCCTGTATTGGTTCATAGGTCGTTACTAGGCATGAACTCCCAAGACACCAAATTCCCAAATGCTCCCAAGCAGTGTTTAAAGTGACTTGCTCAACATCATAGAGTATGCGATTGAAAGCTAAAAGAATCAAACCCTGTACTGCATGTCATTAGCAATTCATAGTCTTAGCTGTCTGCGCTAACTGCCAGACTAGCTGCTTTGGTAGTATATGTATGTATGCCAAAAAAAAATGTTTAGAGTTCACGAATTGCACTTTTTCTATAGCTGAGTTAATTAAATAATAGGCAGTAAATAACTTTTGTTAATTGATGAAATTGCTTATCAGTTAAACAGAGAGAAGATAGGACTAATTATTGCTATTACTTGATAACAAATTGCATTTTATTACAAACCTGAAGTCAATTGTGACACAGTGCTGCCTGTGATCTGCTGTATTTTTTTTAATGAACAAAGTATTTTTTTTTTTTAACCTCTGCATTTTGTAAAGTTTATGTCTTGAGATATGGCTGTGACCTGTAATTATATGCATTCCTACTCTGGGTAGTGTGTTCTTTTTTGCTTAGACTTAAACTTAACGAAATGAGGAAAATTATTTACTGATAGAAACATCAAAGTGAAAAACTGATTTATTTACTAAGATGTGGTCAAACATGTTACTTGTAGTGTATGTCGTTTGAAAACATAATACTGTTGTTTTTCTGTACATTTTATTATCTTTCCCAAGCTACAGTTAAGTTTTGCAGATTATCTAATATATTGCATAAACAGATGCCTAAACTAAGTAACTATTTTTCATCTCACTTTTTGTTTTGTATATTGCATAACTAGATGCCTAAACTGAGTATTTTTCATCTCACCTTTTTGTTGTTCCATTTTTTTTTTATCTTTCACAGGACAAATTAACAGCATTCCTATCATTTCTGGAATCCAAAGTGAATGCCTTTCAGGACTTTCAAAAAAGGCTTAAAAAGGAACTGATAAATATACACGTAAGTAAAATGGCTTCATCTTGCTACATGACACGAATGGTAAGAGTAACAGAACAGTGACTGAGCACATGTGTATCTTGTTCTCTTCTTGTTTTGTAGTCCTGGCTTTACTAAAGTAGAAACTCGTGACATCTGGCTAACAATGAAGAAATGCTCCATTTTTCTGAAACACCATTGATTGATTGAAAAGGGAAGACCTAGTAAATCAGGACACATGTCAAAACAGCCGCTTAGGGTTTGAGACCTGTGTTTCTTTACTTTTATTTCCACATGTTAAGCTGATATGAACAAGGCAGTTGAAAAAATAATTTGAGTCTTTTGGGGGGTTTGTCATTCATTCACAAAACACTGATTTGTGTGAAAAACATAAAAAAAATTATATTTCCGCATAAATAGCTTGTATATCAGAGTCTAATTCTGAGATACTGTTGGCTGTTGCAACTTTCTGTGAATTTTGAAGAATTCCGTTTCTGTAGCATCCCTTGTAGTACTTTGTTGGTCTGTTGAGTGTTCAATAAACTACAGTTTCAAAAGCAGGACCTCATTTGTTTCATTGCTACAAGCTAAAAATCCTGATTTTCTTTTCAGTTGACACAGACCATTCTGTTTTGTGGTAGGTCACACATAATCTCCAACTTCATAGGTATGCATGAGCTGTTTGTGTTTCACAGATATATTCTCCACTTAATACAGATTCCCCACAAGCCATCCTGTTTCACATCATTCCTTAGCCCCAGAAAAAGGTATTTGCACCTGCAGTATTCTTTTCCCCAATCCCAAAGACATACTAAAGCCATTTTGCGTCAGTACTTTTGCCTAAATCCTTAGAACCACATGTGCCATTTTGCATGAGAGATCTGTCCTTCAGTTCATGGCATCACTTGAGAAATTTTGCATCACAGAACTGTTCTCAATCGCCATAGCTGTACATGACACATTTTGGATCTCTGTTATATTTCTTAACTCCATAGGCTCGTGCTAGTCATTTTATATCACTAATTCTTTGTCCATCTCCATTCATTCATATGAGCTCTTCTACATCACGGATCTGTTTATGAGGTTTGTATACATATCTAGCAGGTGCTGCATACAAAGTTCATAGATGCTGCTGTTTGAGTGGCTTGCAAACAAGATATTGTGACTGAAATATAGCTTAAATATGCATGTGTCTACAGGTTCTAATTGTTATACTTTAGAAGTAGTTATCAAATTCACCATACTGTTTAATCACTTGATTATTTTGTATTACACAAACATCTTCTCTAATGATGATGCCCTGCTACCACCATGACTTGGATTCATGCCCTGGGCCAACCACCAGGATTTCTCCCAGAATCTCCATGACCTGACCAAACCACCAGGATATATCCCGGAGTCGCCACTTACTGCCTTACTGTTCTTGAGATTGAGCTGCTTTATTTTGCCCTTCATCAATCCAGGAACTGTCTCCTGGAAAGACTTTTTGTTTTAGAATTTTGGGAATGCATCAGATAATAAGTTAGCAAATGAAAGTCAGTTAGCCAGTAAGGGACTTATTTTTTCATGTTCTCTTTCTCTGTTGCTTACTTCCATGCTTTGCATGCCCAGATGTACATCACCAAGTCCTGCTGCAGAAGGGGCCATATTTGCATCAGATATTCCACCTTCTACCCCATGTGGACGAATAACTCAAGAAGTATATCTCATCTCAGTTGATGAATTTGCTGTTAGATTGGCTTTGTTCCAATGTTTCCAGCAGCCATGCCTCCATGCTGGTGGGCAAGTCCTCACTCAATATGTCTCAGACTAATGCCCCTTCTTTTTTTACTGGTCAGTTGGACCTAATTCATTGTGCGTTTGACAAATGCATTGCCTCTGTGCTGGTAGGTTGATCTTCCCTCTTTGTGCCCTGGAAAGCTGCCTTATCTCTGTGCTAGTAATATGTCCATCACTCATTGTTACAGCCAGTAGTTTAAGCATGATGCCATTTTCTTGTGCTGGTAAATAAACATAATTCATAGTATAAGCTTTAGGCATTTAACTGGGTCTCTTGTACATTCCTTTTCAGGAAGATGCCCGTAGTTTGGAGCAGCATATCACAACGGAGTTTGCAAAACTACACCAATTTCTACTAGATCATGAATACAAACATATTCAGCAGCTGAAAAGTATAGAAGGAGAGATCCTGGAAGAGATAAAAGTAAACATTGAGTACATTAAAAATTACATGATCATCCAAGAGGCGATATGTGATGTTAATACTAAGATCAAGCAGAAAGATGCAGAAATTCTGATAGAGACAGAAGAACAGTCTGGAGGCATTAAAAATGATGCTCAGATCAGGCATGAAGCATTGTCTGATGTACATTTGAAATTGGATAGTATAGCAGAGGTACTGAAAGAGGTGGGAGAAAATCCTGACTGCAGTGAATATAGTGTTATAGACACCCAAGTCACAGTGTTTGATGGTGATTTGTGGAACAAGAATGAAGAGGCAAAGATGTCAGAAATTATGAACGATCCTTTTGAATGCATCAAGAATGACATTACATTGACTTGCAAAGCAGAGTTTGATGTTGACTTGGAAGTCAAGAGTAAAGAAATAGAGGTGTTGAAAACAACAAGAGAAAATCTTGAATGCAGTAAGTTGAATCTTGTGGCCACCTTGAATGAAGTTCCTGATAAGTTTGTGCTTATGAGTAAAGGAGGAGATATTCCAATAGAGGCAGATGAAAACAGTGCTAAGAATGTAAGTATGGAGATAAAGAGTGAAAATGCAGAAACAGTGTTTCTGAAAGAAATTGAAGAAGCCACTAAATGCTTAAAACATGATTTTATACCTGCCCAGAGGGCAGTACCATATGTTAACTTGCAGGACAGAGAACAGGATGAAACCACTGAATGCTTAAAACAGGATTTTATACCTGCCCAGAGGGCAGTACCATATGTTAACTTGCAGGACAGAGAACAGGATGAAACCACTGAATGCTTAAAACAGGATTTTATACCTGCCCAGAGGGCAGTACCATATGTTAACTTGCAGGACAGAGAACAGGATGAAACCACTGAATGCTTAAAACAGGATTTTATACCTGCCCAGAGGGCAGTACCATATGTTAACTTGAAGGACAGAGAAGAGGATGAAACCACTGAATGCTTAAAACAGGATTTTATACCTGCCCAGAGGACAGAACCATATGTTAACTTGCAGGACAGAGAACAGAATGAAACCACTGAATGCTTAAAACAGGATTTTATACCTGCCCAGAGGGCAGTACCATATGTTAACTTGCAGGACAGAGAACAGAATGAAACCACTGAATGCTTAAAACAGGATTTTATACCTGCCCAGAGGGCAGTACCATATGTTAACTTGGAGGACAGAGAACAGGATCGTTCTGGACTTTTAACAGTAAGCTTGCTTTGTTTTTGCTTTACCATGGCTTAGAAAGTGCAATTATACTGATTCTGCTGATGTGAACATATATTTGAGATAGTAATGCACTGTCGGTGTGTTATATTAAGTAGTATGCATCTTTTTGAATTAGCCATATTTTTAATTCTTTCTGTCAGAAACATTAAAGTCTTGACAGCTGATTGAAAATATATTAACTTGGAATTTTCATGCAGATTATTTCCCTTTGACTTGCTTAAGTTAAAAACCCTGCAACCAAGAATACGCCAAGGGAGGAACAAAACCTAATAATGTATTGCTACTAAGGAACAGTAAATGGAGGTAATGAGTAAGGTTTATTGCACTATGTTCTTTAAAACAAACATTACAAGTTAAGCACTTTCATCTGTATTAAAATACAGTACATACCAGTTAAGTGGTATGAAAATTCAGTCATGATGTCACTAACAAAATTTAAAACTTAAAGGAAAACTCCATCCTCTCCTAGAGTTTAACTCAATCTTTAGGTTACTTTTCTCCCTACAGTATGGTTCCAGCATTGTGTAGGTATCAGAAACCTGCTTGTACTTTTTAAAGCTTGTATTTCCTTGCATTGGAGTCAAAGGAAGAGAAAGCCCAACTGTTTTTTTCCAAATTCAGCTTCTCACATATTATGCAGATAAATTAGTCTCGGCCTGCATGACATATAGACACAGTTAAATCTGTAGTTTACCCTGTCAGGTACTGCTGTCAATCTTAGATGAGCAATTAATCTTGTAATGTCAGGAACACAGCAGCTAATACAAAAAAAAACAGAAGGTCGTGGAACTGTTTTCCACTGTTTTATTGCAGAGAGGAGAACTTAACACTCCCTTTCATAGCAAAACAAAGCGATTAGATCAGTTAGGGGGTTTAACAGCAATTGTCACCTCTTCTGACAAATTTATTTAAGTAGCAACATAGTATTGAAATGCTAAGCTTTAAATGTTGGTTATTTATGTTAAGATAACTTAAATGTGGCATCAAAGATTTCTGTGACATTTAGAGAAAAGTCAGAAAATATTTTTTCTTGTAAAGTATCAGTGCATTTACGATTTTCAGGTCCCCCCTACACATACAGGCCAGAGCTGCAGAAAGAGAGACAGATGGCCACCCTATCAACTAGGTGCACTGTTACTGTTCATAAAAAGGTCTTTTGTGCTTTTTTGAGACATCTTTCCAGAGTTGAATGCATATCTGGTACCTGCAGATGCATGGTAAGAGATTGCCACTGACTTTGAGTCAGTCCATCAATTGTTACTAGTCATTAGCTTTTTGTAGTCCACAGAGGAAATGTGACAATTAATGGCAACAATAATATACAGCTGAATTTACTTTAATATACATTTACTATGTGCTTTTGCATTAAATGCATTAAAAAAGGAAATCAGAAGTACTTAACAGTGTTTAAATGCGCGCACACCCACACACACAGTCAGACGTGCATTTAAACTCCGTACAGCATCCTACATACAGTATTCTACATATACTTTTATATACACAAACACATATATATGAGTGTGTTTATGTCTAGAAACACATACAGTTACACAAAATTTCCATTTGGATTTATTTTTCTTCAAAAGTACATGAAGTACACACAGGCATATATTGTTGTTCTCCGTTATATACACACACACTCGTATGTTTTTAACACATGTATCATATATACATATACACACACATTATTTTTATATGTATATATATATATATATATATATATATATATATATATATATATAAAATGTGTGCATTTTTTATATATAAAAGTGTGTGTGTGTGCATGTATATATGTGTGGGTGTGGTGTGTGTGTGTATATATATATATATATATGCGTGTGTGTATGTATATAGATATATATATGTGTGTATATATATATATATATGTGTGTGTGTATATATATATATATATATATATATATATATATATATATATATATATGTATGTGTGCATATATATATATATATATGTATATATATATATATATATATATATATATATATATATATATATATATATGTGTGTGTGTGTGTATATATATATATATATATATATATGTGTGTGTCTGTGTGTGTATATATATATATATATATATATATATATATATATATATATATATATATATATATATATATATATATATATATATATGGATTCACTTCATAACACTGAAACTTCAAAATACCGAAAACGACAAAACTTCATAATACTGAAGACCAAAATACTGAAAGCATAAACAACATAAATCATAACAATTTCTACCAAATATATGCAGGGGGGCAAGCCCCCCTGCACCCCCCACACCCCTGCTAATTATATATATCTACTCCAAGATTGCACTTAAATACACAATATATATTTGGTAGAAATTGTTATGATTTATGTTGTTTAAGCTGAGTTTACGCATAATATGTGTTTTCAGTATTTTGAGTTTCAGTATTTTGAGCTTCCAGTATTTTGGTTACAGTGTTTTGAGTTTCAGTATTTTGATATTTCAATGTTATAAT
>NC_056744.1:1503537091-1503771047 GCF_019279795.1 Protopterus annectens
AAAATTTTTTTTTTAAATTTTAAAAAAAGAAAAATCAGAAGAAATATTAAGAAACTGTATTTTAGCGAATGTAAGTTAATACTGTGAACTCTTACACATGTAGGAATAAAGTTCAGGGTGTTAATCCGCTTGCATCTCCTTGTATGTCAAATAGCCACAAACAGTGTTGCATCAGTCAGAAAAAGGAGAAAACTGCTTTGTACCACTTCTTACTCATCAATTTTCAAAAATTTTTATAGCACAGAGTGTGTGTGTGGGGGGGAGGTGGGTGGCACAAGTCTTCAGTTGTGAGACTGCAATCATTTTTGTTGAGAAAATTATGTTCCCTCTGTCTGGAAGAAATCACACACAATCCCACTTCATAAAGGCAGGACCTCTATCAAGTTCTCAGCTACTAGACAATTGCTATTTTATTACCTGTATATTTTTTTTAGACAAATTCATTCTCCACTCCATGATCACCTCACCAAAAACAATATTGTGTTCACTGCCCAGCTGGTATTTCTACCTTCTCACAGCACCACCAAAGCTCTCCTCAGTTTTACTAATACCATAAACATCAACAAACCTGCAGACAACTTGGTCTCTCTCTTCCTGGGTATGTCCATGGCATTTGACAGTCTCCCCACCAAACACTGCTGAATCAGCTCTCATTCATAGGTCCTTGTCCAATCAGCACTCTCATGATTCTGGAGCTAACTGTCTAAGTGTATAGGTTGCAAAATGGAAGCAACATTTTTCCTTTTCTTATAGATCATGGTCCCTCTGAAATTCATTCTAAGCCCATTGCTGTTGAACATCTTCAACATTCTCCACACAGCCACAGAACTTGCAGCTATTGTTTAGTATGCAGAAATTCTACTGTTATATGAGTAGCAACAAATCTTTCACAACTGCTTCAAATAACCCAAGAATCCTTTTCTTCCATTGAGTCCTGTTAAAAAAACTGTAATTTACTGATAGATACAGAGGGAACCAAATTAATGCTTTTTAAACCTAAGCATATGTAAGAACAGATATAATCTTTCAAAATTCCCTCAGCTAGCAGTATCAAAATAGAAACAGTCCCCCATAAAAAACTGCTTGGTGTCACTATAGATGATAATCTAAAGTAATGTACAAGTAACACATTACCCTAGCCATCAAAAAACCCTACCAAAAACTTGGGATTCCTCTATCATGCTAAACCTTTCCTCACTGAATTTGCTAGGAGTTCCATAGCCTCAGCATACCTCCTTATAAAGCATAATTGTATATTCCCCATTCTTACGTCTGCATGCCACTCAAAAATAAACCTGATTCATGCTACAAAATTTGCAGCCAACCTACCACATAGAACCCACCACTGCCTAGCAGTAAAGCTTCTGACTGACAAATAACTTAACTTACAATCAACTACTCAGAGCTCACAAACATATACATAAGCCAGAGAACTGCCCATAACCATACAATACTTTCCAGTGCTAGTTGCCACATGGAGATCTCCATTCCAGCAACAAATTCCTGTTGAGCACCAGCTAATCAAACAATTCTGGAGATGATTCTCTCTACTCAGCTTATGTCAGTGAACATTGGAACTCCATCCCTGGTACCTTAAAATACATATACAATCCAAAGAGTTTTAAACAGACCCCAAAACAAGACCTAAATTGTCATTAGCTATGCTGTTGCTTTGACTCAGGGTGATTAATCCATATCCTCTTGTATTTTAACCTTACCTCAGCCACCAGTTCTATTCTTTTCTACATCTTTGTGAAAATCTCTCAATTACTTTACTGCCTCACACCTCTCTCCTACATTTATCTTATCTCTCACCGATTTCTTCCCTTACACTTCTGCCATTATGTACTTCATCATTTCACTTTTTCTTCACCTCCCCTTTTTTCTCACCTCACATTTCTCTGATCTCCTAAGCTTAATCTTAATTTATATTTTCCTTCTGTTGTTTTACTCCCTAATTTTACCCTTTTCATACTCATACTCATAACTACATCATTCATGCTTGAGAATTTACTCCTCAACTTCAATCTGTTCAGTTAATGTTTCTTCACATTATTTGTACAATTGTACACATTACAGAAGACCAAGAAAAAATTTCACCATGAAAAAAATCCAAACTAATAAACCCAAATAAAATATGGCAATCCAACAACAGTTGTGATGCACTGATATTTTAATAAAACTAGATAAAATACAAAGATAAGCACTTTTGTCTCGTCAGAGACTTCATCAGATAATAAAATTCCAACACTGATTTGCTTAAATACCTTTTCTAATTAAAACAATCAACATCAGTACCTAGCACAATTAAGCTAAAAGTTAAACCTTCAACTACCAACTTCATAATTATTTTAAAATGATCACCCAGTGAAAGTGTCATTACTTAGTTTAAACACAGATATAAAAGTTGTATAAAGATTATAGTACCATAATAAAAAATCCCAATATTGCAGTAAAATAGAAAACACATTTCATTTTCAAATTAATCAAACTGTCCTTCTACTTGCCCCTACACCATTGCTGCTCTCTCCTTTAGTGTAGGCTTAGGCAATATGTTCATTAAACCCAGGGGGAAATATAGCTTTTAATCTCAGCTGCCACATTAATTCCTTTTTCAATAAAATCATTTTCCAGTCACCACCCCATGGGATTGTGTTTCAAGGTATCAATGATCTCAAATCTGAATTTTGTAAAGTTGCCACATACCAAAGAGTGCTTAAAAAGGGCATTAGTCTCTCCTTTTGTATTTATTTCATATACATGTTCATAGATTTTAGATTTTAAAGCTCTCTCAGTTTTGCCTTTCAAAAATGCAGGACACCCTTCACATTTGGCCAGAGATATATAAGCTTTTTAGAACAGCAGTTGCCATTTCTAAATATAATTGTACTACCTAAACAATTTTCCAAAACTACTTGTTTACTCCTTTGTATGAACGGGCATTGTTTACATCTGCCACATGATATTGTACCTCTCTTGGGGCTAGTCACAGAAAACCTCTTTGCCTCAAAAATCTGTTTAAATGTTCTACTTGTTTTAAAAGTAAACATGGTTGTTTGTCCTACTACTTCATGCACATTCTTGTTAACTTTGAAAATATACCAGTTTTTCTATAACAATGTCCTAAATAGGGTTAGAACATTGATTAATTTCCATAACCAAGGCATTCTTGTAGCTGTTACTCTTGTCAGGTAATTTGGGCTTGTCTAATCCAGTACCCAAAGTGGCTTAAATTTGGTACCCCAACCCTGGTGAATTTCATTGATAATTTTCGTCACCATCTTATTTGGGTAACCCCTATCAAAAAACATCTCCTGGACTTTAACCAGTTCAACCCTCACATCACTAACATCAGATGTCATCCTGGCAATACAAAGACTTAAAGCCACTAGTGGTGTGGAAAATAGTGGTGTCCAAAAATCTGACATAATATGTGAATTGTTCAAATTGGTCCTTGAAAACAAATTTGTACACTTTCAGGGTCAATATTACCAACAGGTTACTGTGGTAGCGATGGGGGAAGTGTGTGTTCTGGTGTATGCCAGTTTGCTAATGCTAGGATGGGAAGAGGAATATATTTTTAACGGCCCATTTTCCAAGTTCCTATTACATTTTATGTGCACCTAATGCTAAACTAGGATCCAACACTAGGCAACCTGCTAGCTTGGGTGGGGCCAGGACACAACATTCATTTACTTTTATTTTTTTTTCTGCTGCTTTAAGGGCATACTGTCTGCATGCTACATCTATGTACAGCCTAAGCAGTAAGATGCACACAGAGCAATGTGCAAGGTTGAATTAATTTTGGAAATGTGTCGGAGCAGCATTATGTATAAGATTTAAATTCTGCTACAAACAAATGCAATCTGAGGGTCATGCTCCTCAATGCTAGAAGTCTAAATCTCAAGATACACTCATTCAAAGCTCTCCTCAAAATGGAAAATGTTGACATCTGTGCTGTAATGGAGACCTGCTTTAAAGAGGCAGAAAGCACCCCTGCACTCCCAGGCTACAACTCATTCCATACCTTTAGGCCCCAGAATATGGCCAGAAGCTCCAAAGGCAGTGATGTCTCCATATTCATAAAGGATACACACACCTCCTGACTGGTAGCCCAGCATCATGCATCCGAATTACTTCAGGTACAATTAACACCGGGTAAGACGGTGATACATTTCATAGCCTGCTACAGAACTCCACCACGTCCCTTGACTCTCACTCCAACTTCCTAAGCAACCTGGAATCCATCAAGGTCCAGCCCAATAGTCTCATACTGGGTGACTTCAACTGTGAAAATTTTTTTAGTACCAATGTACAGGCCCAATGGTTCCTAGAATTTATCAATTCCAATGCCCTGGACCAGCTCATTCTGACCCCCACTAGACGAAGCAACATCCTCGACCTGGTTACCACCAATATGGGAGACCATTGCTCCACACATATAGTCAACTCCTCCCTGGTTAAATTGTGTCTATATTATCTTATTGAAGTTTCAGAATATCGAATCTGATATGGTCGACACCATATAATCGAATTCTGAAACATCGAAAGATTAAAAAAATTCCTAAAAACAAAAATAAATAAAAACTTACCTTTGCAAGCAAGGGGGCAAGCCCCCCTGCATCCCCTATGTGGGGGGCTGCACCCCCCACACCCCCCCCTACTTAAATATACCAACTTCGAGACCGCACTACATTGAACTAAATGGAAATCTCCCCTTACGGAAATTTCTGTTTAAACGTTGGATGTTTATTTACTTTCGCTAATCTGGTGCCAACAATATCAGCTTCGATATTGTTGGCATTCGACAACGTGAAGTATGATTACCATGTAAATCTCCATCTCACCCCCCCCCCCGCCACTAAGGTGACCACCCTGAAAAACTTCTCCAAAGCTGACTTTGGGCTCCTTAAAACAGAGATGGCTAACTTCGCAGCACTCATGCCAATGGAAAATAGCTGCATGACTGCCAAATCATAGAGCAGTGCACTGTACAAGCACTTAAACAAATGCATTGATCTTGTCATACCAAAAAGAAGCAAGATGCCCTCCACCAAAAAAAGGAATCCAATCTGGTGGTCCCCAACCACCAATAAACTCTACAACAGAAGGAAGAAACTATTACAGAAAAAATGAAGTCACATGACTGGAAAAAAACCCCTTACCAGACTCAACAAAACTTTGAGATTTCTTATCAAATCCTGTAAAGCCAGCTATGAAAGCAGAATTGTGGCTGACACCAAAAACAACCACAAAGCCTTCTATAGCTATATCAAGAACCTCCAAAGCAATACCCAGATTTGCTCCAAGTTATTGCACAATGGTACCTCCTATACTGAGCCAACATACTGGCCAACAGATTTAGTGGCAACTTTACCCCTCTCTCCCTCCCCAGCGGCCCTATCACAGTAACAGAAGAAAGCCTGGTACCCTCCATTTCTGTGGCACAGGTAAAACCTGCATTGTCCAAAGCCAGGAATACAGTGTCCATGGGACCTGATAGTATCCCTGGCTGCATCCTACATGAACTAAAAAATGAACTGGCAAAACACCTGTATGCCCTGTTCAATCACAGCCTTACCTCAGGCTTTGTCCCTAACGAATGGCGCACTGCTACAGTCATCCCTCTCTACAAAGGGGGAGCAACTACAGAGCCTGGGAACTACTGCCCCATTAGTCTGATGAATCTGTTATGCAAAGCTATGGAGTGCATCATCAAGGACCTGCTCAACAAAGATATAGGCAATCTCCAAACTTTTGACCCCACACAGTTTGGCTTCATCAAGGGGAGATTTTGCCTGCTGAACCTAGTTGACTTCGAGGCAGTCACCAAGACTGTGTATTAGGGAAAGGCAGTGCATACAGCCTACCTCGACCTGGCCAAGGCCTTTGATACCATTCCCCACGCAAGTATCATTGATAAATTCACCAAACTAGGCAGCAATCCTTATATCACTAGGTGGGTTGCAAATTGGCTCACAGACAGGGCCCACAGAGTGAAAGTTGCGGACTCCAAGTCAGACTGTCGAACAGTCATGAGTGAAGTCCCACAGGGCTCAGTCCTGGGCCCTCTCCTGTTTGGCATCTACTTTTCAGAAGTCCAGGCCAACACAGAGGGACTCTAGCTGACCAAGTTTGCTGAGGATTGCAAGCTAGGAGTCATTATCAACTCTCCAAGTGATGCAGACATCCTACAAAAAGGGCATCTCTGAGACCAATAACTGGTGTCAGAACCATGGCCTTAAGCTTAATGCCAAAAAATGCGCTATCATTCCCTTTGGAAAAAACTCAGCTCCCATGAATTACCATGTTGATGGGAGCCCACTAAACACTGAAGGGGCCATAAGAGATCTGGGCATCCAGGTAGACAGCCACCTCATCTTCGACCACTACATTGCCACTGTGATCAGAAAGTCGTCCTATGTGGCACATCTTATAACAAAAGGGTTCGCATCCAGAAAGAAAGAGGTCATCATTCCTCTCTACTCATCTCTCATTAGACCAGTCATTGAATATAACACCCCATTTGGGATGTACCTGACCAGACACCTACAACAGCTGGAGAGGCCACAAAAGTACCTCACAAAAAGAATCCTAGGCATTAAACACATGTCCTACACAGACAGACTCAAGAAATATCAGCTGTTCTCAGTCTCTTATTGTCTACTCAGAGGTGATCTCTGCTTTTCTTACAAAGCCATGTCTGACCCAGCCCTACTTGAAATGCTACACCTAAAGAAATCCCAATCCCACCATGACACATGGTCCAGAGATCACAACCTCACTACCACAATCAACAGAACATGCTGGAGGGACAGATTCATCTCCCAAAGACTGCCCATACTCTGGAATAAGCTTCCAATTCATGTCAAGCAGAGCACCTTGCTGGCCGTCTTCAAGAGAGATCTCAACATGTGGATGGGTAACAGAAATTTCACCCCAGGGATCACTCCAGTTGCCCTACTGGATAGAGGCACTGTGAACTAACATCGGGTGGCACATTGTCAGGAAAACTTTCTTGTGCTAGGCTTGTAAAGGCTCCAGGACCATTAGCCTAGTACACACCTATGAAATGTGGAGCAGCATTATGTATATGTCCAGCTGCTCTAGGATTTGGATTTAACACATGCCTCTGAACTTTGGAACTGGAACACCCTTATTGATTTCTTTCAGCAGTGCCAGGTACAGATCTGTGCATGTGTGTCTAGAATAGTAAGAGATTTGATTTATATGAACAAAGAGCTATTCAGACTATATGAGTGGATTATATCTGAAAGAAGAAAGGTCAAAATAATAGCCAGATAGCAGAAGATAGTTGAACAAGGGTTGGGGAGAAAAAGAGGACAGGAAATGATAATGTGTTTCCTTCTCCCTTTCATCCTACCTAATATATAATTTCAGACACTGATAAAATTAAAACAAAAGACTCTCTTCTTCTTCTTTCGGCTTTTCCTGGTTAGGGGTTGTCACAGAGGATCATCTGTCAGCTCATGATTGGCAGTGGAGTTTTATGGTGTCGAGTTGCCAGCCAGGTGCCCAACCTTCCACAAAAGGCACACACACCTAGGGCCAATTTAGAGTATCCAATCCACCTACTGCATGTCTTTTGGATGTGGGAGGAAACTGGAGCATGCAGAGCAAACCCACACGACCACAGGGAGGACATGCAGACTCTGCACAGGAGGCACCCCAACCGAGAATCGAACCGGAAAACCTCTTGCTGTGAGGCGGCAACTCTAACTGCTACACCACCGCGGCCGCCCATAAAACAAAAGACTGTGCTTTTTGGAAATAGTTTCTGAAGAGAAATTGAAAGTAGAGTCAGTTAGATGGGCAGAGATGGTAGAAGGTTACTGGCCAAGAAGACATATGAGGTATTCCAAGGTTATTTACTTGCATTCAGACATCCTACACAGCCTGGAAAATCTAGGTATCTGTTAGATAGACTGAAATATAGTTGGTGACTAAAACAACAAAAAGTGAAAAGGAAGAGAAATTAAAATTAGTCTATTGAAATGTATCTGGCTTTGGATGAGATGTTGAACCAGTACCCCATCTGTCAGCATTGATAATAGGTGCTGTGAGATATTTCACATCCACCTGAGCTATCCAAATGAGTAGGGGGAAGTTCTATGATGCCCTGGCCAACTTTTTCTTAGTTGTATAAACACCATCAAGTGTGTCTTCTGAAAAGAGGTTACTATCCACATTTCTTCAAGTAGGACAAAATAGCTAGGGTCTCCCCTAAAAACAGTCTGCTAGCCTAGTAGGACTAACATGGTAAGAAAAAGATACATAAATTCAATGTTTTAAATTAATTCCACATCTCTGTCTTCATTTCAAAAGTAAAGAAAATACAGTACACATTGACAGTTTTCATCAGTGCTTATGATATCTGGAGATAATGAGAGTGAGACAAGGAATGGCTTTGGATGGGGAGGCCCTGGTCCATTACCCTGCTTAGTGCCCCATTTTACCATGTTCCAATTCTGTATGCACCATGAAATCAATTAGATTGTATTGCCTAGATATTCAACATTATGGCTACATTTAAAGACCATTATTTTTTTTTTTTTTGGGGGGGGGGGGTGCAATAGTCCATCCTGAAGCTCATCCTTATATAAAAATCTGAATATACGTCTAGCTATTTTATTTTTCCAAAGTGAATATGAAATTTCAGATCCATTATATTTTGTTCCCACACAAATTAATACATATATATGTATTTCACCTTGTTATAGAACTTGATCAGGGACTGACTATTTTCTCATTTCTAATCACTTCTTCCAAAATGTAATTCATTTTGTCACAAATCGATTTCTGCACTCTGTCAGATCATTCCAAAATCCAACTATCTATTAACGTAACCCCTTTAGCTCAACATAATAGGTCTTATACCTTGCTTTAAACCTTTTACTGCTTCTAAAAGAGTGATGATAAAATAAATAAGCAGATCCCTTATAGATTGTATTGATAATATATGACATAATAATATGAATCTGTGTATTTATTAGGCCACTTTTAAAGTTAAATTAAGAGGGCTTTTAAATCAGTAAAGCAATTTATTACCAAAAAAAACTTTGTTGAATACTGAACATCAAATTATTTACAATTATGAGTTAAGGATTGAAATGCAAATTCAGAAACTCATTAGCAAACCCAAACTTCTATACTTACCCCAGTTGTCATGGTATAAGAGCAAGATGTAAGTAAATCATTCTGAATGTTTAAAGACCCCTTATGAACTCTTAACTAAATTACTCTTGAATGATAAAGCAACTCCTTTTATCCACCAAATTAAACTGAATGGACAAATGTATCATAATATTCAAGATGTCACAGGAATTCATGATATTTTTGACTGCAAGTTATATGAGTGATACATCAGCTTTTACTGATGAAGAGCTAAGAGCATTTTTGTAAAATGTAACATTTCCTAATATTCAACAAGGCCATTATGATTTTTTTATGAAAACCTGCCCGGGCCTCCTGAGATAAAAATAGCTATTAATTTAAAATCAGTTGAAACACCTAGGCCTGATGGCTATACCCCATAATTGTATAAATGTTTTAAAGAACAAGGCACAAAAAGTGCATTATTCTTTTTTTATCTACATAAGCGAGAACGTTTGTCATATTCTTACATAGAGCTAAAACAATTTTAAGACCCCAGAATCAGGCAGGTAAATCCAAGATTTTCAGGTACTGCCCATTACTTTCATTATTGTAGACAGTAAGCATTATGCCATGATCTCACCAACAGAATAAAAAAGAATTTCACAAGCATATCTCCATTCCAGTCAGGATTTATAAGTAATACACAGATTTCAGATCAAACCATAACTCTTGAAACACTGCAACTAATGAGCAAAAATTATGAAGCTAATATAGCCACCCGGTTGTGTAAACCTTGACTGTAGATGATTGCCACGGTTGAAGTGATACCCCGACCCCATGTGCAAAAATGGGAAAAAAGGGTTGTGGTTGGATGGATGGATGGATGGATGGATGGATGGATATATGCTTCCATTACTGATGGAACAAAAGCCTTTGATAAAATTAAGATTTCTATTTGCAATATTAAATAAATTTGGTTTTCCTGATGATTTTATTATTTATATCCAAATATTATATGTTGATCTTTCCACACAAATCTTAAATCAGTTTCTGCCCCTATCTGAATGTAAAATGGTGTTCATCAAGGCTGTCCTCTTTCCCTAAACCTTTTAAATCTATATCTTGAAGTTCTCTTTATTTATTAAAAATATTTAATTACATCATTCCTAATCCCTTTAATTTTTAAATGTCTTCTAGATCAGTATTGAATGCTATCATAAAGTGCAAAACAAAGAAGAAAAAGACAAAGGGGGAAGACTATAGAGGACCATATGAATAAGTTTAGCAGAGGTATTTTATGGCATGATTTGTTACAGTTTGATGGTCTGTAAGAGGTACAAAGCTAAAGTAATATTCATTTGCAGTATGGAAGTATACTTTTGCCTTTACTACCAGAAATAACATCTTAAGTACTCTTTCTAATAATTTACATGGATATTGTCTATTGCTCCTTTTGTTAGAAAAACCTAAATCTTTGAATAAGTATATAGCATATGCATCACTATATGGGTGTAATGTACTGGTTCCTTTAATGGGTGGGAAAAGTACTAGTTTTCAGAATGAATATTAGAAGACATGTCAGAACATATCTGTATTGAGCTGTAAGTATATCGCAGCTAAGCACCATGCATATTTCTCTGTAAAAACTGTATTTTAAGTCATTGTAAAGATGATGTCACCAAGCTTCTGTGGTGCAGATGACTTATATTTATTTTGCCACATTTCTTTCACAGGGTAGATCAACTAAATGGAACCTGTTTTCATGGGAAACCCAAGGTGAAAAGCTCCAGAAAAATAAAATAATACAGGTATAAAGAATAAACGGGATATGTTATGCATAATATAATAAGATAAATCAAAAGGGCATGCTACAGTTTACAAATAATGTGGACTATAAACTAGTCAGTTTTAAACCAAGTTCATCCATGTCTGTAGCAAAGGACGAACAAATAAAGACATACATGGAGGTCATAATTACTGAAATATTGTTTCCTGTATGTAGCTCTGCACAAGCATTGCAATATGACAGCCTGTTTTGTAGGTAAATCTATTACTTCTTTGAATAGTTTAGAATGCAATAGATGTCTGCAATATATTTAGCACAAGTGTATATTACTTTAGTAGTAACTGCCTTATATATTTCTCTAGAAAACTGACATTTTCTGTCACTGAAACATGTTGGAATTCTGGAATTGAGAATATTAAAATGATTTAGTCAACACTGAGCTGTATGTGGATCAGCTTTCTTAGGTGCAGTATGTACCTCATTATCCAATGATAATTGTCTGAAGTGTCCATTGAGTACTGTCAAATGGTCACTGAGATGTTAAACAGGATGGATAAACTGTTGTGCAGCATAAATCAGTATAGATAGTTGGTATCTGCAGGATGTGAATGATGGCCATAAAATGGGCAAAATAGAGTGCTATCCAGTGTATGCTAATGACTGTATATTGTCCTGTAAATTAGAAACCCCATGCAAATGAGCTACATGGATTATGTAAATGATATTACCTAAAATGGTGGACCTGCTCATAAATGTCAAAAATAAATAAATACAAAAATAATGGGAGAGCTGGGTGGTTGTTCATGCCTGTTTTGAATACTGTGATTTGTGGTCTGTAATGATAGTGATGCTTTAAATACCAGCAATAGTACCACAGCAGCATGTGTTAGGATCTGCCATCAGAACCAATGCCCATAGTGTTGTGTACTGCGGCCATCTGAGCTACCAGAGATGGTACCAGAACCTGTCATACCAAGCGCTCACCGACCAACAGACTGTGGACTATATCCAAGTCAAAAGGGATACTGTACGTAACCTAGTCAAGTTGTGTTGCTACAAGTGGAATTGAGGGAAATGCATAGTATGCCTATAATTTTAGCTACAAGAATGTTTATCCTTGACCTTCTTATCTACTACAGTGACCTATTGAAGACATGTTAAAAATACCTCAGGCATCAGCCTCCCAAATTCTAAGCCAGTTCATTGAGAGAGTACACCATGAAAAGCACCATGAAAAGGAGTATATCTGGCTTGCCAGGACAATAGAGGTCAAAACCAATATCACTGAAGCTATTTATGTCTTGGCCTATTACCCAGTGATCCTAGGAGCAGCAGCCTGCACACATTACTATCAAGACCCGACTTGGTGCAGAGCACCTGCAGTACATCAGTAGTAGGACTTTCACTCACTGAAATGTCAGGTTGTCCGTAATGCCCAGGGCATTACTTATATGTGTCCATGCATCATCAAGGTAGTTCTCATGATACCTACAATTAACACATGCCTGACCTATTCCAGTTTCCCAAGAATAGACATCTCCTTGATTATGTGATTGGTAGATGCACACATATGCTTAATGAACAGGCCATGTAAACTGGAAGGAGGTTACATAATAGGTTATATATTGTGTATTATACGTAGTGCAGGATATGTATTGGTGGTATCGCCATCTTTGTGAAATTGTAAGAAGTCAGATGACACAGGGTCATTTGAGTCCTTGTATGCTAGGCAGATGTCACCTTGCAGGAGTCTTTTGGAAACTGAGAGATACAGCTATAAGTCATTCTGTATAGTTCATAGAACTCAGACCAGTTAGTGAGAAAGCAATGGGATGTTACAAGTGGGATCAAGTGTTTGGACAGGTAAACTATATTATATTATGAGCCCTCTTTCAGAGGAGCAGAGAGGGATGATGGCATCTCTAGACCTAGAAGATATAGCTTTAGTGATCTGCTGGGCTATATAGAATAATGTTCAATTGACCATAGATACATAGTGATTGAAGGACAGCTCATTGTCTATAAAACTTCCAAGGTCCATAACAACTGCTAATTGTTAGCGAGCAGTGTTGTCTATGTGGTATATACAAGGATACTTCTGCTTTCTAAAGGGCATGATTCATAATGCTACACTTTTTACCATTTTTCATTGATACATAGCCCTGGCACTATTACTTCATGTGTAGGAGACCATCTTGTAGGATCGGAAATCTGATGTCTTGTTAAATTGTATCCCTACCCACCACAAACCCCACCATCAGAGCTGGGAACCATTGGTGATTGTACAGAGGGTGGTGACTAATCTCCAACTAGGTTTCAGCTGACATTGACTTCAACTGCGAACATCCAATCTTAACCCCAACTTGGTGTTGCCCTACCTTTTGTGTCCATTTCTACTTCTGTTTGTTGTGCAGTCTTGCCCTCACATTTGTCTTTCCTGTTTGCCTGATGTTCCCTTCACCATTATGTTCCCTTCCCTCGTTATGTTACTCCCATACCCTATTTGCCATGTCTGCCTTCTACTGCTAGCTAAACTCATTGTCTTACCTCCATTCTTTCTTTCACAACTTCCCCATCTCTCTTCATATTAAACAAAAAAAAAACTTTTACCAGGGTAGAGCTCTGATGAAACAATGACAGGCTCAGTCCAGACTGGTTGTACAGCTTACCTTATTAATGTAGTGTGTTTGATAGAATATCACTGAAAAGAAGCACGGGTTCAAAACAATCTATTTTTTTTCTGTTTCCAGTCAACAGATGTGTAACATTCACCTGATATATGCTTCCATGACACCTGCAGTGTGACTGCTTTATGGCTTACCTTGTAACTGGACAGTGTTTATAGTTCAAATCCCTTCAGGATTAATTAGGTATCTTTATGACATTTAGGTCAAAAGTGTGATGTTAAGAGTGGTGTAATTTGGAAAATCCTGTTACTTTTTCATAGGTTCACAGGTGTGTACTAGGCTAATGGCCCTGGAGCCTTTACAAGCCTAGCCCTTAGGATTACCCTGGCATTGTGTCACCCGACCTTAGTTCTCAGTGTTACAAGCCTAGCCCTTAGGATTATCCTGGCATTGTGTCACCCGACCTTAGTTCTCAGTGCCTCTGTCAAGTAAAGCCACTGGAGTGATCCATGGGGTGAATTTTCTATTTCCCATCCACTCATCAAAATTTCTCTTGAAGAGGGCCAGAGAGGTGCTCTGCTTGACATGTATGGGCAGTCTATTCCATAGCATGGGCAGTCTCTGGGTTATGAACCTGTCCCTCCATCATGTTCTTTTGATTGTGGTAATGAGTTTGAAGGTCTCTGGAGTGTGTGGTGAGGAGGGATTGGGATTTCTTCAGATGTAGCATATCTAACATAGCTGGGTCAGACATGGCTTTGTAAGCCAAGCAGAGATTGCCTCTAAGTAGGCAATATGAGACAGAGAATAGTTGGAGTTTTTTTAGTCAGTCCATATAGAAAAAATGTTTAAGGCTTAGGCTCTTTGTGAGGTACTTTTGCAGCCTCTCCAGTTGTTGCAGGTGTTCAGTGAGGTACATGCCAAATGGAGCATTGTACTCAATGATTGGCCTAATGAGGGAAGAGTGGAGGGAGACAATGACATCTTTCGGATGCAAAACCCTTAGTAATGAGATGTACCACATAGAAGGACTTTCTGACCACAGTGGCAATGTGGTGGTCAAAAAAGAAGTTGCTGTCAACCTGGGTTCCCAGATCTTGGGGAGTTAATAATAGCTCCCAACTTGCAATCATCTGTGAACTTTGTCAGCCAGAGTCCCTTTGTTTTGGCCTGGACTTCAGAGAAGTAGATACCAAACAGGAGAGGACCCAGGACTGAACTCTGTGGGACTCCACTTGTGACTGGTCGGCAGTCTGACTTGGAGTCATCTACTTTCACAATGTGAGTTCTACCTATGAGCCAGTTTGCAACCCATCTAGTGATGTAGGGGGTTGATGCCTAGCTTAGTGAGGTGTTCTATGATTCCTGAGTAGGGAATGGTATCAAAGGCCTTGGCCAAATCAAGGTAGGCTGTATGAACCATCTTGCTTTCATCCACAACTCTGGTGACTGACTCAAAGAAATTGACCAAGTTGAGCAGGCATGATCTACCCTTCACAAAACCAAACTGTGTGGGATCCAGAGTTTGGAGATTCCCCATATCCTTGTTTATTAGGTCCACAATGATGTGTTCCATAGCTTTGCATATCAGACTCATCAGGTTAATGGGGTGATAGTTGCCAGGGTCTGTAGTCGCTCCTCCTTTGTGGAGAGGGATGACTGTAGCAGTGCACCATCCAGTAGGGACAAATCCTGAGGTGAAGCTGTGATTGAACAGGGCACACAGGTGAGGTGCCAGTTCACTCTGTAGTTCATGTAGAATACAGCCAGGGATATTGTCAGGTCCCATAAAAGCTGTATTCTTGGACAGTGCTGTTTTAACCTTTGCAGCAGTAATACTGGGTCCGTGGCAATCTACTGGTATTGTGACTGGTCCCTTGGGGGGGGGGGGGGTAAAGTTAACACTGAATCTGTCGGCCAATATATTGCCAATATCTTTTGGCCCGGTATAGGAGGTACCATTGTGCAGTAGCTCAGAGCAAATCTGGGTATTGCCGTGGAGATTCTTTATATAACTATAGAAGGCCATCTGGTTGCCTTTACTATCTGCTGCAATTCTGTTTTCATAGCTAGCTTTAGAGGATTTGATGAGGGATCTCAACTTTTTGTTGAGGCTGATAAGGGAGTTTTTCCATTCTTGGGACTTCACCTTACTCCACATCAGTTTCCTCCTTATGTTGTAGAGTTTCTTTATGGAAGGTGACCACCAGATTGGCTTCCTTTTTTTTGGAGGAGAGCATCTTGGTTCTATTGGGTATTGCAAGATCCATTCATTTGTGTAGTGTTCGTACAGTGCATTGGTGTATGATTCAGAGATTATGCAACTGATCTCCGTTTACATGGGTGCAGTGAAGTTAGCCACCTCTTTTTTTAGGAGCCCAAAGTTAGCTTTGGAGAAGTTTTTCATGGTGGTTACCTTTGTGGGGTGGGAGGGATGTGGATTTCCAAGGTGATTAGTTTGTGGTCGGATCTAACCAGGGAGGGGTTGACCACTGGTGCAGAGCAACAGTCGCCCACATTAGTAATGACCAGGTCAAGGATGTTGCTACCTCTAGTGGGGGTAAGAAGGAGCTGATCCAGGGCATTGGAATTAATGAATTCCAGGAAATGTTGTGCAAGTGTATCAGTACTTGAGTAGTTTTCCCAGTTAATGGAGGGGTAGTTGAAGTTGCCCAGTATGAAAGTGTTAGGTTGGACCTTAATATTCTGCAGGGTGCTTAGGAACATGGAGTGTGAGTCTTGGGACATGGTTGGGGACCTATAGAAGGCTACAACCTGAATCGTTGTCTTACTCAATGTTAGCTGCACTTGAAGTATCTCAGATGCGTTATGTTGGGCTACCAGTCTGGAGGTGTGTGCATCCTTTATGAATATGAAAACACCACTGCCTTTGGGGCTTTGTATCCAAGTTCTGTGGCCAAAAGGTGTGGAATGAGTTATAGCCTGGTAGTGCAGGGGTACTTTCTGCTGCCTTGAACCAGGTCTCTGTTATGGCACAAATGTCTATGTTCTCCATTTTAAGGAGTGCTTTGAGCGAATGCATTTTGATATTTAGACTTCTAGCATTGAGCAGCATGACCCTCAGATTGCATTTGTGTGTAGCTGTTATGGTGGTAATTTGGTCTTTGGAACATCACCTAAAAATGCACTATAGGGGTGGCAACCCTTAGAATGACACCAGAAACTTAACCAATTGTTGATATTAATCATTTTCTGCTTGTACTGTGGTATCAGTCTGAGTGATGGTAGGATGCTGCTCAGGGCTAGGGTCATACCCGCCTGGGCTACATAATCCGAGAGCACCTCCATGTCTCTTTTCATGTAGTCCAGGGAAGTACGTCTCAGGTCATTTACACCCACATGTACAATGACAGAGTCATATTTGTATCTGTTGTTTAGGGACCTGAGTGCATGCGTTATGTGGCAGATCCTAGCACCTGACAGGCAGCTGGCTGTTACTTTCTCCTTATTCAACCTAGTGAGTGGGATACCAGTGTGCCTCATTATCGAGTCACCTATGACTAGTGTGTTGGGCATGCTGTTTTGCCTTAGGAGCTTTGGTTGAGTAGCACACTGTTTAGGAGAGTTATGTGTCTTGTGATTAGTGTTGTATTCTGGTGGTTGAGTTCATTTCAGCCTTCGAGGTCTCTGCTGTTTGGGTAGATTTTTATTGAGAGCCTCAGTGAAGGTGGGTTTGCAGTTTGTGTTTTTATGTAAAGGCAGTGCTGGTGTGTGTTCTAGGGGGCTATGTGTTCCATGTGGTGTGGTGCAAGTGTTGACCTTCTCCTCTTGACCAGCTATTCCGGTCTTGGCTGGAGTGTGCATGTCTTCCAAACTGGATATATAAATTCATGTCTTGCAAGTCTGAGTGTTGGGAGGTAAGAGGAGAGGGTTGTCAGTGTACATGAGGCAGTTGCTACATTGCCTCAGGATGCCAAAGTTCACCAGGTTAATAGGAGAAAGCACAGGGAACTGACCTTTAGACATGCCTGGAGGGGTAGGCATTAATAATAAGTACTGGAGCTGTTTCCTTGTAGAATGTTTAGTGCTGGTAGCACTTTTGTATGCTACAATAATTGCTACACGAAGTCTGGTAAAGTGCTGGATTAATAAGCTAGTAAAAGTGCAGGAGAGGAGAGAACTAGTAGATCTAAGGGAAAATTGAAGAGCAGTCTTTGACACCACTCAGACGCTTACAAACAGTCCTGCATACAGCAAATCTGTATCTGGACTAGACTAGTTACAGGAAAGGTAGGAAACAAGCACAAATGCAGGCTTTTAAACCAGAAAGTTGAAAGAGATGGAAAAACTGCCCAAATGGCCAATATACTACAATGTCTGGGCCAGAAACCACTCCTGTTGTGGCAGATAGGCTACCTAGTGCTTACCACTCCCACTGATAAGCTAGAAGGCTTCCCTCTAACACAGAAGGGCTGGGGGGGGGCACAGAAGCTTACAAACAGTCCTGGATATAGCAAATCTGTATCAGGACTAGACTAGTTACAGGAAAGGCAGGGAACAAGCTTAAAATTTCGAATTATTTTTTTTTAAGTATATCCTGTCTGAGTTTCACATTTTCTATATTCAGGTACTTCAAATCAATATATGTGTGTATGTCTCATAACCCTGTCTTCATTGTGTTCTACATCCCTGCTCCCTTTGCAGCCTTCCATCTGTTTCTGTTTGTGGTTATACTACTGCCTCTCTCCTCCGTCCTTGGGCATCCTTACCTTACTTCCTTCCATAACACATTTCTCTGCGTATCTGTTGCCATGCGTTTGAAAAACGTCTTAGCATTAGCATTTGTGGTTTTGTGATGACTAATGTAGATGCTCATGTATAGTCAGTATTTACAAGAGGTGTGCAAATTTTATTCTATTCTCAAATTGGTCTAACAAAGTCCTAGTGTGGGTTCCTACTTTTGCTGAGATGAGCATCTCATCGTCACCTGTACTTTTTTGGCTCTATGCATTGTTAATGAGCTCCGGGGCTCATCATGCTCACATTGTAAACAGTGCTGACTTGGCTGTTATCAAGAATATGTTTCTGAATCCCCAGGATGATGACATAGCTGCAAAAAATTATTTTGTATTGTAGTCAAACAGATTTCTGTAAGCGTGCAGGATCAAAATATATCAGAAAGTGAATTATTTTTCTGTTGAGTTTAACAGCGACATGATGAGTGGATAGCACACTGTTTTTGTGTTGCTGTACAATCATTGCAAATTATACATGATATTTTCACAGTATTTCAAAACAAAAGTATAATCTACAGAACCATGCATATTAGATGATGCAGTGAGTTGCAACATTGTCCATCATAAGGTTAATATAAGACAGCAACAGCTTGTATATAAGCTGTATAGTTTTTACAATATTCTGATGCGGAAATATAGCTAATATTCATGACAGCTTTACCAAGCAAACATTTATATCTTTGGAAGCGTTTGTATCACCTATCATATTTTAATGCCATTTTTTTGTAACTAATACTGGTGGTTTGCATATGGTACACCAAACATAAATGTACCTTACTCAAATTCTGCATAATTAAATGTAAACATGGTAAATATTTTCATAACTTTTTGCAAAAAAATCCTTAGTTATAGTCGTGTACATCTCTCACTGAATGTTTCACTGCACATGCTCAGCAAATCATGTCAACTTGGTCTAACACGCACAATCTTCTGCTCATAAGGTATTTGGTGTAATATTTAATGCATTGTACTGCAAACAAATAATTTTATATTTATTGATAATTTTCTTTTAACACTCACTGCATAGCTCTCAACCTCTTAGCACTAAAATCTGGACAAAGCCAAAAATAATGGGGGGACAAAGCTCCAAAAATAGGGACAATTTTTAAATATTGCTCTTTTAGAGCTAGAAATTTGCTAGAATAAAAGGTCCTGTGTTGCCATGCATTTTCTGAAGGATGTGAAGTCTGACTCTGAAATTCAAATGCCTGTGAGGAACAGATCAAAAATATGAGGCAAAAATGTGGACATTCTATGAAAATCTGGACAGTTGAGAGGTATGACTCACTGTATTCTTTGGCACCACTTGAATAACAGTTTTCACTCCAGCTTTCTTTTATTAATTTAAATATGTAAACTATTTCATATTCTTTTCAGAACTTTTTTGCAAAACTCTTCGTTAACTCAAGCCATATACATATGTTCATAGATGGTTACTAGGCTAGCGGCCCTAGAGCCTTTACAAGCCTAGCCATGTTAATCCCAAGTGTCACCATTTGCTCTTTCTGGGTAGATCACAGAACAAATTTATAAACAGAGTGGGTCTGTGGTCAACATCAGCTACCCCTGTCCATGAGGGACATAGGTGCCACCCCAGGGGTGAATTTGTGGTCTCCCATCCAATTATCTATGCTGCGTTTGAATATGGTCAGTGAGAAGCTCCATTTTATGTGAACAGAAAGTCTATTCCAGAGAAGCTGCAGTCTCTAGGAAACATATCTGTTTCTCCAGCATGTTCTATTAATGTCAAAAGCTAGGTTGAGATCCCTAGAGTGAGTGACTCTTATTTCATTTGACTCATGGATGTGCAGCATTTCCATTAGGGCATGGTTGTAGATTGCCCTATAGGCCAGGCATGTGCAGCATTTCCATTAGGGCAGGGTTGGAAATTGCCCTATAGGCCAGGCACAAGTTATCTCTCAGTAGCCTATAAGATACAGAGTAAAGTGACAGGGATTTCAGCCTGCCCACATAGATCATGGTCTGGAGTCCCTGTATTTCCTTAGTGAGAAACCTCTGATGTCTCTCCAGCTGCTGCAGGTGTCTGGTGAGGTACATGCAAAAGGGTGCATTATACTCTATTAGTGGTCTGATGAAGATTGAGTACAGTGGCATTATAACTTCCCTTGACCTGGATGTTATGTCACTGCTTATGAGGTGCGTGATATAGAAGGCTTTCCTTACCACTGTGTAAACATGGTGGTCAGAGTTTAGATTGTTATCAACCTGTGTTCACAAGTCTCGTGCCACTGAGGTGGAACTCAGAGGGGTGCTGTCAATATTGTAATTAGTAGGGAATTACATTTTTCCAAAGGGAATAATAATACATTTTTTTGCATTTAGTTTTAGACCTTGGCTTTGGCACTGATCATTTGTTTGTGTTCACCCTTGTAATATGTTGACATCATTGGGGGGTTCAGTGATTGCTCCTAGTTTACAATCATCTGTGAACTTGCTGAGCCAAAGGCTGTTTACTTTGGCTTGGACTTCTGAGAAGTAGATGCCAGATAGTAAGGAGCCCAGCTCAGACACCTGTGGTACTCCACTGACTGGTCTACTGGTGGAGGTGGAGTCACCAGTTTTGACAGAGTGTGTTCTGTCAATGAACCAATTGGCTACCCATCTAGTAATGTAAGGGTTAATCCCTATCTAGGAGAGTTTTTCAGTGATGCCAGCATGGGGAATTGTGTTGAAAGCCTTGGCAAGGTCGAGCATACCTCTCAACTGTCCAGATTTTTGCCTCACATTTTTGGTCTATTCTTCACAAAATTTGTGGTTTTCTGGCAAATCACTATGATGGTCTGGTGACTGAGTTTAGTAAATAATGACATACAGTTGAGTTGCAGACTTCAAACCCTTCAGAAAATATATGTTAACACAACCCGTTACAACAGCAACATTCTAAGTTTATTAAAGCAATATATTTAAAATCTGTTCCTATTTTTGGGCCTTTGTCCCCCCATTTTGTTAGGTTTTGTCCAGATTTCTTGTACTAAGAGGCTGAGAGGTACGATCGGCTGTGTGTCTTATCTTCAACCACTACTTTGATGACATTCTCAAAGAAGTCTAGCAGGTTTAATGAGCACAATCTAACCTTGACGAAGCCAAAGTGGGTTGGGTCCAGCATTTTGAGGTCACCTATGTCCTTGTTGATAAGGTTCATAATAATTCTTTCCATGGCCTTGCAGGTGAGGTTGGTTAGACTTATGGGTCTGTAGTTCCCAGGGTCATTTGGTGCCCCCCCTCCCCTTTGTGCAGGGGTTACTGTTGCTGTTCTCCATTCTGCAGGAACATAGCCAGTTTTCAAGCTATGATTAAAGAGATTGCTAAGTGGGTCCTCTAAGTCTTGTTTTAGATTGTTTAGTAAACAACCTGGAATATTATCTGGTCTCACTGAGGCTGTGTTTTTGGTATTGGTAAGCACTGAGATGACCTGTTCTCTAGAGATACTAGGCAGAGGGCTCGTGTCAGGTACACTCTGGGATAAGGGTGGCACAGTGGTGCAGCAGTTAGTATTGTCACCTCACAGCAAGAGATTCTCCAATTCAATTCTTGGCTGGGATGCCTTCTGTGTGGAGTCTGCATGTCCTCCCTGCATTCACATAGGTTTCCTCCTGGTTCTATGATTTCCTCCCACATTCCAAAGACAATGCATCTGGGGTGTTTCTCCCCTGGCCTCAGCTGAAAAGTGTCCCTGTCCCAGTCAGACTTTCTTGGTAAACAAATGTTAAATAAATAAATAAAATATTGTAGGCGGGGATGGGGGGGGCGTTGAACTAAATCTTTCAGCTAGCAGGTTGGTGATATCTTCCAGTTTAGGAGTATTCCCATCTACAACCAATTAGGCACATAGCTGGACATTCCCTTTTAGACTTCAGATATAGTTAAAGAATGCCTTATGATTATTCTTCTAGGGATGTGACTTTAGTTTTGTAATTTGCTTTAGAAGACTTTACAAGATTTCTGATTTTCTTGTTTAGGCTTATGAGGGAACTCTTCATCTGCAGAGTGATATCCCTGTTGCTTTTGGACAGCTGTTTCTTCATCTTGTTATATAATCTGTTTATACTTGAAGCCCATCACAGTGGCTTAATTTTAAAAGAAACCTGGTTTTGATCCAGTCAGGTACAGCAGAGTTTATGCAGTCACTTAAGAGTTTGTACAGGGCATTTGTGTAGACTTCTGCATAGTGATAATTGATATCTGCGATTGCAAGTGGTATGAAGCTTTTTATACCATTGCTTAGTAGGCTGTAGTTAGCTATGGTAAATTTTTGTATAATTTGTTTTTCCTTTGAGGGTGTTAGTTCCAGTAGTTACTTCAAATGAGACTGATTTGTGATCTGACCTAACCAGAGGGGACATCACGCATGGGGTAGTACAGTGACCACCCGTGTTTGTGAGTACTATGTCCAGAATATTAGAGCCTCTAGTGGGGGTGCAGACTATCTATTCTAGATCATTTGTGTTAACAAAGTCCAGGAACCTCTGGGCGAGTGTTTTTTTACTCATGTATGTCCCCAGTCTATGGAAGGATAGTTGAAATCTCCCATAACTAAGGTGCTGGGCTGTGTGGTGAGGGATTTCAGTAAATAGAGGTAGGAGGTATGCTTATCCTGGTTCATGGTAGGGGATTTGTAGCTAGCAATGATATCCAATAGTTAATTGGATATGGAGTAGTTCGAGAGAGGCATGCTGTTTGATCAGTCTCGGAGGGTATTTAGTTTTAAAGAGGATGGATGGATACACCTCCACCTTTGGTTCCTTCATGCTCATTTTTAGGTCTGAATGTGTAGAAGGCATTGTAGCCTTGCTTAGCCAGGGTGCTGTCAGTGGCCTTGAACCAGTAACTGCACAAATAGCATTTTCCAAGGTGAGTCCTGCTTTTTGGGAGTGCAGTTTCAAGTTTAAACTCCTAGCATAAAGCAGCACGACCCTGAGTTTGTCTTGATTAGATTTTGTTACATTGGAAAATGTATTGTTTTGACATTGTCTAAAAATACACTATGGGGGAGCCAAAGGCCTTTGTTAGTATCTGAATGCCTAGGGAAACAGATGCAGACCATCTCTAGCAAAGTGAAGTCTGTCTACCACATCCTCCAAGGGTGACAGATACTGGCTCCCCCTGGACTGATACTAGAAGCTGACCCAATTGTTGAACTCAATCATTTTTTTGTTTACATTGTGGCATCATCGTGGGTGAATGAAGGATACTGCTTTGTGCTAGGGACATAGCTGTCTGAGACACATAATTAGAGAGTTCCATCATGTCTCTCTTCATACAGTCCACAGAGGTACGGCTCCTCATTTACTAGCACATGGACTATGACAGAGCCATAACAGTATTTGTTGAGTGACTTGAGTACCTGTGTGATTTGTTGGATACTGGCACCTGATAGACAGCTGACTGTGACCTTCTCCTTGTCCAGTCTGGTGAGAGGGACATCTGTGTATCTCACTATGTAGTCACCTATGACCAAGTAGTGGTTTCTTTTTGCTTAGTGATGAGTGTGGGTGGTGTGTGCTTGGGATGTCTCTGTTTTTTTGGTAGACTTTTAGTGAGTACCTCCATGTATGTGGGTTTATGTGTCGTGACCTTATTTTGTGTGAGATGAGGTTTATATGAGAGGTGAAGCTTGTGTGCTGACAACCTGTTTGATATCTAGTTTGTTTTTACATGAGAGAATTGACTCCAGTTCTATTGTGTTTGCGTCTCTCACATAAGGTATTAGTTTGCTTTAGCAGTAAATGGTTGTTGGTATACATGAAGCATTTGCTACATTGCCTCAAGATGCCCTTCTCAGTTAAGCTGGCAGGTGAAATGATGGGAAACTGCCCATCCATTGTGGCAGGATTTTTCTGAATGTGGTATGGAAAGGAAGTGGGCTAGCTGGACTTAGTCACAAACAGCAAAAACAAAGCAGTAATTCAGTTAAATACAATTAACAAAGTGCAGTGTTTGCTTAAAGTACACTTATTTTTAATTTTTGTTTTTAGTGGATACCTTGGATTTCATTGTAGATGCACTTGAGACCTCTGGCTAAAGTTGCCAAACATTGAGCAATTTCTGTAAACTGAGTGCAAACCCGTGCAAATGTGAGGCTTAAATGCAGGCAAATTTAAACAGTTTTAACACAACTACCAATGGGGAAACCCCCAAACTGAGTCTTTCTCCAGCAATCCCCAATTCAGATGAGTCCTGAGCTACACACTTCTGGCACAAGAGTGCAGGGAGACCCTCTTAATGTGAGAAGGCTGGTTTAAGAGCAAAGCGATACCAGTCTTGATTTGGTAGGTCTGAATCTAGCATATGCTATATAAGGCAATGAAACACAATTTCAAAGTGCAGAGTAAAAAGCAGTCACACACAGTATAAATGAAGCAGTATTTCAATTAAATACAGTTAAAGTGCAGTGTTGACTTAAAAATATACTTATTTTTCATTTTTTTTTCAGTGGATGAGTTGGATTTCAATGCAGATGCACTCCAGATGTCTGGATGGTAAGCTAACAGCAAACCCACACAGATGTGAGGCTTGTATACAGGCAAATTTAAACAATTTTAACACAACCACCAATGGGAAAGCCACAAACTGAGCCTTTCTCCAGTAATCCCTGACTCAAATGTGTCCTGAGCTACACACTTCTGCCACAAGTGTGCAGGGAAACCCCCTTAATGCAAGGGGGCTAGTTTAAGAACACAGTGATACCAAACAGTCTGAATTCAGCAGGTCTGAACCTTGCCTATGCTATGTAAGGCAAGGAAACACAATTTCTAGATGAGAATGAGTAAGGGAAAGTCACTTAAAGTCAAAGTGGAAGTGTTCAGTAGTGTACTATAAGAAGATCTGCAGTGGTACCACCCTCTGCACAAACTGGTAGCTCTTTGAGCATCTGTGAACAGTGGGAGACTATGGAGTGCATTTCTTACAGAGGATTTTAAACTGGAGAGGTTGGCTTATAGGCATGTAAGCATGGGGAACTGTGTTTGCACATATACCAGCAAGATGAAAGACTTCTATAAAGTTAAACCCTCAGACCAATCAGATAAAAACACAATAAGCTATTGACCAGCAGTTCCCACCTTGGATGAGTTGAATTTAGCTCTCTGCTCCCACCAGAGTGCAAAAGAACGCTCCCAATTTAAAGTAAACTGGCTTTGAGCTCAAGTGCAGTAACAGATGTTGTAAAACAGAAGTAAAAATTCTTGCAATATCAGGAATCCTTGGAAATAAGCTCAGTAACCATGAGAAATGTTCACAACACACAAACACTTTGCAAAACTTAGAAATCTTTTCACAAACTCAGGAGAACTTTGACAAACTCAGAAACAGCTTCTGCAGTAACAGATGAGGTTAGAAAAGATCAGACTGCCCATACAAACCACATAAGAGCAGTACAGTAACAGACAGATGGAATTTCTTTAACAAGTGCAATCTGAAAAACAGTGATAAGTTCAACTAAATAAATAAATGCTGCACAGATGTGTTAAATATCACAGTAACAGTTATAGCAATTGCAAAAAAATATACTTATATCAGCTTTGTAGATTCTGATGGTTTTATAAGCAGTCCACGTCTTGCAGTCATATGTGTCCAAGCCAGACACAAGAAAACTCTAAATAAATGAGCGCAATCCCACAAAAATGTAATTCTTTTATACCAGCAGGATGAAAGACTCAGGCCAATCAGATAAAAACACAATAAGCTATTGACCAGTAATTCCACATTGGATGGGTTGAATTTAGCTCTCTGCTCTCACCAGAGTATAAAAAAACCCTTTTAATGCAAAACAAACTGGCTTTGAGTTCAAGTGCAGTAACAAATGTTCTAGAACAGAAGAATTCCTGCAATATCAGGACTGCTTGGAAATAAGTTCACTAACCCTGAGAAATGTTCACAACACAAAAACTTTGCAAAACTTAGAACTATTTTGGCAGACTCAGGAGAACTCTGGCAAACTCAGTTTTTGCAGTAACACTGGAGTTAGGAAATATCAGACTACTCTTAACAATCTAAGAGCAGTACAGTAACAAATGGATGGAGTTTCTTTAACAAGTGCAGGCTGAAAAACAGTGATAAATTTGACCAAATGAACAAATGCAGCATGTAAGTGTTAAATATCACTGAAGCAGTTAGAACAAGTGCAAAAAATATACTTATGTCAGCTTTGTAGATCCAGATGGTTTTGGAAGCAATCCAAGTCTTGCAGTCACAGGTGTCTAAGCCAAGCTCTGAATAAATGAGGTAACTACCATAACCCATCAGAATGCATATGCCACCTTGCTGGAAAGCCTGTGACTTACTTTCCATGAGATATTAGTGCAAATGATAGAATTGTCACACTAATACAATGTACCTCAAAAAATGATGTTTCTCTTGTCCAGCTGTGTTTCCCTTTATTTGTTCTCTAACATCCACAAGTTGCATAAGCCCACTTAATGTGAGTGTAACTCTTCATTTTTAATGTATTAATGCAAGTTATGGAGATATTCCCTTTTCAAATGCTGTTAGTAATGCAAGCCCTGTACATCCTGCAGTAACATTAAAACTGGGGATACCTGATATTTTCTATCAACGTGTTGATGCCACCTTGATTCCTTACACATAATGAACTGTTAAAGATAGTAGAATAATGTTAATATTAATACTTATGTGTTCAAAACATGGATACCAAAAAAAATTCACCTCAAGAGTGAAACTCTAGGCACCCATGTCAACTCACATAATAAAAAGTTATGATCAGTGACCAAATCATAATTCTTTATACTACATGGAGCATTTCCTGTTCCATGTTCTACCAGTTACAAGTCGATAGTCCCATGTACCACCAGTTGAAAGCCGGTAATGCACTTAATATCAAACATACAACAGCACACCTCTCTGCTTCTTTACTTTACATTTCTGGACAAATGCATAAATAATAGAGGAACAATGGATCAAATCAGAAAAAGTTATTTAATAGTTCTCTTTTTCAACTACAGGAGCCAGTGTTGTCCATTTTCATTCGATTCAGCTGATGGGACTCTGATCCAGTCTCAGCACCTCCAAATGGGGCTCTCACTCCTCTCTTTCCCATTATCCTTCTCTTCTCCCTCTGAATACCTCAGATCTGCTTTACCACCTGAACGAATGGTTGTAGTTTCTCTTTTCAAATTTGATGTTAAGTCAAACATATTCTTAGAAAAATTGTTTCTTATATAGTTTCCTCTCCCTTATAACATATAGTTATTTCTTAGATTTAGGATTATATTTCTAGAAATTTTGACTTTTGCATGATTTGTTAATATATATGAGTTTAGTAGTTAGCATGATAGGAAATAGTTGCTATTATTATTAGCATTAGATCTGATGTCAATTTTTATTTTATCTTCAACAAATGGGTCCAGTTCTCAGTATCGGAACTGACTCGGCCGTTACTACAACTCATGCTGGCCAAAAACTCTCAAGCTTTACCCTTACCCAGAATGCTCCATTCCCAAATACCCCAGATCTCATATGACTCTTTCCTTGATAGACACGTTCGCCATCCCTCTCGAGCTAAGTAAACTTGAAAATATTTTTTACGTTTTTCACTTTCCCTAGTAATTCCTTTTGCTAGTGACTTTCCTATAAAACCCTGTTCACTGTTATTTCTGTCTTTTTTTAACTTCTCCTCTCCCTTTATTTCCTTTTTTAAACATTGGTGTAATCTCGTCTGTCGTCATTGATAGACATTCCCTTCTCTTAATTCTCTTTCTGTAAAAAAAAAAAAAAAAAAAAAAAGATGATTTACTGCTTATTGTTTGAGTGTTTTTGTTGCAAGGCTCTTCTTCTACATGAGTGTGTGTACAGGTGTCTTCATTAACTGCCTTTTTTTGCCATTGCTGACAACTTCTTTTTGTTTGTCTCCATGGCGGATAAATCACAGGTCCCATCTGGTTTCAAACAATGCCAGAAATGCAGACACAAAATTCCAATGTTGGATAATCACCAGTTATGTGTCTATTGCCAGGGCTGTGTTCATTTGCAAAATTCCTGTTTCATATGTCATGCTTTCAGTCACAGGCCACTTGTGGAAAGGAAAAATAAACAAAGTTTGAAAGGTATGATACCCTCAGCCTTCCGAGAAGCTACTTCTGGCTCAGATAAAAATTTGAGCAAGGCTGATGTGTCTTTCCTTTCTTCTTTATTGACACCCACAACATTTTTCTTTCAGACAAGCCTAAGAAAAGAAACCTTTCGGTGCCTTCTACACCATCGACACTTCCTCTCAAAAGATCAGAATCTTTGTTCCATTAGTATCCTTGGTACCGACTACTTCACCACCTAAATTTCCAGCCCTAAAGGGTCTTATGGAACTGAGTGTATCTGTGCATTCTAAATCCTTGACACCAAAACTACTGGTGCAGACGTTTACCTCATTGCCAACTTCTTTAGCACAGAGGTTTACAATCTGAGGAACCGAGCATTGTGACCTTTCTGAGAACTTTGTATTCTTCTTCAATGACCCTTTTTCTGGAAGTCTGCCTTCACCTTTCTTGCAGAGACCAAAATCGCCATTGACCCTGTCTGTGTGTTCCACTAAAAGTTTAACTAAAGATGACATGGAGAGGCTAGTGAAGAAGATACTCTGGGCAAGAGGATTGGCCAGTACCTCCTTGACTCCAGCCTCACTGGGTATAGGAGCCGAACCTTCTTTCATCTCTCCAGTTTTTCCTCTTCTGACTTCATTTGAAGCATTAGATGTCTTTGGCTGTGAGCTGCATCAGCTCCAGAGTTATCCATATATTCGGAACTGGTTCTCGCTCTGAGATCTGTGGTCCATTCAGATCTGGAGACCTCTTGGGACTGAGTCTGTCCTGTTGGTTCCAAGGGGCAGGAGTCAACTCCTATTTTTTTCAGAGTCTCCTCTGCATCTTGGGGCACTGGCATGGATCAGCTCGGCTCTGGCTTCTGCCTTGGAGGCTCTCTCTTCAGAGCAGGGAGTGACCATAGTTCCAAACATTTCTTGGTTCCGGGCTCCCATCCCTCTTCAGGAGGGCTAGCTTTTGAGGCAATGGAGAGAGCTCTGATCACCATAGTCAGACAGACCCCTTCCACCTTGGAGTAAGTATTCCTTTCTTCTTCATGCCCAGATATTCAACCTGCACTCCCAATGGGTCAGTGGATGCTGAAACCTCAGGAATCCCAGATAACAGTTCTCTCCTCTTCTGATACCTCCCTAGACCACCCCACTGAGGAGGTCCCTAAGAAGAGAAAGTGTAAAAGGAAACACTTGGATTCCCTAAAGGAAATGATCATCAAAGACATTGACTTTAGTGGAAGAGAAGAATCCCCAAGGTCACCCCCTGATGAGATCTCCTTTGGAGACATCCTGGAAATACTGAAGCAGAGGGGTGACTGGAAGTTCCCAAATCCTTCTTCTGAGGAGTTGGTGTACCTGCATACTTTTGGCACTTGACCATCTACATCTTGGTTGACTCACTGGCTGATGAGCTCATCCATTTGATCTCTCAGTGGGCATAGAAGGCCCCTGATACTATAGAAACTATCCACAATAGACATGATAAAATGCTGTCCACTTCTGAAGACAAACAGTTCTGGGTTAAAAGGTTAGATGTGGATGCCATGGTTGGTTGTGGCAGCCACAGAGAAGAAACTGGCCAATGACAGTTCCTTTATCCATCCACCCAATATAGAGTCTCAGGTGATGGATAGATTTAGGAAGTGGGTCTGTGCATCACTTGACCTTTGACTTAAGGACTTTGAAGTTTTTGGCACACTTCACCATACTTCAAAGGGATCTGGTCAAGAAGTTATCAGATACCCTGGCAGTATCTTTTCCTGAGGAAGTCCAAGATAAGGCTGCTTCCCAGCTGGCTACTCTGGAGTCTGTGTCTAACTCATCCATGAGGCAAATTGCTCATACAGCCAAAGGAACCACTAAAGTGGCGGGTTCAGTCATTGCCATTAGGAGACATGCCTGGATGGGCCTGTGTAGCCATTTAAGTCTTCATACATCAATGCACCCTTTGATGGATCATCCCTTTATGGCCTAAAAATTAAAGAAACTCTATCCAGGTGTGAGAAAGATGGGAAGACCCTTTCTGCCATGGGCATACATTTTTCCACTCCCCAACATTCTCTAGGAACTGGAAAGGCAGTGGCAAGATGTGATTCAAAAAGTCCAAGGTCTTTTCAGGACACACGTGGAAGTAGTTTCCCTAGGTGCAGAGGGAGGAACTTTAATGGAAGACACCATCCACAGGGCAGAGATGGCCCAAAGAACCAGGGTTTCAGAGATTCTTTCTGAGGAAAACCTTACCAGTGCTTATGAACAAAGGCTGAATTGTCTTCCTCTGGAGTCAGTTGGGAGCACTTATCCCTGCACCAAAATGCCTGGCTACTAATAACTTCTTATACTTGCATGCAGAGGATAATTTCCAGAAGCTATTCAATTCCTTTTTCCCTTCCTCTCCCTGTATGCAAAACAAATCCCTGATGTTCCACCCAGTCAGAGGGAATGAGCAGTTCTAGAAATGCAAAAACTGCTAAACAAAAGAGTCATCCAAGATGTCCCACCAGACCAGATGCACTTTGGAACTTACTCAAGATTATTTACAGTGCCAAAAAGAGACAGGGGACTGGACACCAGTTTTGGATCTATGTGTATTGAACAAGTCAGTTCATCAAACCAAATTATGGATGGTCACAGTACAGTCCATACTTCCATTTTTGGAAAAATATGACTGGATGTGATCAATAAATCTTTAGGATGCATATTGCCATATAATAATGGACAAACAATCCATTAGGTTTCTCAACTTCTGGCTGGGAGCCATTCAAGTGGAATTCAGTACTCTGCCCTTTGGCTTCACCACAGCTCCCAGGGTGGTCACCAAATGTATGGCAGTAGTAGCAGCTCACCTGAGACTGCAGGGATTCCGAGTGTTCTGTATCTAGACGATTGGCTCATTATCACATGAGACTGCAGGGATTCAGAGTGTTCTGTATCTAGACAATTGGCTCATTATCACCCCAACCAGGCAACAATTATTACAAGTGAGGGATCAGGTACATCACATCTGTTCTTTTCTGGGAATAACCACAAACTATGAAAAATCAAAATTGACCCCAAGTCTGATAGCATCCCTCCCCCCTGTGAGGCTACAGAAAATAAAAATTCAGGTCCAGAAGATCATCAGCAACAGGAACATTACTGCTGGTTTGTTCTTACAAGCACTAGGCTCCATGGCAACAACAATAACCCTAGTTCTCTTAGGAAGATATCACATGAGATTTCTACAATGGTTGCTAGTGGCTCAATGGTCAATACTACACCAGTCCATGTCAGACCTGATTTTGATTACCAATCTTTGCAGAAAACATTTAGCTTGGTGGAACATTCCAAAGACATCCTTGTAGTCTGACCCTTTGTCCCACCACAGCCCAAAGCCATAGTGGCCATGGATGCCTCCCAGATTGAGTGAGGAGGCATTATATGGGAAAGACTGACCAAGGCATTTTGTCCCCTGCAGAGACCAACTTGCATATTAATGTCCTGGAGTTAAGGGCAGTACTATTAGTGTTGCAAGCCTTTCAGACTGTCCTTCCTATGGGAACAATTGCAGTTCAAACAGAAAATATGTCAGTGGTTTGGTACATCAACAAACAGGGAGGAACCAAATCCTATCCCCCGTGTTGAGAAACTCTCAGAGTTTGACAATGGGCGATCTCTTCCAACTGTTTTGTGATAGCAACACACATTCCAAGGAGTTCCAGTGTGATAGCAGACAAACTAAACAAGTATAGTCTTCTGCCTCATGAGTGTTTTCTCAATCCAAATGTGATGGAAAAGATTTTTAGTCAGTGGGGCCAGTCTTGCTGTGATCTATTTGCCTCTCCCCTAAACAAGTGCAGCAACTATTTTGCCCTGATCCCCCCTCCAGGGGAGTCCCCAAGAGATGCTCTTCAACACACTTGGCCCTCTGGATTGCTGTATGCCTTTCCCCCAGTCCCCCTAATTACAAAATTTGTACAGAAAGCAATCAGGCTGAAGAACAAAGTAATCCTCATTGTACCTTATTGGCCTCAACAGATATGGTTCCCCTTCCTTTGGCCATATCTGATTCAGCAACCTTGGATTCTGGACCCGGTGCCAGATCTTCTATCCCATCCAGAGGGCCTACTTCACCCAAACATTGTGAGCCTCAAGCTGACAGCTTGGTTTCTCCAGTGGCATTAATAGCAAGGCTTCCTTCACTTTCTTCCTCAGTACGCCATATTCTTTTTGGCCTCCATAAGCCAGCTACATGTAAACTCTATGTTAGTAAATGGAGAGGATTTACCATTTGGGCTCATGATAAGAATGCTGATCTTTTTTCAGTGCCCATTGATAAGATACAAAATTTTTTTATTTCACTTTTAGGATCTTCTCAACCTACCATAAAAATTCAATTAGCAGCTATTTCTAATTTCCCTAATGGTTTTGGAGAATTCACTTTGGCTTCTCCTAAACTTTTTAAAGCATTCTTAAAAGCAATACTTTTGTTAAAACCACCATACAAAAATCCTACTCCTCCTTGTGATTTGAACTTAGTACTACAGACCATTGTTCAGCCTCCCTTTGAACCATCAGCTAAATGTGATCTAAAGTTTTTGTCCTGAATACTATATTCTTAGTGGCAATAACTTCTGCCAGAAGAATTTCAGAAATACAGGCCTTATCATGTTGACCTCCTTATCTGATTTTCTACAAAAATAGAGTTTCACTAAGAACCAATCCGTCCTTTTTACCTAAGGTTGTCAGAATCAATTATTAACCAGACTATTCATTTACCAGTACTTTTCCTAATTTCTCTAACAAAGGTGAATACTGCTCACATTCACTAGATGTTCACAGACAATTATGCTTCTGTCTACACAGAACCAAGAATATAAGAAAATCTGACTAATTATTTTTGTCCTTCTCATCTACCATAGTAGGCCAACTAGTGAGCAATGTAACGCTAGCCAGGTGGCTCAAAGAGTGTATTTCATTTATCTATAATAATAAGAAAATCAGTATACCTAGACCTTTAAGGCACATTCTACATGAGCTGTTGCTACTTTAGCAGTTTTTCAATGTAGGGCTTCCATGGATGATATTTGTGCAGCAGCAACTTGGGCTATCCCTCATACCTTTATTACATTACAAATTGGATATGGTCTCCAGGGCAAGAGCATTTTTGGTTCTATGGTGCTCAGGAATATCCTTCCGTGAGTCCTCCCAAGGTCCTAGGTAGCTAGGGTCTCTGTCCCATTTGTCAAGGATAAAATGAAAATTGACAACATCAGATACAGATGTTATATACTCACCATAACATCACATCTGTGTTGTCCATTTTCATTTATCCTTGACTTCACTCCCTTCTTCCCCCTGCCCCTTCGAAAGTTTTGATGGAATGCATAATGACTGTTTTGCCAATAGTATACTGGTGTATGACTCCAGATATGGACTCTAAGAAGGCTGTTGGGTTACAACTTACTTTGTCTGTTTTTTTTTTTTTTTTTCTGCAAACTCTATCTGAGGTACTTGGAAGAGGAGCATTCTGGTTAAGGGTAAACCTTGAGAGTTTTTGGCAAGTGCTAGCTGTAGTAACGTCTGAGTCAGTTCCCATTTGTTGGGGGTAAATGAAAGTAGACAACAAAGATAGAACGTTATGGTGAGTACGTAACTTCTTTGTCTTTTCTATAGTGTATGTCTATAGGATTATAGAATTGAATATCTTGTACATTTAAGACTTTAGATAGGTTTGTGAATTTAGAGCTTATAAATACCTTTTAGCTTCCTATCTTTCTTGTTGTTGTTTGCTAGCTTTGTTTACGATGTTGGATAAAAGTTTTAAAAAATGTCAAAGTGCAACCATAAAATACCCCCTCAGAACCCTCATGCTCAGTGTATCTGTTACTTGGGGGTGGCACACTTGGGTTCAAACTGTGAGGCTTGTGCATCATTTGGCCAAAAGGCCCTCCAGGAAGGTGAGAGAAACTTATTTTAAAGGGCTTATTACTGGCTCAGTAAGGGCTAGCTACATATCCTTCCAGATCTGCAGAGAAATCTGGGTCAAAAGAAAATGATGAAGACATATAAAAACTCATGAAAGCAAGACTTCTGAAACATCAATAGAAAGATCTAGAAAATTGTCCTCCGACCCAACAAATCCCTTGGGTCTGGCACAAAGATGTTGAGGCATCAAATGCAAAGTCACCTCAGATCAGATCTCCTTCACCTTAAGTACGCTTCTCGCTTGAGCTCATCAGTCCAAGACTGAACTCACCTATCATCCCAGGAAAGGAGACCATCTTTAGTGACCTCATTTTCCCATTCCTTGAGAAGACTTGCTGAGACCAAAGGCAATAAGATGATGTGGAGTTTCTTCAACAGCAGAATCAGTTAGGGGTCATCTTAGTGTTGTCCTCCCAGTTTGATCTGAGAATATGTCCTATGACACCTCCACTTAGGACTCTGACTTTGAGTCACTCTTCAGATATGATGCCTATGGATCTGAGGTTACCTGCATCAGCACAGATAGTCTTTGCTTCTTTGACTACAACCTTGCTTCACTCTCTTGTGACCCTGACCTTGTCAGATTGGGAAGAGAATTGGAACCAAGTTGTGGGAGTTGGGGCACCCAGGGACAGATCAGTCTCAAGCTGTCTGCCTCTTGGTGTATCTGCTGTTGACAGTTCAGCTGCTATGTCAGCTTCAGACCCAGGATGATTTGGCATCAGTGGAATTTTCTCTACACTAATGCCTAAAGAATCCTCCTTATACCTGATCACAGGCTCTACATTTGAAGCTGTCGGGAGAGCTCTATCTTCTAGAGAAGGAATACTTCCTTCTTCCTCAAATCCATACCAACCTCTTTTTTTCTGCTGCACCCCCACTCCTCCTTATTGATAGGGACAGTCAGTTACCAAACGTTTTGGAGAAGTCCTTGCTTTGAGCTCCCAGTCTGATTCAGTGTCTGATGCTGTCCAACACAAGATCCATAAGAAATAGACTTGTAAACAGGGACATGTAGATTCATCATCTTGGTCTGTCACAGAAGACATGAATTTTGATGAATGAGACGGTTCCCCTAGATCCCTCTATAGAACTGATACAGCAGAAGGGAAGGCTGGTCCACTGACACATGTTCTGTAGAAGAATCCATGTTTCTGCAGGCTTTTGGAGCTGACCCTTCTACTGTCTGTGTGGTCCATACCTCTGATGCCCTCATTGACTTAGTGGCCTAGAGGGCTTGGAAAGAACCCGGTAATATAAACACCAGCTCGGAACAGGAAGACCACCACAGAATGTCACAAAATTAATTTACTTTATTCCAAGTTTAGCACTTTCTTCCCCACTCAAGGGACTCCTGCAGAGTAATTTACAGGGCAATGTTGATTATTCTACAGATATGGCTTTGCTTTTTGCATATGACTTTGGTGAAGTGAAGAGGTCGTTGTAAAAAACTGGATGATGGTGTTTGGTTCAGCAGGTTAGTTTCATAAGATAGATGACATGCTAAGTTTTGTTTACAAGAGGAGAAAATTCTTAAAAGGTATACTACAAAAAATGTGCGATTTATTTATTTTTATTTTATTTATTTGCATTTGTTAACCAGGAAGGTCCGACTGGGCTTGCAGCCCTTTGCAGTTGGAGGCCCTGGGAAAACACAAAGATGTTTTAAATATTCTAAAAGTTTCAAGAAGGGAAAAAAAAAACGTGACACAAGAGGGCAGAGCCTAGATGGCCAATGAAACCAGTGAATTTTGAGAGCTCCAAAAACTAGTATAATAATATAGGAAAATGTTATTATTTTCAAGTTTAAAACATCAGAAATCTACAGGTAAACTACAAAACTACATAAATATCAATTTTGGTGGAGATATACAAAAATTTTCCTGTCAAGTAACTTAGAGATATATTGAGTCACTGAATATGAACAACTCAAGGAATTCTCATCCAGATGCTGCTTTGAAAAAAGAACTGCAATTGATGACATCTACTTTACAGGAACTATCTTTGAAGATGGATGGCTTAAAACATGACTTAGAAAACCTCAAATTAAATTCTCAAAAACAGACTGATACTCTTAAGCAGCTATTACAGCAACACCATATAAAAATAAGGGTCTATATTTATAAGATTTAGGTTTTACAATGGCGGACAGCATATGGGCGAAGTTGTAAAACTTCAAAAACAAAAAATGTAAAAATAAAAGAAAAACTTACCTGATTGCATTGAGCAGGGGGGGGGCAAGCCCCCCCTGCACCCCCCCACTATTTAAATATACCAATTCCCGAGATCGTACTACATTGAAGTAAAGGGAAGAATTCCCTACGGCGATCTCCATTCACGCTTGCAAGGTTTTAAATATTCGCCCTTATGGTGTCACCCATATGGTGTTCGAATATTTAATCCTTCACTCTTTTACTATAGACCCTAAAAATAACAAATATAGAGACTTGCAACACAGGACCCAGAAGGAAGGTTAACAGTGGGCAATTCGCCTCTTTGAAACACGTAGACTGTGTTGCAGAGCTGTTATTTTTTCGTGGTTTTTGTTTTTTCCCTTTTGGAAATATAGAGACTTCTCTAAATGACATTGAAGGGAGACTCAAAGAGGAAGAATTCCAAAAAGAATTTCTGCTTAAAAAGAATGCATGGCTGCTTAACAAAATAGATGACTTAGAAAACAGGGAAAGGAGAAACAACATAAGGATCTTTGGTCTGCCTGAAAACACTGAAGGAGAAGACATTATTTCATTCTTAACAACCTGGATTCCTGAATTTTTAGACTTGAAAGAGGGACTTTCATTTGGAATTGAAAGGGTGCACAGATCACTGAGGAAACCTGCTTCTAGCTCAACAAATACTTCACCTAGATCCATAGTTATAAAATTTGTTTCATTTCTGGACAAGGAACCAATATAATATTAAAATCTGCTTGGAGAAAATCACCCTTAAAATACAATCAAAGACTGATAAGGTTTGACAATGATTATTCTTGCAGAATACTAAAACAAAGGAAAAAAGTTTGGCCAATTATAAAACTGTTGAAACAAAACATTAAAGCACAGCTGGTATTTCCAGCCAAGATAAAAATACTTTTTGCCAATGAGATGAAAATCTTTAATGACTTAAAAAAACTACTATATTCATCAAAAACAACATGGTGTCTATCCCAGAAGAAATGGAATGGATGGCCCCTACTCTTAAAAGAATAAAAGAAACAAATCCTTGCACTGATGCTAGAAAGAAGAAACAAAAAACTGATTCCAAGATAGCTGTCCCCAAAAAATAACTCTTACAACTACATCTCTCAAAGTATCAACTGATATGGTACATCACTTGTCATCCATTTTTATTTTAAAAAAAGGAGGGTTTCTTAAACAACTGAGAAAAAGTAATGATTTACTCAGAGTGTTCAAAAGAGTCCAATAATTCTTCACAAACAAAGGTAGGTCAAGATGGGTTACTATTTACATTATACATTGGGATATTTTAGCAGTGAATAGTTTGTTTATGCATCTGCTGAGAGAGAGGTGGGAAGGCTTGAAAAATGTGTTATCTCTTGTTGTGGTGGCTTGTTGTGCATATATATTTTTTATGTGTTTGCTGGCCGTTCTTTTCCTGGTTGCTGCCTCGCTGAAAGGGAGGGAATTTAGGCTTGAAGTTGCAGTGAAGTGAGCCTCTAGTATGCAGTACACAGACATACTAACAGAAACAGACGCTCCCAGGTTGCTATGGTAACAGAGGCAGAGTGACGATAATGCTTAATGGCTCTGAGGAGCCTCCGAGAAGATTATCGGCAATGTTTTTTGTTTAAAAAAAGAAAAAAATAATAATATATATATATATATATATATATATATATATATATATATTTTTTTTTTAATATAAATAAATGGGCTGTTTAAACCACATTGATACATATTGATGGTCTCCCAACACTTTGTTTAGCTCAGTTTATTCTTGATAAAATAAATAATAACAGCAATTTTATATTCAAAATGTATTTTGGTCAAAACACATTAAGGACATGCATAAGAGTGGAAGTCTGAGTTATTGTGTAAGACTAAGAGCACTTGGTCTTGTGCAGAACCCTTTGCAGTGGTCTGGGAGGTGAGCTTGCTCGGACGTGTTGGGCATATGCGGACAGCTGATTCTAGGGGAGTTTGGGGTTGCCAGGAACTGCTAGAGAGTCATCAGATTTCCTTCTTGGAAATATCTCTGGGAATGAAAGGTGTGTTGAGTGGTTCACTGGCAGAGTGGCCACTGCATGGAACAGGACAAATATTGATTTGGATATTTTAAGAACAGCCTGGAAACACACTACATGAACTAGTGAATGGTATTCTGGCAAAACTGGATGGGTATTGTTGCCCATGCTTGAAGTACTGATATGTGTGTATGCAAAGATGGAAATATACCTATAACAAGTAAGAAACTAGAAGGTCTCATAATTTAAAGTCTATGGACTGTATAAACATGCTTGGAAGGAGCTAATAATAAGAATAAGCATTACAGCATGTGGTCTCTCAAATAACTAAGCAATAGCCAAGAAAAAAAACACACACAATAGTTATGTAATGTATGATTTTAGTAAATCTAGATATAAAATATATAATCGTTGGATTTAATAACATGGGCTTGTGTATAATAACACTACTGTCTTAACTTGTCATAAATGACATGCACTACATTAAACATCAAGGGGAAGCATGATGATTTTCTTATGTAAACAAATATGCATAGCAAGTCATGTAATTCCTTTAACTTGATCTTGACCATATATAATACTTAAGTGGTTACCAAGGTAACTAATGTGTATACATGACATCAAACTAACAAAGTTGTTCAAGAGAAACAATAGAAGCCTGAACTTGGAATGTCACAGAATGTAACAATCATATTCTGAACAAATAGTATTAAATTGACAATAGACACTCAGTTTAATAACATGGGCTTGTGTATAATAACACTACTGTTTTAACTTGTCATAAATGGCATACACTATATTGAACATCAAGGGGAAGCATGATGATTTTCTCATATAAGTAGATGTGCATAACAAGTCATATAATTGCTTTAACTTGAATTGTGGTTTTGTAGCCCATCTTGACCATACATAATACTTAAGCTGTTACCAAGTTAACCAATGTTTTATACATGACATCAAACTAACAAAGTTGTTCAACTAGGAATGTCACAGAATGTAACAATCACAATCTGAACAAATAGTATTAAATTGACAATAATCACTCAGTTTAACCTTTGCTAATTATACAAAATAGAATGTTGCCATTTAAATCTAAAAACTTTCAGTATATGCCATAAAATGTCAATTTATGAATATGGAAAGGTAACTTGTAATCATTACAATAAGTGAATGTGTTGTTTTTAACCTATAATTTCACTCATTTTATAATACGAAATGACAGATATGAAAATCCTTATGTGTAAATGGGGGTAAGAGGGATACACTGGTAATTAAAATGCACTAACTTTCATCAATGTTCACATAAAACAAACTTGATGCTTTAAGTTAGAAATAAAGTGATTACTTAAATGCTGGCAAACAATGAAATATAGCTTCTGATATATCCAGTAAAATACATTGTGTTATAAACATTAAGTATAAATATTATTACCATCTATTTATATTAAGTAATAAGTTTTGAAAGACTTCATCAATAAGGGTGAATATGTTAAATAACTGTGTGCTATAATCTTTTACTGAGGGTTTATATATGATACATCCTACTTTACTGTAATTTAACTGCTTGTCCTCTATCGTTCATTTAAATATTAATTGCTTATGCAATAAGTAGACATTTATATTGTATTAGAATTCTGTCTAATCTGCAATAGTACTATACCTGTTCAAAATAATATAAATATTACTTATTCCTATTACAAATATTCTCCTTATGATAATTCAATTTATGGAGCTCAGATATTCTGGATTGTCAAGGTATGAGTGATAATCTGATGGACTTGGGTTTATCCATCAGATAGGAATGATTTTCATTCCATGGCTAGTGCAGATCTTAGTTTTGTTAACATTTATTAATTTAAAATTATTTCACAAAAACACTTTTAGTATGCCTGACCAAAACATTACTTTATTGGTAAAAACTCAAAGTATAAAACTAATAATTTCCTTTAAAAGCTCAAACATATACGTTATAGCTATCAAAGGAAAATGTTTAATAGTCGCAATAAAACAAAAAATACATAGTGTAAATAACCTAAGATAGATTTAACTTTATTATCTTTAAATACCAATGGCTTAAACAATCCTAGGAAGATATCAAATCTACTGAAATATTTAAAATTGAACAAAGCATAAATAGCCTTCCTTCAAGAAACTCGTTTCAAAACAAATGACTACAAATGGAATCCTAAGGAATATATAATATTGGTGCAATCCACTTATAAGACAAAGACAAAAGGGGTAATAATTTTATGGAAAACAAATGTACCAAACGTGAAGAAATCCACAAACCAGCGAAACACAAGGTTCCCGAGTCAAAGAAAGACCTGCTCCCAGATGAAACCTTAACGCAATTTCATTTTATTTTCATAAACAGACAGCATTTTCGCTACTCTCACTAGGTAGCTTCATCAGAGGTTAAAAAGCGTGAAAACAAGAGTACAACTGGACCTATATAAAACATCTATAGCTCCCTTTCTAAAACTTAAATCTTACATGAGGTGAAGCCTTAGCGTATTTTTACTTATGTTTTTTCTTTGTAAAGTTTTTTAGTGGAATTTTTTGTATTGTTGAAGTGTAAGATGAAGCATGACAATTATTGTTATGCCTTGTGAATAATGTTTTAGCTTATGTAAATATAGGGATGTTTTAGGTTTGTTATAAGCTACTTACACATTGTTTATAACTTAATTTATATATTAATTTAAAAAGGCTTTTTATTAGGATGCTATACATGTTTCTCATTGATGGACATATAATTTCTTACTCGAAGGTAGTTTATTAAATTTGAACTTAAGGTGGATAGAATCAATAATACATTGAATATGTATATACCCCTTCTGTTTTGAATTGAACAAGTGTACAAATGTTTTAAACATATTATATGTGGTTTAAGATGTTTTATATAGGTCCAGCTGTACTCTTGATTTATTGTATTTTATTGTTTATAAGGGATTTCTTGTTTTCATATTGTGCTCACTTGTTATTACACTGTCTTAAGATTTCACTTAATGTAATAATTGATTTATGCAAAAAACATGTGGAGGCAGTGTTTTACTTGCAAGGGGCGTAGTATTTAAAGAGCGCTGTTTTCGCGCTCTTTTTAACCTCTGATGAAGCTACCTAGTGAGAGTAGCGAAAACGCTGTCTGTTTATGAAAATAAAATAAAATTGCGTTAAGGTTTCATCTGGGAGCAGGTCTTTCTTTGACTCGGGAACCTTGTGTTTCGATGGAAAACAAATGTGATTAACCCAGAAATCTTAAGTATGAAGATAAAGAAGGCCTTATGGCATTAGTAATAGTTAAATATAATAGCAGAATATGGACCCTAGCCAATCTATACTGGTTCACAGGCATTGGAACAGGAACTGTTAAAAACACTTGGATTTCATTCAAAATAATTTTAAAGCCAACTTAATATTAGGAGGAGATTTTAACTGTGTATTTGATATTTCTGAAACTACAAATAAAAGACCACTGCATACATCTGCTATATCAAAATATTTAAAAAAGTGGGTAGAATCATTTCATCTTATAGATACTTTGAAATTTAAAGAAGATAAATATTTGTTGTTTTCCCAACAAGATCACAGATTTGGTACCCAAACTGGAATAGATAAAATATTTGCTGCCCATGACTTACACTCTAAAATCATTAATTTCTCAATCACTCCCTGCCCCTTTTCAGACCACAATTCATTGATAATAAAACTTCAAAATGGATACAAACCATTAATATTTAACTGCAGAATTCCAGCATATATAACTAAAATTAAAGAGTTCAAACCCTGGTTATTATCTGAATTACAGTTCTTCTTAGATATTAATTACACCACAGAGATAAAATAATGATATGGGACTCAGCTTACATATATGGTAAAACCCTAACTTGGTATAAAAAAAATCAGAAAATGGGATTCTGAATTATTAGATCTACAATCCAAACTTTTGTCAATAAAAGCTGAAAAAAATCAAAATCATTTGGAGATGAAAAAGAAAGTAGAAGTTTTAAACAATAGATACAATGACATTCTAACACATAAAACTATTTTAGCTGTAGAAAAACTAAAAATGAATACCTTGGCCACTTCTCCCAAATATCTACATAATTTATCCACAAGAATCAAAATACAATCAAAAGCTAATAACAATTAAAATTGTCTTCCATTAAAAGAAAGTGGAAAATTTCTCAGATGTAGGTGGCATTCTTGATGCCTATAGAAATTACTATATGAAACATTTCCAGAAAGAAAATATATATATTGATCAATTAAATCTAGATGAAAAATGTTCTAATATAAAAAATACCAGAAAAATTAAAACTAGATCTGCAAGCACCCATATCCTACAACAACATTACAGATACAATAAAAGAGAGTAAAAATAATAAAGCAAGCATAGATGGCATAATTATGGAAATATATAAACTTTTTCCTTCAAAGATACTATCCCTCTTCCATAAAATTCTATTAGAAATTCAGTTACAAGCTTTAATACCACCCTCTTGGAGATATTCCTTAATCACACCAATCCTAAAGGAAAACAAATCCCCAAACCTCTGTACCTCATTTAGACCTATATCATTATTAAATAATGACTATGACAATATTAACTAACAGAATGAAAATACCACTATCCAAAACAATAAATAATGATCAGACTGGATTTATATATCATAGACACACACATGACAATGTTAAAAGGATACTTTCTCTTATAGATTATGTTAATAAAGAAAATAAACACTCATAGTTGGCTTAGATATAGAGAAAGCCTTTGATTCTCTAAATTGGGACTATTTATTTAAAATACTAATGGTATTTGAATTTCCTGCATCCTTTGTTCATCTCCTAAAGAATATATATGCAAATAATTTAGTGTATGTCAAGTTAGGTCCTTTTACCTCTGAATCTAAACATATAACAAAAGGCACTAAACAAGGATGCCCCATGTCACCGATTCTGTTTGCTCAGGCTATTGAAGTATTGGCAGATTCAATTCGTAACAATATAAAAATCAAAGGAATAGATGTTTATGAACAATACAATTCTAAAGTAATGCTGATGACATATAACTAACTTTAATACAAGAGACATTAGAGGAATTAGATATATTAATTGACACATTTCACATGACTTCAGGACTCCATTTCAATAAATCAAAATTTTTATTTTTAAATAAAAAAAGAACTTCAGACTGGGGATCACATCATAGGGAAACAAGAATCTACCTTAAAATACCTAAGAATTGAGTTATGCAAGGATAATAATGAATTAGTCTCAAAAAACTACAATAATATCATCAATACAATTAAAATCTCTCTGGAAAAATGGAATAAAACAATATTAACATTTGAAGATAGACTATATTTAATAAAAATGATTTTACTGCCCAGGATCCTATATAGAGCCTTTGCAATACAACTGTTACCAGAAAGGAATATACTTAAAGAAATAAATTCATGCCTAATAACATTTTTATGGTTTCCCAAAAGAAACAGAATAGCTTTAATACATCATATCAGACCATGGAAACAGGGATGATTAAACTTTCCAGATATAGAAACATATATAAAAGCATCACTATCTAAAACAATCTCAGATTGGATAAGTCCAAGTTACTGTGCAAATTGGAAAGAATTACTAACTGTAATATCAATAAATTAATTTGATTTACAAAAAAAAATTCAAATAACAGATAAAAACAATTTGACATGGTGCATATTATGTATTAGCATGCAATATAACATTACTAAACCCACTAAAACTCGTATGATTAATTATTACATTGACTCATTTAGGAAAATTATTAATGCAAATATAGATTTAAAAATCTGGTTTGATCTTTTAACACTATTTGTAGTCACAAAGAACTTTCCACATAAAGTATATAGAGAAATTATTAATTCCTGGGAACAGAAAGGATTTGTTTGTTGGCTCCAATGTATCAAAGAACTAAAAGTTTTAGATATGCAAGTAATAAAAACAACATACAAAATTCCACAACAAGACTGGCTAACTTTACAGTGTATTATGTCATATTCGCAAGATTTAAATAGCGGAATTAACAATTCTTCATTTAAAGAAATACCTAAAGTTATGAACTACATATATGAAATCATATATAATGACTCTGACATGGGAAACTGTGTTTCAAAATTTTACAAAATATTGATAAACTATAAAACAACACCAAAAACCTCATAGTGGAAATATATAACAAAAGGACACAATACAGTTAACTGAAGAAATTAAAACAAATATCTTATATCAATAAAATGTACATCCTTTACACAATACTGGGAAGTTTTTAATTGGAAATTATTGCACAGAGCATTCTTAACCCCAGATAGAATCAGTAAAATTATTTCTTCCATAAAAGGAATATATTGGAGATGTGAGCAAGTACACAATGCAGATTGGAACCACATTTTCTTTGATTGTGTTAAAATTAAGCCATTTTGGAATGGTATTAATAACTTTCTACAAGCTTTATTTAATGAATCATTTTATTTAACTAAACCTCTTTCATTATTAATTGTGAACGAAGGTCCTTATTTGAATAGGTCAAACATGTATCTAGTATGGACTATACTTGCAATTTCATGGAAGTGTATAACAAGAAGATGGAATACAAACACAATACCAGCTTTGGAAGACTTCTACACCCTACTGAAAACCACAGCATTATTGGAAATTAAAATTAAAGAACTAAAAATTTATCCAAAGCCATTTATCAACAACCCTTGGGGAAATGTCTTATTGTTGATTGACACTATACAATAATTAATCAGACACTTTGATAATGGATTGGACATATGTATAAAGTAATTGTATACATTAAGATCTGTTATAGTGTCAAGCTAATGTAAATAGTGTACATAGTTATTTAAGATGTTATGTATAAATACTATGGAATTCATTCAGATATATTTGAAAAATAAAAAAAAATTGAGAAAGAAAAAAAATGTCAGTAAAAGTAAAAGTGGTATATGGTATACAGAAGTAAGTATGCATGATGTAGAGGAGGACATGATGTGCAAAATATACTATATAATTTATGGGCAGAAAATGCAGTACATATTATACAATTTAAAGGCTATTAATGGATAACATCAGATTTGACTTATGTGATTTGCAAAAATCAGCATCTTTGCTATTTAGTATAAAAACAGTACTGGTCAAATGGTAGAGGAGAGGAGAATTAGATTGTCTGAGGTTGGAAATATAGTGAAAGAAAAGGAAAGGGGATTATAAAGAGTTTTAGGTGAGCAGGTGCTGAGGGTGGGCGAGTGGATATTTGGAGAGAGAGATGGGGCGTGCAGGTTTAGTAGAGAGACTGATGTACAAAAGTGAGAGAGAAAGTGAGTAGGTGTTACTAATAAAAGGGAGGAAAAGGTGATGAGGGCTAAATGAAGCAGAAGGAAGTATGTATAGTGTAATAATGGAGGGTTAGTACATGAGTAGAATCAGAGATTGAGTAGATGAGGTTTTAGATGAAGTTTAAAAAGTTGCTGGTGTTCTAGTTTTAGAGTGAGGAGAATGGAATTCCATGTTTTAGAGGAACAATTTGAAAACAGGCTGTCTTCTGCTGTAATTTTTGGATTTAGTAAGGAGAACCAGTTCATCAGTAGATTGTAGGGTTGTGTTGGGTTTGTAGTTTTGCATAAGGGTTGAGAGAGATGGGCAGTTGCTAGCTTTTAGATGAGATTATGAATAGTAGCTAGCTGGGAGTAAATCAGCAGGTTAATTCAAGACAATTAATTTCCTTCAGTGCTAACTATTAACAGTAGCTGTGTGGATGGTTCACTGCAAACTTTAATACTTTGTGGTAGCATTGTTCAAGCTTTGTTAGCTGGGTGAAATGTAAGTTACAGAAAATTGGGGGCAGAGTAGAGGAGTGCTGGGAGAAGTAGTGTGGAGGCTAAGTATTTTCTGGTTTGGCCAGTTAGGAATTTTTTAACTCGGTATAGGTAGTCCAATTTCTGGTGGATTTTCTTTACAGTGTATTGGATGGATAGTCACATTTTAGTTTATCATCAATGTAGATGACAATCAATTTGGTATAAGTGACAATTTCAATGTTGATATTGTTTGATGAGGTGATGCTGAAGGAAGACTTTTGTTCTGAGAGATGTTTTGTGAAGATTAGCATAAGGTTACTTTTTTCGGGGTGGAGAGAAAGTTGAAATTATGTTATGTAGGTGTTAATGGAGGAGAAGGATTATTGAGTGAGTTTCTGTAAGGCAGCATTACTTTGGGCATTACATGAAAGGGTAGAGTTATCCAAGTATTGAACTACTGTGGCTGATTTAGAGGACTGTGAAAGATTATTAATAAAGATGTTGAAAATCATTGGCAAAAGTATAGAGCCTGGGGGTCACCTGTAGAAACTGGGGAAAGGGAGAGAATTCTCTGTGTCATTTTATGGGTTAGGATCTGTAGTAAGATAGTTGTGGAACCAAGTGATGGAGGATTCAATAAGACCAAGTTCTTATAGTCTGTGGAGAAGGATGGAATGGAAGACTGTATCAAAATCTTTGAAAAGATCAAGACAGTGTTTTGCTCAACTGAGGATTCATTTTTGATGTTTTTACTGCTGTGACTGTTTTTTTTTTGTCTGCAGTTAGAATTTGTATTACTTCTGTATTTCATAGCATAGGCTAGATTCAGATTTAATTAATCTAGGCTGTTTGGTATTACCTGAGCACTAAAACCAGCCATTCTATATTAAGAAGGTCCTCCTGCACCCTTGTGGGAGACGTGTGTAGCCCAGGACCCATCTCAGCTGGGGATTGTTGGAAAAAGGCGTAGTTTTGGGCTTTCTTATGAGTTAATTTGTGTTAAAATCATTAAACATTGCTTGTGTTTAAGCCCCACATTTTTGTGTAGCTGCACACTGTGCTGCGGGGTTTAGCTCTGCCGTGTATAGACACAAATGCTTAAAAGCACAATTTTCCCTTGATATCTGCTAGAGAACTCTCCTTAGCTCCTCTGCCTCTCTTTATGCAGCATAATTGCTCATTGCTATTTAGTGAGCATCTCAGTTGCACATTCTGAGGCATTGATGCAGTCTTCCACCCTTAGCCCTCCACAGAATAGCTGTCTTTGTTACTCTCACAAGCAATTCTTGGTCCACCTAGCCCATCCATACTAGTTACTGTAATATATACCTGCCATAATGGATGGACAGTTTCCCAACATTTCTCCAGCCAACCTGATTGGCATGGGCATCCTGAGGCAATGTAGTAATTGCCTCATGTATACTGATAACCACTTGTTCCCAAAGCAAACAAACATTTTGTGAGCGATGTAACTATACCAGAAGATTATAATCATTCCTCTCACTTAATATACAAGACATACGACAGGTTGTCAGCACACACAAATCCCCTCTCACACAAGATAAGCAAAAGACATATAAACCCCACATACATGGAGGTACTCACTAAGAGCCTGCCAAATGATCAGAGACCTCCCAAGTGCAAACATACACATACTGGTACACGAACAGAATCCACCACTACACATAACAAAACACATAAGCTCCTAAGGCAAAACACCTCAAAATATGAGTGTCTCAACAGTTAAGCTCCTAAGACAAAATATTTCAAAACCTAATATTCTGGTCATAGGTGACTCAATAATGAAATACACAGATGTCCCCCTCACCAGGTTGAACAAGGAGAAGATCATGGTTAGCTGCCTGTCAGGTGTTAGGATCTGTAAAATCATGCACACACTCAAGTTGCTTAGCAACAAGTACCATTATGACTCTGTCATAGTACATGTTGGTGTGAATGACTTGAGATGTACATCTCTGGACTATATGGAGGGGAAACATGACTGAACACTCAGATTATGTGTCCCAGGCAGGTATGTCCCTAGCTCTAAGCAGCATTCCACCTTCATCTAGGATGATGCCACAATACAGACAAAAAATGAGATGCTGACATTTGTCCAGTCACTGAGACTTGCCTCAAGGCCACTGAGAGTACCCCAGCCATACAAGGCTACAATACCTTTCATATGTTTAGACCCCAAAATGAGTGTGAAAGAACCAGAAATGGAGATACATCCATCTTCATTGAATCCAAATACACCATGAGACTGGTGAAACAGTACAACTCTCTTGAGCTACTCCAGGTCCAACTAACTAGAAGTAAAATACCCCTCCACATCACTGCCTATCTGCCAATCTGCATTGTGTACTTGCTCACATCTCCAATATATTCCTTTTATGGAGGAAATAATTTTACTGATTCTATCTGGGGTTAAGAATGCTCTGTGCAATAATTTCCAATTAAAAACTTCCCAGTATTGTGCTAGTGTCAATCAGTATACAGCCAAACACCTTGGTCATGAGACATTTCAACTAACCATCCATTGACTGGGCAACTTACCTGAGCACAACTACTATCGTTACAATGTTCCTCGACTTTGTTAATTCAAATGCCTTGGAAGAGTTGGTCTGCACCCCTACAAGGGGCTCCAATGTCCTGGATCTAGTGCTCACCAACATGGGGGGGGGGTCACTGCACTACCCATTGTGTGTTGGCTTCCCTGGTAAGGTCAGACCATAAATCTGTCTCATTTGAATTAAAGTTCAAACCTGACCCCCCCCCCCCCCCCCCAGGTGTAAAAAAAAATGAAAGGTTTCTCCAAAGCAAACTATTACCTACTAAGAGATGGTATAAAAAGTTTCAAAGCCCCTGCCAACATAGCCAACAATGATTCCTATGCAGAGGAATACAAAAACACCCTATACAGCCACTTAAACAAATGCATTGACATGGCTGTACCCAACTGGAACAAAACCAGGTCTTCCCAAAAAAAAAAACAAGCCACCCTGGTGGATTGTAAGTATAAATACGCTATACAACAAAAGAAAGAAACTGATATCTAAGAACAGGAGGGAACTTACTTAACAGAGGAAGAGCACCCTCCACAGCCTGAACAAGCAAATCAGATATCTTGCAAAGTCCTCTAAGGCTAGCTAGGTGTCTAAATTAGGATCACTTGCTAAAAAGAATCACAAGACATTCCTTAGCTACATCCAAAACCTAAAAGGGAATTCCTAACTGTGTGCCAAACTTATAGTGGATGGTACCACACACACACACTGAACCTGAGGAAGTTGCCAACCTGCTAGCTGCCAGGTATGGCAATAACATCACCGCTCTGTTCCCACTAGACATACCCCAAAGCATTTCTGACACCATTTCTCTACCGAGTATCTCCAAAGAACAGGTGATAAAGCACTCTCCAAGGCCAAAAGCACAGCCTCTATCTGACCAGATACATCCCAGGCTACTTAGTAAACAATCTAAAACAAGACCTAGTGGAACCACTCTGCACTCTCTTTAACCATAGCCTGAGAACTGTCTGTGTCCTGGCAGAGTGGAGAACAGTAACGGTAATCCCCTTGCACAAAGGGAGTCCATTAACTGTCCCGGGTAACTATTGACCCATAAGTCTAACCAGCCTTATCAGCAAGGCCTTGGAAAGAATCATCATGAACCTTATCCACAAGAATATATGTGACCTTTAAACCATTGACCCAACCCAGTTTAGTTTCGTCAAAGGTAGATCTTGCTTATTAAACTTGAGGACTTCATTGAGAATGTCCCCAAAGACCTGGGTGAGGGCAAAACAGTACATACCACCTATCTTGATTTAGCCAAGGCCTTTGACACAGTCCCCCATTCAGATGTTATAGAGAAACTCTTAACAGCTGGGGATTAACCCATACATTACTAGATAGGTAGCAAACTGGCTCACTGACAGAATGCACATTGTCAAAGTTAGGGAGTTCTCCTGCACCAGTAGATCAGTTACCAGTGGAGTACAGGTCTATATCAGAACATTGAAGTTTTAAAACTTTGTATGTTCTAATTATGACCCCTATTCAGCGAATGTTAAAAATAGTGAAGCTGCAGAACACCGAATTTTTTCCTAGGGAAAGAATTCGGTTGGCCGTTTCTGTGGCTTCGCTATGTTAAGTGCTGTGGTGGAAAGTTATGGGTCTGGTTCAGGTAAGTGTGCGATTGTGTGGACGTTAAGGTTGGGGTGGGTTAAGTGAGTTAGGGTTAGGGGGCGGGTTAGGTTAGTGTGCGATAGTGACGGACCTTAGGGTTAGGGTTTGGGTTAAGGTAAATGGATAGATAGTAGTGTATGTACAGTTTAATGTAGGGTTAGATGTAGGATTTTAAGTGTATGTGTGTGGATTACTGTTTTTTTTGGTGTGCTTGTGTTGTATGTATGTGTTTCAGAATAGCGAATTTTTTCCATGGGAAAAAATTTGCTGCTCTGAATGTTTGATATTTTGTGGTTTAGATATTTTAGGTTCGATGAAATAGCATTCGCTATTTTCATCTTTCGATGGCGTGATATAAACACGTGGAGTACCACAAGGATCTGTGCTGGGCCCTCTACTGTTTGGAATCTATTTCTCTGAATTTCAGAAGACAGAGGACCTGTGGCTTACCAAGTTTGCAGATGACTATAAACTAGGTAGAGTCATAAAGTCCTCTAACAATGTTAACATATTACAGAAAGGGCTGACACAGACAAATGATTGGTGCCAAACTCATGGACTAAAATGTAACAAAAAAATGCCTCTTATCCCCTTTGGCAAAGACGTACCCCCTGCTAATTGTGATATTGATAGCATCCCTCTAAGCACAAACGCAATGGTGCGAGACTTGGGAACACAGGTTGATAGCCATCTAAATGTCGGTCATCATGTATCTGCAGTAGTAAGAAAAGCATTCTACATTGCTTATTTCATAAATAAGGGCATTGCATCCAAGACCAGGGAGGTTGTAGCTCTGCTGTACTCAGCCTTAACAGACCACTAATTGAGTACAATACTTCCTTTTGTATGTACATAACCAGACACCTGCAGCAACTGGAAAGACCACAGAGGTTTCTAACGAAGAGAATCCAGGGCCTCCAAAACATGACATACATGGAAAGACTGAAATCCCTGCCACTGTACTCTGTATCATACAGGCTGCTGAGAGGTGACCTGTGTCTGACCTACAGAGCAGTCTTGGACCCTTCCCTAATGGAAATGCTGCACATCTGCAAATCAAATGGGACAGGAATAACTCACTCCAGGGATCTCAACCTAGCCTGACAGACATTAACAGAACATGCTGGAAAGACAGATATACCTCCCAGTGATTGCCACTCCTCTGAAATAAGCTGCCACTCCATGTGAAGCAGAGATCCTCAATGACCCTATTCAAGCGCAACCTCAACAACTGGATGGATGACCATAAATTCATCCTGGGGATGGCACCTATGTCCCTCATGGACAGGGATAGTTGGTTCTGATCACAGAATTGCTCTGCCAACAGTGACCATCTGACTATGGTCAATACGGGTACTTTAGTTATTACATGGGCAGGCTTGTAAAGGCCCTATGGCCACTAGCCTAGTAACCTCCTATGAAACTATGAGCCTATTGATACTAGTTTGCCTTTGTTTCTATGGACAATAACAGTATTAGTGAAGTGAAGGGATGTGGTTGTTCTACTGTGATGGGGATGGAAACCATGTTAGGAGGGGAAGAGGAGGCTATACTGGGTGAGATGTTCGGTCTGTTGTGACTGCATGTATTTTTTAATGATTTTAGATAAAGGGGACAAGATGGCAACAGGGTGAAAATTTCCAAGTTATGTACTATTGGATCCTTTGTATAGAGGTAAGATATAAATTTTTATATAGCAAAGGAGTGTAGGATTATGAGATAGAGCTGCTTGTATGTATGGACACTGGGTAGGCAATATCTTCAACAGCCATTTTTGGATATTCCATGGGAAGATTGTGTGGTGTGAGGGTAGTATGCTTTAGCTTTGGCAGAAGTTTTTTATAGTAGATGTGGGGACTGGTTGAAGTGAGAAGGGGTTTGGATGAGAGGTGTTGATGTTGTTGGTCTGGCCAATAGGCGGTGCTTGTTGTTTGATTAGTGATGTAACTTAGTTTATAACATGGTTATTAAAGAGAGTGGGAATGTTGTTTGTTTTGTTGGGCACTGTTGGTAATGGTCGGGTAGCATGACCAGGTATGAGGACTTTGTTTATGGTAGACGAGAATAACTTTGTGTTTTGGAGGTTTTTGGTCTGCAGTTTAGTATAGTAGTTTCTTTTGTCTATTTTTATGTGAGACTTTGATATCTAAGTTGTTGAGATAATTGTAGATTGCTTTTGGTTTTGTTTATGATCCAGGATTTCCAGGCTTTATCTCTGTGTTTCATTAGCAGTTTTATAGATTTTTGTCAGCAATGGAGCTTGTGTAGATTTAACTTTTGTTCTGAGTGGGGCTTGGTTGTTTAAGATGTTAAGGAAGATTTTTGCAAAATATATAAAAGCATAATTTAGGGGGAGTTCTTTAGATTTTGGATAAATGTATCTTTTTAAAAGTGAGTAAGCTTACGTACATCATTATGGTGGTGATGTTTGAGGGTGAAATAAAGGAGTCTGATGATAAATGCATTAGAAAGGCAGCGATGGGAAGATACATTATTAGGGGAGGAAGTGAGTACCCAGTCAAGTATGGAACCTTTGTGTGTATTTTCTATATATTGCATAGGAGAGATGATGAGATGACTGAAACCATAGATGTTTATAGGATTTATGGGAAAGTTGCTATTAATGGAGAGCCAGATTATGTTGAAATCACCAAATATTATTTTTCTTGTCATATCATTGTTGTGGCCAGTGACAGGGACTTCAATCTAAGCAGAGTTGAGATGATTTCAGCATTTTCAAAGGTTGGAAGGGTGAGAGCGGAGATAGAGTTGAAAGGAATTTTTATATATAATGGCTATACCACCTGTTTTTTTATATAACCTATCTGATGTTAGTGTATTTTAGGTGGGTGGAAGTATTGCTTCATCTTTGATGTGTGGCTTTAGCCAAGTTTCTGTAAGTATAGGTTCAAAGGTTACTAGGCTAATGGCCTATCGTGCCACCCAACATTTGTTCCCAGTGCCTCTATCAAGTAGAGTCACCTACTCATCAAGATTTCTCTTGAAGAGGGCCAGTGTGGTGCTCTGCCTGACATGCATGGGAAGTCTATTCCAGAGCATGGGCAGTCTCTGGGTTATGAACCTGTCCCTCCAGCATGTTCTGTTGATTGTGGTAATGAGGTTGGGGTCTCTGGAGCATGTGGTGCAGAGGGATTGGGATTTCTTTTAGATGTAGCATTTCTAACAGAGCTGTATCAGACATGGCTTTGTAAGTCAAACAGAGATTGCCTCTTAGTAGACGATATGTGACAGAGAATAGCTGGAGTTTTTTGAGTCTGTCCATGTAGGACATGTGTTTAAGGCCTAGGATCCTTTTCATGAGGTACTTTTGTGGCCTAGTGATGTACATGCCAAAATGGGGCATTTTACTTGATGACTGGCTTAATGAGGGAAGACTCAAAAAGAAAAAGTATACCAGCAACTGCAAAGGAAGGCTCAGAGCAGGCAAAAATACAGCAACAGAAGAGCAGAGCCAAACCACCACGACTGTTCCGGATAAACACAATGATGCTTAGATGAAAAATGCAAAAAATCTTTATGGAAGAGCTCAAGGTAAGCGCTTTCATGACCTCTATGGTCGCTTCATCAGGCTACATCCAAACAGTTTCTCAGCTTAAATGCATAAAGCAATTAATGCCTTGTAAATTGAATCAAGTCATTAAGAAACCACAGTGCCTAAAAACAGTGTATAGTAAAAAGACATGGTAGAAATGTTTTATATATATATATATATATATATATATATATATATATATATATATATATATATATATATATATATTTACATGTATATAAAACATATAAAGTAGTTGCATATTGTGCATACTGAGTAACAGTATGTGAAACATACTGAATAACTGATAACTGCCTTAATAAACATGTAAAGTATATACAAAAATATATATATAAAACTAAATAAAATAAAATATATGCCTATATGTTAGTATGCAAAAATATGTAGCTATTTTATATGTTTTATATACATGTGTATATATATATATATAATTTCTACTATGTCTTTTTACTATACACTGTTTTTTTTTAGGCACTGTGGTTTCTTAATGACTTGATTCAGTTTACAAGGCGTTAATTGCTTTATGCATTTAAGCTGAGAAACTGTTTGTTTGGATGTAGTCTGATGAAGCGACCATAGAGGTCATGAAAGTGCTTACCTTGAGCTCTTCAATAAAGATTTTTTTGTATTTTTCATCGAAGCATCATTGTGTTTATCCTGAACAGTCGTGGTGGTTTGGCTCTGCTCTTCGGTTGCTGTATTAATGAGGGAAGAGTAGAGAAAGATGATGACCTCTTTCTTCCTGGATGCAAAACCCTTGGTAATGTGATATGCCACATAGAAGGACTTTCTGGCCACAGTGGCAATGTTGTGGTCAAAGAAGAGGTTTCTGTCAACCTGTGTCTCCAGATCTCTTATAATGCCTTCAGTGTTCACTGGGTTCCCATCGATGTGGTAATTAGTGGGAACTGAGTTTTCCCAAAGGGGATGACTATGCATTTTTTTAGCATTAAGCTTAAGGCCATGGTTTCAGCACCATTCATTAAGTATGAAGTATGAATATGTCTTGAAAGTGTTGAGCTATCCAGGGATGCAGATCAGCTGTCTTACTGCATATGCTTTAACTGTTTTAGTTCAGGATCTTTAATGATCTGGTGCTTGAGGTGGAGGTGCTAGTGTTTGGGTTGTTGGCAGAGGTGGGTGTACATGGTCCTGGATTTGGGTGAATGCTACCATCTTTTGTTATGTGAATAGCAGGGGGTGTGATCAAGTACAACAAATAACCTCCCTTTTCCATGGTACAGTGAAATGTGGGGTTCCCAATGTAGAGTTATATTGGACAATGTGAACACAACAGTTCTCTCACACCCTACAGTTATTTCATGTAAAGAAGGGTATATCTCTGGGACTAAGGGAGTGGTATACTTGGACAGTTGCTCCACATGCTCATCCTTATACGTGTGCAAAACTGAATGTGCTTTGACAGAATAGATATACAAACCTTTTTATGCCAGTAAGAAAGGAGATGTGCCAAATGTATTATGTAGGCATTCAAAAAAGTGTGTTAATTTTAGTAGGATCTGATTTTCATAATGGAAAGAATGCCTAACTTAGAAAGGAGTGGTAACTAGAAAAATAAACTGGAGTCAAAGGAAGGAGACACCTCAGATGTTTCTAACCGAGAAGATCAAGGGACTCCAGCACATGCCGTACACAGACCGAAAAAAGTCCCTGTCACTTTACTCTGTATCATAGGTTCATAGGTTCATAGGTTAGTACTAAGCTAACTGCCCTTGTGAGCCATTAGGCCACCCTCCCAATCATATAGAACTCTTAGGGGAGACTTATGCCTGGCTTACAGATCAATCTCTAACCTAATCCTAATGAACTTGCTGCACATCCATAAATCAAATGGGACTAGAGCCACCAATTCCAGGAACCTATATATGGTCTTTGACTTGAATGGGACATGCTGGAGGGACAGATTTATCTCTCAGCTAGTGCCGCATCTTTGGAATAGGCTACCTCTTCATGTGAAACAGAGCACCTCTGTGATGCTGTTCAAAAGGAACCTGGATGAGTGGATGGGGCACTGTAAATTCTTACTGGTAATAGTGCCCACAACCCTTCTGGACATGGATAGCCATTACTAAATGCAATCTTACATAGAATAAACAATTTCTGGAAATAATAAAAACTCAAGACTGGGAACATCATTAGTTCCACACAGTCAGACAATTCTGCTATAGACTGTCCTACCTTTGCTAATGAATTCAGACACATAATAGTAGAAGCGTTAAAAGGCCTAACTAGGTGCTTCAGCCACATTCAAATTGGCTCGGCTATAATGAATGCAACTCAGGAGTCACAAGAATGCTCATCACAGCTGTACACCCAAGCAGCTTAAGACAAGGCTCTCAATTTATTTATTTTTTATTTATTTTTATTTTACATTTGTTAACCGGGCTAGTCTAGCTGGATACATATCCTTTTTCAGTAGAGGCCCGAGGAGAAAAGCTCCAACATAATGGTAAAACACAAGTTAAAAAAACAAGTTATAAAAAATACAGGTTATAAAAAATACAAGTTATAAAAAGTATAAAAAATTAGACGTGTTACATTTACAAGATTAGTAAAAAAGTACATTTTACATAGAAGTACAATGAGACAAAGTTCGATCGGCTGGTAATACATAGCAGAGATATGTTATATACTAATAGTATGTATCGAGTTCAAGAGTCACCCTCTTATATTTGGGGTAAAGAGGATTTTCAAGATGAGTAAGTGGGAACAAGAATTAAGGAGATAGGGGACTGAATGGATTTGGTATGGAAGTTTGATATGTTAGGTTAGTCAGGTTCAGGACATGGGCATAGCCATTGTGTCTTGAGATATTCTTTCAGGATCTTTTTGAACTGGTTGTGAGAGGTTGTATTTCTAAGGTAGTTTGGGAGGGAGTTCCATGTCTTGCCAATGGAGTTGGCAAAGAGGGCATCGCTGCCAGAATTATTAGCTTTAATGGTTAGGATCTGGGTGCTGTTGGATGATCGGAGACTATTTAGGTTAGTGTATGGGATCAGTATGCTACACAGAGAGGGGGTTCTATCTGGTTGATTAATTATTTTACATGCTTCAGTGAGTTGGTTGAGTTTGAGAAGGTTGGGCAGTTCCAACCAGCCAAGTTGCCTCAGGTTATGACAATGGTGGGTGCGATATGGAGAACCTGTTATGAATCTAGCAATGTGGTTATAGGCCAGAGAGAGCATGTTTAGTTCACGTTTACTGAGGAAAGAAAGGACTGGGGAGGCATAGAGGAGGGTAGAGAGGAGATGTGTGCGGACAATGGTTAGTTTGGCAGTAGGAGTTAAAAAGTTTTTTATTCTGTACATGGATCCAAGTTTTTTGTTAACAGATTTTACGGTTTGGGTGATGTGTATGTCAAATTTGAGCTTATGATCAATAGTTACTCCTAGTAATTTGGTACTGGTGACAGGGGTTATGATAATCCCATTATTGGATTTAACTTGAAAGGCAGTATTATCAGTATTTGGGAGTTCTTTTCCTAGGGTAGAGAAGACGTTGGGGAAAAATAGTAATAATTTGGTTTTGGTTGGGTTGAGTAGGAGTTTGAGGTCGGTGAACCATTTTTCTACTAGTGAAAAACAGAGTTGAGTGGTGGTTTGGAGGTTGAGGAGGGAGACATCTGAGCAGATTAAGGTGGAGTCATCAGCGTATTGGATGCAGGTGGATTGAGGGATAACTGAGTGAAGGTCATTAATGAAGATGGAAAACAGAAGTGGACCCAATATTGAGCCCTGAGGGACACCTATGGTATTGGGAAGCAGGCCTGATAGTCTATTTTGCCACAGGACAGCCTGTTGCCTACCAGTTAGGTAAGCTTTGAACCAGGTTAGTGCTGGGGTGTCCAGATGTAAGGTTTCAAGGGTGGACAGAAGGAGCTGGTGGTTGACCATATCGAAAGCTTTAGACAGGTCAAGAAAGAGGGCGGAGGATATAAGTTTGCTATTGCGATTGTTATTAATGGAGTCGACAAAGGAAAGGAGGGCAGTGGTTGTACTGTGGTGGGGGCGAAAGCCATGCTGGGTGTTGGATAGGAGATGATTGCAAGTTAGGTAGTGAAGAAGTTGTTTGTGGATACATCTTTCCATAATTTTTGCTATTGGGGACAGTATAGCTATTGGTCTATAGTTTGATATTTCCGTGGAGGTACCTCCTTTGTGAAGCGGGATGATGTAGGAAATCTTCCAAATAGTGGGAATACTAGCTTCAGTAATGGTTCTATTGATAAGGATGGATATAGGGTATGCAATAACATCAGACGCAATTTGTAAGAATTCTGCTGAGAGGTGATCAGCTGCTAGAGTGGTTGGTTTTAGCTTTTTTAAGAGTACATATGTATGATGTGGAGACTGGCTTAAAAGTGAATGGGGTAGGGGCCTCAACATGGGGTTGTGTGGCAGATGGGGGAGAGGAGGTTAGTTGACTGGCAAGGGTTTGGATTGTCTTGGTGAAGAAAGAGTTAAAGGAATTGGCTATTTCTTCCTGCCCTTTCTCAATGAGTTTCTCGGGGGTTGGGGTAGTAGTTTTACCTGGGTGCTGGAGGTTGTTAAAACATGCCCAGAATTTCTTTGGGTTGTTCTGGTGTTTCTGCTGGAGGTGGCAGAAGTGTTGTTTTTTGTTTAGGGTAATGGCTGTTTTAGTTGTATTTCTTAGATGTTGAAATTTAGTTCGATCTTGGGGGGTTTTTGTTGCTCTCCATTTGTCCCAGGCTTGGTCACGGAGTTTAATTTTAATTTTTGTTTCTCTAGTAAGCCACGGAGCTATACGTATTTTGGATCTAATTTGTCTATGAGGGGCATGTGAGTCAAGTATCTTAAGGAATGTGTTGTTAAAGTAGGTCACACTCTCCTGGAGGGGTAGAGTTCTTAATATGGTCCAGTTACAGCATTTTAGTTCATCAAGAAATTGTTGTGGGATAAATTTCTTTTTGTTTCTAATTAGTCTATATACAGGAGGGTTGGAAGTAGGGCATTTGTGTTTAATAATATAAGTAATAAGGTGGTCACTGAGGTCATTGGGAAGGGTGCCTGTAGTATAGCTGCTTGAGTCTCTATTGGTAAGGATCCAGTCAATGGTACTTTCTTTTTGGAGAGAATTGCCTATTCTGGTAGGGGATAGGATATGTTGGGAGAAACCATATAAGTTAATGGGTTGTGGGGTTGTATGGGTGGAGCAGAGAGACCAGTCAATATTAACGTCCCCAAGTACTATGGTTTCTTGTGGGTAGTTGGTGGCTAACCAGCACAAGGTTTGCTCTACGTTTTCTGTATTCTTCCCCAGTGGGATATAGGTAACTATGAGGTTGAGGCATTTTTGAGTGTTAAGGCAAATTTTTAGGGCAATTAGTTCTAGGTTAGAGATTATAGGAGGTTGTACTGGATTCCTATGGATAATTATGGTATTTTTAAACATAACAGCTATTCCTCCACCTTTTTTCTTTACACGATCAGCCCTGAAGATATTATATCCGGGTGGTAGGATCTGTTGATCCTTAGTGGTGGGTTTTAGCCAGGTTTCAGTTAGACACATAATGTCAGGGGAGTGAGTAGCTATCATTGCGTGTAGGATGTGAATTTTATTGTTAATGCTTCTAAGGTTAAGATGCAGTATTAGAAGGGAGTCAGTGGATTTCCGGGTTAAGTTAGAGGGGTTAGAGTTTGGTACTGTAGGGGGGCCTGGGTTAGGATGGATGTCACCATCAATGATTATTCTAGTTTTCAGGTAAACTAAAAATCTTTGTAATTTAAATAGTAATTTGAGGTTGGTTTTGTTAGTTGGAGTTTTGGGGTGGTGAAGTGTGAGATGGACTACTTTGGGGGATATTGTTTTGTCTTGGTAGAGTGGAGGTGCAATAGGAATGACATAGAGATAGGATTGGGAGTTAGTGTGGCCCTTATGGAAGGGGATACCTACCAAAGATTGATTTTCATACTTAGTTAAGAAATAGATGATGATAAGTATTATTGTTGTGAGAGGGGCCATGAAATAGATGAATTTGGCCATGATGGTGATAGGGAGAGGATATGGGGAGGGGGAGGAGGTTTGGTGTTAGATTTGGTAAGGTGGGTGGGCCTTGAGGTGGGAGGAGTAGTAGGGTGAGTCACGGGAGATTTGGATTTGCAAGGGGGGAAAGTGGGAGGGTCTGGCTTTACCTATAAATGAGGGGTACTGGGGGCGGGTAGGATATGGGGCAGGGAGGGGAGCAGAGCGGAGCCCGAGCGAAGCGGAGCGGGGCATCCACTGCCAGGAGTAATTTCAACTGCAATGTGTGGCTATACAGTAAAGAAGCAGACCTCAGGTACTTATAGCTAGGGCTATACTTATTTTAGCGGCACTGCCAGGTTCCAGAGACTAGTACATTACTGTTTAGCAGAGAAGAAAGCTTCAAATTTTACCCTGTATTACAGTAGTGGTTGGGCTGACTTTCTTATTTTTTATCCATATTCTGGTCCAAGCATTCGCTGAGGTGAGCGTTTTGGGTCTTGGGAACCCGCGAATAGTTTGGGCGAGGGACTACCTGTGAATATGATGGAAGGAGAGAAGGAAGTTAGAATATCTAGGCTAGTCAGGACACACAGATTAATACAGTGAAGTGATGAGATTAAGATGCAGTCGAGACAAAAGTAAATCAAAACAGTTTAAAATACAATGTGTGTCATATTGTTTCTTCAACACTATCATCAAGTCGCTAATGCAATATAAGCAGGATGCCTCAAGTTATGTGCCAGATACTTGTTCCAATACAATATAGTATGAGCAAACAGCATCAGACCTAGTCGCTATACAGTTAGTAACAAGACGCTAGAAGTGCGTCAGCAACACGTGCAGTCCTTTACAGCTATACACTTAGCAACAGTAATTAGAACTATGCAAGGCAGTAAACAATAACAAGATAATATGAGCAACTAGCGTCAGATATACACTTAGCAACAGTAATTAGAACTATGCAAGGCAGTAAACAAAAACAAGATAATATGAGCAACTAGCGTCAGATCTAGTCGCTATACAGTTTAGTAAAATAAACGCTAGAAGTGCATCAGCAACACGTGCGGACCTTTACAGCTATACACTTAGCAATAGTAATTAGAACTATGCAAGGCAGTAAACAGACCTCTAGCTGGTTTGAGAACAAAAAGGCGCCAACACACTATAGAAAGAACACTAGTAGTGCATCAACAACACATAAAAACTGTTTGATTAGCCTCGCAGCAGTATGGCAGAACAATGCGAGGAGTATAAGGCTCACAAGCGATTTTGAGTACAAAGTCACAAAAGAAACACTGCCGTAAACTCACAGTTTAGTATACCGGTCAATCGGTGAGTTACCTTAAGGCCGGAGATATGACCAGACAGGTGGACAGGCAGAAAGCAAGTACAGAAATGTAGGTTAACAGTGAACCTGGAGGATTATTTCATAACTTCCTGACGTCAGTGTTCCCGCCAGGAGTCCGCTGGGTCTTAGTGTGCATCCACTGCTAGGAGTAATTTCAACTGCAATGTGTGGCTATACAGTAAAGAAGCAGACCTCAGGTACTTATAGCTAGGACTATACTTATTTTAGCGGCACTGCCAGGTTCCAGAGACTAGTACATTACTGTTTAGCAGAGAAGAAAGCTTCAAATTTTACCCTGTATTACAGTAGTGGTTGGGCTGACTTTCTTATTTTTTATCCTTATTCTGGTCCGAGCATTCGCTGAGGTGAGCGTTTTGGGTCTTGGGAACCCGCGAATAGTTTGGGCGAGGGACTACCTTAAGGCCGGAGATACGACCAGACAGGTGGACAGGCAGAAAGCAAGTACAGAAATACATCAGGGACAAGTCTCAACAGAATCAGGGACAAATCTAGAAATAAGAGGCATGAACAGTTTATAAACTACTAGGTACTATTAATTTGAGACACTGACAGAAAAAAATGAATGTGAATTAATATACATTTTCTAAAGTAAAATTGGTCTATAAATCTAATTATTGTCATTATTAAGTTTAAAAAATTGCTAGTTTTAGGAGGGATTAAGAGGGACAGTTGAGAGGAATGTAAAGCATCAAACTCATAGAAATGCAGACTACTTCTTCTTTGCAGAAGTGTAACCACGAAGAGAAAACAATGTCAGCACTGCCCATTTGCAGACTCTTATTGAGAAAGTATACAGAAATGGCATTTGAGGTTAATAGCTTCCTTACATCTGCAGCAGTGTTGTTGAACTGGCTCCTGGCACAAAATAATTCAATGCACTTCACATAAGCAACAAATACAAAAGCAGTTTCTTTGATAACTTGGGTGTTGGTGAATGCTGGTGTGTCACCCAAAATGTCGTGGTGTGTCACCTTTGACGTGCGTGTCATATGTTCGCCATCACTGCCTTATAGCTAAGGTACTCACAGACATCTTCAGTCTCATTAACCTTCTCAATGTCCCCCACTGCCTTTAAACAAGTTTATATCATACCCTTCTGTGACAGTGTTGTATCTTGTTACAGACTCCATATTCAACAACATAAATGATTTCAGGAGGCCTTTACATTTGACAATAGCCTTTGAAATGGTAGATCACAACCTGCTTCTCTACAAACTCAGTAAAGTCAAGGTTGGTCCATCAGCCATAAGATGGATTGACAACTACCTCCAAAGCATAACTTTCCGGGTATACTCAGGAAACCTCCTCTTCAATCCTGGTACCTAAATAACATTGGCATCCCCAAAAGATCTGTACTTGGTCCCCTTTCCCCACTGTTTATTAATGATTATCCTCTGAATTGTCCCAAATTGTTAATGCACACTGATGATATCAAATCTAGTAAAGGTACCAACATTCTACAGCAAAAACTGCAAAGAAGCTTTACAAAATTATGCAGTTGGATAGACAATTATAAGCTCCTAATCATTCCTAAATGATTTTGGCGACCCCAAAAAACTACCTAAGACTAGAAGTATTACAATTTGGACACAGCAAACAACACTCTACCCTCAAAACTGAGCAGAAATACCTGTGTATATCTTTAGATGCTACATTATTTTATGTAAGAAATATACAGAAAATGTTATCAACAAAAATTACAACTGCTTACGAAATCTGTATATTTATGTTAGTAGCTGACTCATGTACTCATCACTGTCAGCTAGGTTCAGCTGGCTTTCTCTCACTCAAAGATCAACTTTTCTCCTATGTTCACAAATCACCATTGTGTTAAATATGGGACATTGTCCCCCTCTGAAGACAAAACTTCATCTTAAGCAAGAAAACTGTGCACTGAGACATTCAGGAGGAAACCTTAATACTGATTAGACCCTATATTCAAACCTTCACAGCTGAAAGAGCTTTCTCTAACACAGACCAGCAGTATGGAATTGCCACTTAGTGAGATGAGGCAGCAGAATGCACTAGAGTCATTTGAATCTAAATTAAACAAACACATTTTTACAGATTCTCAGCACTTTTGCTTTCAGGGTAATAGCTAATTTTATACATAATGTATAAGTCAATCTTAGTCTAGCTTAATAATTGTAAAATTCAAACTTTTAGTAAGTTTGTTTTAAATATGCTTGAAAATGTGTATTTATGTAAGTTGTCTGCATGCCTTTTAAGGGTCTGTCAACCAGTCCATTTACTCTGTTACCAAAGCGTAAACACATAAATAAATAATTTCCTTCTTCCAGTCAACAGTTAATGCGAGTCATTGCTAATGTGGCAATCTACCTATACTTTAGAAATGTTGTTTAGAGTGTTAAAGTATTGCATATTTTCAAAGTGAGTAAGTTACAACGGATAATATCTAAATTCAGCAGTATCGTACCTGCACACTGTTGCTATAATTTGTTTCCTTCTACTAGCACCCTGGGTGATGATCTTACTAATTTTCACTCATCTAATAATGGCAGTATTGTCTAAAATATTAAAGTAGTACACAATATCATAAAACCTTACAAACATATGCTAATATTTCTATTCTCATGTATCACATGTACATGACATAGGTGTTATTTTCTGCAGTGACCTTCTACACATTGCCCTTTCAGTAACATTTAATCCAGTTTGTTATGGAAATACTACTATTTTCATAACAGTACTTAGAAACTAGTAATATAGCTCATAAAATAATTGTATAACTTGCTGAATATCTACTTTATTATTGGAATCTGAAAGTAAAATAGCAACAACAATAATAATCATACTCTGACTAAAAGTGCACATCCCTACTGTGTAAGGCGATTGCACTGAAAAACAAAGGGAATAATGCAACTCCTGATTTAAGAACAGCTTCCTAGCATGAATATATAAGGAGTTCACTACTGTACATCAGTTAGGTAGCTGGAGTACAATATATATATATATATATATATATATATATATATATATATATATATATATATATATACATACATATACATATATACACACACAGAGAGACGCACACATATGAATGAGCAGTGTATTATGAATATTGTTGCCAATGCAATTCATAGAAAGCTGCATTGCATATCAGGGCTATCTGCAGAAGTCTGATTGCATCACAACTACAGAGGTACACTAGCAAAAGGGAGTCCATTATGCTGCCATAGAATCAAAGCCTTGGATCCTCAGTTACCCCTGCAGAATGCACACAGGTGTATGAGGCACAGAAATTACATGGGTTACAGAAGTTTCTGTCACATCAGTGATGCAGAACTGCCACTGCTACCATACTAGATTAGCATTTCTGCTTCCCCATAGTTTTATTACAATGTATAAACACAGACACACAACACACATAAATATAATCAAGTTCACCAACCACATTCATATAAAGTTAATGAGGTAACAAGTTCAAGGTTTTCTTCTTGGAACATCTACAACTGAGTGCTGCGTAAGTGTGCTTGACTTTTACTTTTGATTTGGCCGAAATAGTAACACTTTATTTCATTTGTGAGGCCTAGTGTATTTTAACTGATATCTGAATTATGTGAGGAACAAGTCACAGCACTGTAGCAAGGATGGGGCAAAGGGGGTAACTACTCCACATTCAAGCTGTTGGGAAGGATGATCTGAAGAGGTGCTGATCCTACCCTGAAAGCTGTAGAGCAGTATTATAATCATTTAAGCAGAGGAGGTTGCTTAAATGACATTCTGTGTATGGGATTGCATCTCGGAACTATTGTAGCTTTTTTTTTTTTTTTTGCTATAGACTCACAGAAGGGGGTTATAAAGGTGTTACAGAGAGCAATTTATTTGATTCTGTTTACTGGGGTAGAGCACTGATCAAATCTGAACATTTTCAGGCTCACTTGGGGTTACAAAAGTAAGATTAGAGGTATAACTAAATTTTACTATACAGCAATATAACATAACATAGATGTAAAAAATATACACATATTTACAAAAAGGTTAAAAAGTAGGATCAGGAGTGTACAGTGCTTAATACAGGTGTAATAGGAGAGGTAAATGTGGTCCAATCAAATGAATAGACCTAATATATACAAGTGTAGGGGGAAATTGCTGTAGTGAAGAGAGCAGATCTTGTAGAGTATTAACAGCTACAATAGTGAAGCTAATAACGAGAAGTGGGTATTGCGTATATAATAGGGACTGGGTAGGACCAATGGGGAAACAGTGGGTATGAGTTTATAAGCTGAAGACGAATGAGGTTTAAGCGAAGGCAGGACTTAAATGAGCTATGTAATGTTTGACTGAAAATGATTGGGTAGATTCTAAGTGATGTATAATGTTTGCATCTGGGAGAGTGTCAGTATGGTTTGTGATGTAAAATGCTTACATCTAGGAATGTGTCGGTGTGGTTCATTTTCATTTATATAAATGTATGATTGCTTATGTTGTAAGTGATGGTTTAATAAAGATGTTTCTTGTTTAAAAAGAAAGGGCAGGAACTGAATAATTTATGTAATGTTGCTTAGGTTATGTGATATATAGCAATATATGTAAAGTATAATGTCTGCTAATGTTAATTTAATGCAGTTTGATTACTTTTGTATAAATGTAAATTTACCTATGTCACAAGTGATAACTTCATAAAGGTATTTAAAAAAGAAAGGAAAATTTAGGAGATTAAGCAGCCAATAGAGCAACCAAGGGACTTAGGCGACATGGCCTTCGTTTATGTGCATGTATGTTGTTCATTTCAGTATTATTTAAACTGATGTCTGAACTGTTTGTAGTCCCTGATTGCAGTAAAATCATGTCTGAATGACTTTGTAGGAACAAGAACAGAGAAGCTGTAGTCTGTGGAATGAAGTTTAGTTGATGGAGTTGTGAGAGTAGGACTATTACAGGATTGGCTTCTTATGCTGTTGTGTGGGTTGGATGTAATTAGTCTCATAGTTAAGGGAATGGTGTACCTTGGCACAGGAGTTTGAAGAGAAGGGAGTGAAGAAGAAGGTTGACTCTGTTGAAGTAATGTTCAGGGAGTTGAGGATGAAATGGTAAATTTTTTAGAAAGAAATTATAAGGTGGTAGTGTTTTTGTAAGGAAGTGGTGAATAGGGGAGGGCCATATTCTAATTGTGCAAACAAGACACCTTTCCCTAAGGCTGCTGTAGCAGGTAGTGAGAGGAAATTAGATATGTTTTGGTCCCAGAATAGAAGTAGTTGATTTTGGATCTGACTTTCTGAATTTGGTCTTGAAAGTAGTGGGATTAGTCAAAAATATTCCCAGGTATCTAAATAATGTGGTGGGTTCATTTAGGTTGTTCATATAGGTTAATGGGTATTTGTCAACGCTCATTATCTAGATCTTTCATATAGAGAGGATAGGTAGCTTTAGTGACCCTTTTCTTTGTGCCAAACAGCACTGACTTGTCTTTTTCTTTTCATTTTTTTTCTGTGGGGGGGGGGGGGTTGAAGGGTAGTTTTTCAGAACAAAGCCAGTAGTTAAGTCAGCCTGAAGATGACATTGGCTAATGTTTTGAGAAAGGCTGGATCTATAGATAACTTTGTCATCAGCATAAAGTATGAGTTATAGATGAGGTAGGTCAATTGGCAGTTTATTTATAAAAATGGAGAGTAGTATTGATCTAAGAATTGATTATTGAGGAACCCCTGAAAGAATGAATGCTAAGTTGGGTAATGTAGGACCTGTTTTAACTGTGAAAAAGGTAATTTGGCCAGGAACTATTTGAACCATTGGTTTGGTTCAGAGCCTACACTAATATCTTACAAGTGAGATAATGGGATGCATTGATTAACCATGTCAAAGGCCACAGTAAGTTCAGTGAGTACTGCCCAGTGATTTTACCTTTATCTGTGTTATAGAGGATGTCATCAGTGAGTGTCCAGATAGCAGTCATGGTACTCAGAACAGCATATTGGTGGCTCAAAGGTCTCAGTGTAAATGGAGAGCAATATTAGCAAGCTTTGTGCAAACTGGATAAGACAAATCTAGGGCAATAAGGCTACACAAAGGGTAAAAATTGAGATAGGCATTAACTCCAACCCCTTAGCTCAGTGGGGCATATTCTGCATATTGTTCTAGCTGTGCAGTAAGCCCCCTTTCATAGGAGGGGTAACAGCAACATCTGTGGTTGAAGAATGTAACCAAGCTGACATCTGATCAACTGCAAGCCATGGAGAGGGCTGTTACTGCTAAGGACATAGCTATTACAAATCTAAAATGTCTGCCCATGATTAACAGGCAAGGGCTAACACAGCCTATTGGCATGGCATTAAAGTTCATGAGAAGTGATAAATGAATAAGGCCCTAATAACCAAGCATGTTTTCTAAACAGGGGCAGAATTCCTATAAACAGAAAACCTCCATCGCTCTCAGCCTTGAACCTCTTTGTTAAAACATGGGCAGTTGCTGGGTTTTATTCTTAACCCTTTATTGATTACTTCAATCTCAGTAATTCGTATGGAATTTGTGAGGAGGTATAGATATCAAGGCCACATCAAGATGCTAGTGAACTTTACCTGTCTTAGTAAAATTCACCAAAAATGCTAGACTGTCTTGATGTTTCACTTGAAAAGACCTTTATTGCCTGCTATGGATCGGTATCAGCAAAGACTCTATTCTTAGAATACTTATTTGGCCCCAGTGCCAAGGTTACAAATTTCACATGTTCCCTTCCACATCTCTAAGCAGACCATGCATGAAAGCCTGCATGCAACATATTCATTTACCGCCACACTCAAACTGCTAAACCACTGATTTCATTCCCAGCGGACTACACAGCCACCTGTGTGTTGTAATGTGGATCCAGTCTTGGCATTGCACCTTTTTTGTGGAATAGTGTTTAATATTCTTCAGAAATGTAATAGCAGCTCTACATATTGGTCAGGAATAATTAGCTAGATTCAGAGACTGAGGAATAATAAAATGAAGGAATACCTCCATAGGGAAGCAGTATTGCTATCCACTGGATGCTATACTGTAACACCAAAATCTAAGAACTTAACAGATCTTTCTTAGATGTTCAGTTAAGGAGTTCTAGAGCATCAAGTATAAAGTGTTGATCCAGAAAATAAACTGTTTGGTGAAACCATAATCAGCAGTTTCCTTGCCCTTCTGAGGGAAGATGTCTACAATGTATATGGGTGTTACACAACAGATCCTACAGCAAGGTATCTCTGCATTTGTCTCCAGTGCATAAAAGAGGTAGCTAAAGGAAGCTGAGTGCTTTATTGAAGGGAGCAAGCTCTTCAGCATCAAATATGTGTGGCTCAAAATATACTGGATAACAAAAGGCAATAAAGTGATCTTTGCCAGAAGCCATCTTCTGTGGAACTATTATAATGCCCAGTTTGCTGGCTGGGCATACACAGGACTGTATGACCGAAGGGAAGACCTCCTCATATCAAAGAATAATCATGGGAATCCGAGAGTAATTTTTACTGGCTGGTTAGAGAAGCAAAGCCAAGATCCTATGTATGGCCTCTTGAAAGGTGCAAAATTTATGGTCAGATAAGGTTTAAGTCAATGTCAGTGACTCAACAGGTGGCACACTCAACTTTGGTGATTAAATATCAGAATGCTGTGGGTTCTATTCCCACTCCAGGTGTTTTGATTAATTTTCAAATTGTTGGCACTGCAGTGGAGCGTTACGGAGTGCTGTTCTACACAGTGTACCTTTCTTCAGATGAGACATTAATTCAAGGTCCCATATGCGAGAGTTGGTGGTAGCTTTGGTGGATGTAAAAAATCCCATTGCACGTTCCTTGGCCAAATTTCCCTTAGTAGTACCAATACCGTCTTGAGCATCCCTGAAAAGAGGCCACTGGCCTAGCAGGACTATCATTGTTAATGAAAGATGGATGGTTTCAGTGACTGGTTTGGAGGCAGGGTTGCTGACTAGGTGACTCGCTGTAAACAATTCTGATCCATTAACACCTCAGTCTCACAGTGCTATTATTCAGGATATCTCATGTCCTGAAAAAGAGGGAGCTATGCATTATTGGTAATGCTTCTGAATGAGGAAGAAAATTTAAAAATGTACAAACATGCTGAAATACTACAAAATTTAATCAATAAAAATATATATTCTACCACCAAAAAACATAACCTTCCACCATTATCTACAGGAGATGCATCTACACAGGAATGACCAAGTAGGCTATATGTGTGAATAATATGCATAGGGAAAGCCTGCTTTTATGAGACTAGATGTGGAGTTATGTCAGTATCACAGCCCTTGACACTATTCTAGCTAATCAGACTCTGTTTTAAGTCTTACATCACTGATAAATCAGGAGCCCATTTGCCTTTAAAGACTGATGAGAAACAGACTCTTCCAAAGATAGTTTTGATGTAGATCCATAAATAAATATGACATCTACATCTATACTAGATTCTTAGCTCAAAATAGGCCTGGCTACATTTTGTACATGTGGCTTCCACTGTTTTGATTATGTGCATTCTGCCTATTTCTATATTTTGGTCCTGAAGCATTAACTTAAGCCAGGATTCTTGAATGACTTGCACATGTTTTGAGTACTTCATGCTTTGAATAGCTAACTTGTCAGCTATCTTCAAGCACTGATGTCTTACAAAGTCCCTGTCATATATGGCTATATACTTCAGTGATAGGAGTTGAAAGTTATGCTTCAACATTATATAACTTATCTGACACTATTGGATACCTGGAGGTCTGTGTTGAAGCTACTCTGATGGATCACTGGTGATTATTCATGCATATAGGTTTTCACAATTATGGGTCTCATACATAAGTTAAGTCCCACAAGTACAAAATAAAGTGTGATTCTGGCAGCAGACCCTGAATCTTGAAATTGTGCTGCCATTACAGCACTTTCAGAGGGGGAGACTTAGCCAAAGAGAAATCTGGAAGTGCTTTTCTGTGGCCTCCTATCCCTCAACCCTGTTACAGTAAACCCTAAAAATCACTCTATTATACAGTGAGGTACCATTCTCTCACTTATCCTTTCATACTATTACTCTTTTTGTTCCAGACTGCAGTTGGTGTCAACAGACTTTCAGCAGAAACCTGTGTGCATTTTATGCATATTTCTTCACTGTTATCAAACCTTTAACTAACTGTATGTGTGCAAATGCCTTCAAAGCCAATTTGAGTCTGTTAAAAAAGATACAGCCAAGCCATCCACCTTACTGAATAAGGGAGTAAATGTTAATTAAATTGCTATTATTTCCAAAATAAAATTTACTACAGAAACTTGCCATCAAAAAAGCATTTCATTTAGGAAGAACCAGTTTATTATATCACAACATACATCTTAACCCTCTTAAACTGCATACACTTCTCAAGCTGCAAAATAATGACTGCTTAGATTACCAAAACAAATGCTAAAACATGTTTTGGGGGGCTTCTAAAGCTAGTCAGCCTGTTTAGGATAACATCACAAAGGGATAAAGCTACTATAATAATATGGTTTACTATCGTTATTTCAAGATACAAAACATTTACCATTTGAAATAATGAAATGTTAAAATGAAACATTTCAAGCATACACTGTGTCGCCCCAAATGATCGACACATTTGAGTCGACGTTTTCACCAAAAATGTGACATGATAGCCGTATAGGAGCTAGTGTAAATCAAACTCCTTTACAACATATCACGTTTTTGCAGGTGGACAAGTCCCCCTGCACCCCCCACACCCCTTGCTACTAATTTATTCCAACACAGAGATCGCACTACAGTGGGGATATGGATGAATTTCCTATCCCCACTGTACTGCGATCTCGTACATATAGTCAAACACACTTATGTGAATTCACTACTGCGTTCGCATAAGTGTGTTTGACTATCCAACTCACTTTACATTTTACGAATAACATTCTGATTTTCGGCCGCATAACTGCAAAAGAATGTCATTTGCGAAAATGATAGCAAACCTAATAATATACTTTATGCCAAAATCTTACTCTTTGTATTCTTGCCTTAGTAAAATTTATGATAGACTATTTTCCAGTGATCTGACTGGGAATCTAAACTGTTTCTAGCAGTGTGTGTGTGTGTGTGTGTGTGTGTGTGTGTGTGTGTGTGTGTGTGTGTGTGTGTGTGTGTGTGAGAGAGAGAGAGAGATGGAGAAGGCTGCACAGGATGCTTTAAGAGTTTGATAGGACTCATAAGCATATATGGATGGATAAAATTACATACCTGTATAGACTTGGTGCTAGTAAAATAATAAAATGAAGTGTCAGTCATTCTCAAAATACTGAAGGGGATGTCACTGCTGTAAGAATGAGGGTAAAAGGAAAGTCTTATTTATGATTATAAGTAGGTTTCAGAATATAACTCACTCTTACGAGTTTGAGAAAAGGATGTTATAAATTTCACCTCAAGAGTCGAATGAAGCAAGCTCAAGGGATGAATGTTTACTTATCTATTCTTGAAATGGATGTAACTGTTATTAGAGAAAAATGATCATAGTTGTTCATAGTATATATGGAGTTTCAACTGCTTTGGTGTACAACTGGTTACAGAGAAGAGTGTAAGAGTTCAAATGGTTTTACTGATAATGCCAAAAATGAAGTATATGTCCTACTAACCTAACTCTTTAAACAACTGTCAAATGCTTTTTATCTGCCACACATATTTCTGTAGCAGCAGGAAGTGCATTACAGTATTAAAGGCTGGCAAACACTTCCAGTGCTATTCGTGATGGCTGCAGTAGGAGCCCTGATCATAGCAGCTTTTAAAGGTGCATGTCAAGGCTGGTTATGCTGCTTTATTATGCACCTTTAAAAGGTGTTCTCAGGTTTCATGGCAAGAGTACTGTATATCTGGCTTATCTTTCTGCCAAGTTAAAAGTGTAATTATTGTATTCCATGTATTATGACACAATTTAAACAAACTTTTTGTTGCATATATTTAACACTGTCAACAATACAAATGCAGAAAATTGCAATTTTGAGCACTATTGCAACATCAAAAATCTATGCAATAAATACAGACTAATATACTAGAGTAGATTTGGCATGATAGCCAAGATCTTCACCTCATAGACACAAGGTACAGGGTCTGATTCTGGGTTATTGGCTAGATTTAAAATGGCCCTTCCAAGCAGTTTCCCTAGTATTCACCTATGAACCTTCTTATTTATTTGTCTCTGTTTACTGGGAAAGTCCAACTGGATAATACCCATTTTATTTTCAGCAGAGGCCCGGGAGAATAGGTCTGCGTGCTTACAATGCATTGTACTAAGTTCCAGTTAAACACAGAGTAGTTACATTTATACATTCTAAGATTTTACAGAGGTAAAAGTTACTAAGAGAAATCCCACATGCAACTTAATGGATTATACAGGCAGCAGTTATATATAAAAGTTGTTTTGCCATTTCAGTGAGAGGTTAAGAACATTCTGTTTAAGGAGAACATTTGGAGAGTGTGGTATAAAGTCTTAACCTGGTGATGAACATGTGCAGGATCAGGATTGGTTAATATGTTCCCTGCGATTCAGTAAACTCCATGCAGGAATAGTGCTATTCGTGCATGGAGTGAACCATGTCTGTTTCCCCTTAACTTTAACAGCAGCATGCCTTGCATATTCATGAAGGCATGCTACTGCTAAGGCTAAATGGACATGAACACTACTGAGTGCAGGGGGTGTGTTTAAGTAGTGCATCCACATCTAACATAACCCCTGCACGTAGGAAGTACCATATAGCATTTTAAATGCATTTCAGTGTCCGCGGAAACTGAAATCAAATAAAATTAGTAAAACAGTGTCTGCGGACACTGAAATGGATAGGAGAGCAAGAAATCAATGCAGGGGGTGTGGACAGGTTCTGTCACACACACCCTGCATTGTCAAAGTGCTGTATGGCACTTTGCAAGTGCTTTCAGTGTCTGTGGACACTGAAAGCAACAATTCCAATAGGAAGCAATGCAGGGTGTGTGTGACAGGTACTGTCACACATCCCCTGCATTGTCAAAGTGCCATATGGCACTTTGCACAGGCTTTCGGTGTCTGTGGATACTGAAAGCATCTATCCTAATAGGAAGCAATGCAGGGTGTGTGTGACAGGTACTATCACCTCCCTCTGCATTGCAAAAGAGCTGTATAGCCATACCCCTCAACTGTATATGTTTTTGCAGAATGTCTAGATGCCTGTCTCACATATCTCTCAAACTCCTAGAGCAAGAAATCTGTACAAAGCCATAAATAATGGGGGTCAAATGCCCAAAAATATGGACACATTTTAAATATTGCTCTTACAAACATGGAAAGTTGATAGAATAACAGATTTTGCATTTGCACTGATTTCCTCAAAGGTATGAAGTCTAAAACCCAAATGCCTGTCACACTTCCTAAGTTTGTAAGAGCAATAATTAAAATCTGTCCCTTGGTGTCCCTTTACAATTTCCCTTACTGTGACTGAGAAAGAGTACAAATACATGTAAATAAAGTGTTTTTTTATCAAATATCTTTTTTTACCATTCTAAGATATCTTTAAGCATAGCTGAGTGGGTGTGTATGTTATGGGCCTCTGCTCAGAATTGCTTAAACGTCCCATAGGAGATAAATAAAAATATACAGTAAAAATCCTAACACTGAGATAGCGTAGTGGTTAGAATCTTGACTTTGCATGCAGGTGTTCACGGCTGAGTACCAAGACAAGTACTTTATTTTTACTTGAGAAAGCAGTGTTAAAATTATTTTTATTTTAAATTATGTAGTAATTGATATTTGTCAACCAGGGTAGTGTAGCTGGTCTAAAATGTAAGTTAACATGTGAAATCACCCATGTATACACAAGTGTCCCATACAGTATAGTCACACCCCACGGTAATGTAATGAAAGCACATAGAGGGACATCATGTAAAGTAAATCATATACACTTACTAATATGTCAGTAATGATTAATTAAGTCAGTCTGATATTTTTTAAATGAAAAGTGAGCAATTGTTAGCAGTGTTCAGCTATGCTTAGCCAGTGTAAGCATTGTTTTAAATGTGAATGCTAAGCAGCATTCAGCTCAGCTAACCAAATATGCGCACTGTTAAGCAGTGCTCAGAAATTACCCCTTTAAGCACTGTTCAACCCAGCTTAGCAGATTTGCACAATGCTTAGCTGAGTTAGCATTTTCACAATGGTCCAATGACGACAAAGGGTGGGAATATAGCCTTATTTAAATGGCGCAGGTGGAAATACAGCCAGAATCTGTTGTAGCTTGCTCTGAGTAGGAACTATGTCAGGTGTTGATGAGGGCTAATGCACAGTGCTGTGGCATTTTGTAGTCCAGAGTCATGGCTGGGCTCCTTGTAGCAAACCATGATGATAGACTGCTGCATGGCCAGTACCAGGGGTCACAGTATAAAGCAGAGGCCTGGGACCATCTGCCACGTGAACTCAACAGTGTCACTGGCATCCTTTGAACTGGTGAGCATGTATGGCATCACTATGCTGACCTAAATCAAAGAAAGGGGGAGCTCTTGGCCCAGTGGATCCAAGACACTCAGGACAACCAGCTCCAGCAGTTTGTAAATATCCCAGATATAGCTGTACCAAATTCTAGCTTGAGTATGTGATAGACAGGTATGCATAATGTTTGTTCTCTCCCCCTACAGCTGCAGTGGAGAGGTCTAGCAATGCTGAGGCCCATGCGGCAGACTGACAAGGCTGTGTCAACAGGCTGATGCGTACAGATCTACCTTGTAGTATATAGTGCAATAAATAAGGAGTAAATTGTTTACTGTGTTCATAGTTCATAGTTCATAGTTCATAGTCTATTACTAAGCTAACTGCCCTTGCGAGCCATTTTAAGCCTAGCCAATTATCCCTTGTGAGACTCAAACCCTGCACCTTTTGTTTGTAAGGCAAACACCTTAACCATTAAGTCACCCTGCAATGATCTTGTGTGAGTCTGCTATTCTGTGTCTAATGATTAAAGAAACATTTGACAAACTAATAGTTATCTACAGCATATGCAGTAGTAGCAGTAAAGCATTGTGTTATATAAGTACAATAAAAACCTAAACCACCAACTGTTGTGTTTATTCTGGTATGCTGTTGTAGAAATAGAATGTGTATAAGTTCTGCACAGAAAATATGGCTTTGACAGCATGAATTAACAGAGATTGTTCTGAGAATCAGCTAGTATGCAAAACAGTAGATCTTAGAGTTGTAAATCAAGATATGCATGAAATATGACATATGTTATGCACTAAGATCCAAACCCTGAATACTAATGTCATATGTATTATAGTGTGTCCCCTGCTGTAGTGCCATGTGTTAAACCATGCTTTCCAGATTGTGTAATTTTAAAGGATTACTACACAGTACACTATTTGCCATGCATGAATCTCAGGATTACAAGGTCAGACTATCTAACCCACAGAGTATTAGACAGAAAACAGTCAAACAAGGGACAGCAGTTCCCCAGTAGCTCAGTGTGATGAGAAACAGCCTTGTAGTTCATTTTAGCACACCCAGACATGGCTTGAATCCCGGGAGTGGTACTGAGATATGTGCATATATACACTCAAGAAATCTTGAATATTCATAGAAACTGTCAGATAGTGATAACAGATAATTTCTCCACATGTCTTACAGGTAATGAAATGTTTGTAGTAGCTGTTTGAAGGGTATAACAATACACCATGTATAACTGTCCCACTGTCCAACCCCATGCCTGAAAATGACAGCAGAATAGGTGCATACACCATGCCCTCTTCTCGATACATGTCTTTCAAGTGTTGCACTGTCATGGCTAGTGGTCACTGCTGCCAATCACCTTGGACACAGATAGGAATCCAGGTGAACTATGCTAGTAGCAGACTCACACAAGATCATTGCAGGGTACCCCTTCTTTGTCAAGTATGTAACCCTGACATGTATAAGCCCCCTCGAGTAAAGTAGCCACAGTTCACCCAGTCTGCCCCATACTATTACAGATTGACAGTCTAACAGGTATGTATGTGACAGAGAAGCTATGGGCCATAGGTAGAAGTAAAGTGAGGGCAGACCTGTAGAGTATTGAGCAGTACTGTTTTGAAAAATAGAAGTTGATACAGTTGTTAATGGACATTTTATTCTCTCCTCCCACCCATCATCTGCATCAATAATTATTGTTCATATGCTATGGGTATATTGTTCTTAAAACCTATTTTAGAGACATGTGTTCTATTATTCATATATTGCACTGGTTGCATATTAACATACCATGTTCAAATACCATTATTGGTGGCCTGTTCCCATCAATGTAACTTGCATGCTGTTAAAATGCTTACTGTTGTTCCATTTATTTATTTGTTTCCTATGCAAGTGTTTCAACACCCAATGCATGCTGTTATAACTAATTTTGAAATGTGTTGTTCATGCCTAACCAATATATCTTGGAAAACCACAACACCGTAGCACATTTGGGAAGGCAGATCTGCCTGTCCCATCCCACCTGGCCATGTCATTGGGCCCCAGCACATCTGGGACCTAACCTGGAACATCCTCCTCTGCTGGTCAGACAACCAAAATATGCCCCAGACAAACTGGTACATCCAACAATGACTTGGAATTATAAATATAATGTATTTAAATAATCCACTTTGCCTTATAAACTTTGGCTGCATCCTCTTGTGTTCATTTGTATAGGCATTTGTATTGAGGTAATGAAAGAATGACATAAAGTCAGTAAACACATTTCTTCTTATTTTCAAGTGACAACAGCAGCTATACTATCAGTAATATAACCTACTAGGTTGTGTCCAGTAGAGGTATTCAGTAAACTAGAGGGTATGCATCATAGAATCCTCAAATGAATCATTCAACATGACTTCACCCATTTAATGTTTATACTTTCCAGAGTGCCAGAAATTAAATTCTGTAAAGGCTTGAGTGCTCAGTATGTAAGAAGTTTGAACTTAAGCCTCTGTTGAACACAATAGCATCTTTGAGAAACAGACGTTATGATGAGACACAGGCATGACTGTCAAAACAGCTGTTAATAGTTTCATAGTTTCATAGTTTAGTACTAGGCTATCTGCCCTGGGGCATTTATAAGCCTAGCCATAGTGATGTGGCTTTCGCCACCCCATGTAATGGTACAAAAGTGTACAGAATAGATTTAGAATACTGTGCCTCTGTCTAGTAGTGACACAGTGAAGACCCCCTTACATAATAGGATTAGTTTACTGTGCCTCTGTCTAGTAGTGACACAGAGGTGACCCCAGGGGTAAACCTACGATCTCCCATCCACTCGTCAAGATTTCTCTTGAAGAGAGTCAGTGAGGGGCTCTGCCTAACATGAACTGGGATTCTGTTCCAGAGTATGGGAAGCCTCTGAGTTATGAATCTGTCCCTCCAGCATGTCCCATTCATATTTGTGCTGAGGTTTAAATTTTTAGCTCTCGTGGTTCTGATGGATTTGGATTTTTTGAGGTGGAGCATGTCCATCAATTCCTGATTGGACATGGCCCTGTACGTCAGGCACAGATCACCTCTGAGTAGGCGGTATGCTACTGAATAGAGCTGGAGTTTCTTTAGTCTGGCAGCATATGACATATGTTGGAGACCCTTGATCCTCTTGGTGAGGTACTTTTTGGGTCTCTCCAGTTGTTGCAAGTGCCGGGTGAGGTACATACCAAATGGGGCATTGTACTGAAATCATGGGCCTGATAAGGGATGAGTATAGTGGTACAATGACCTCCTTTGATCTGGATGTGAATCCCTTCATGATAAGGTGGGCAAGGTAGAAAGTACTTCTAACCACTTTGGCAACGTGGGTGTCAAATGAGAGGTCACTATCGACTTGGGTCCCCAGGTCTCTGATTACTTTTTCCGTACTCAGTGGGTTATTGTCTATGTGATAATTTGTGGGTACTTTGTTTTTCCCAAAGGGGATGACTATACATTTTTTGGCATTTAGTTTAAGGCCATGGCTCTGGCACCAGTTGTCCATTTCAGTGAGGCCTTTCTGTAGGATGTATGTGTCAGCTGGTGTATCGACTATCGCACCTAGTTTGCAGTCATCTGCGAACTTTGTCAGCCACAACCCTCCCATGTTTGCTTTCACATCTGAGAAATAAATGCCGAACAAGAGGGGTCCCAGGACAGAGCTCTGTGGGACACAACTTGTGGCTGGCTTTGAGTCTGACATGGCTCCAGTGCTTTTGACTTTATGGGTTCTATCCTTTAGCCTGTTTGCAACCCATCTTGTGACATATGGATTTACATTTAAGCTGTTGAGCTTCTCTATGATGCCTGAGTGGGGTATTGTGTCGAAGGCTTTAGCCAAGTCCAGGTAGGCTGTATGGACGGCTTTGTCCTCGTCAATGGCTCTAGTGACTGTTTTGAAAAAGTCAACCAGGTTCAAAAGGCAGGATCTGACCTTTACAAAGCCGAACTGGGTGGGATCAAGTGTCTGTAGGTTCCCAATGTCTCTGTTTATGAGTTCCATAATGATTCTTTCCATAGCTTTTCAGACCAGGCTGGTTAAGCTTATGGGGCGGTAGTTACCAGGGTCTGTAGAGGTGCCTCCTTTGTGGAGTGGGACCACTGTTGCTGTATGCCAGTGTTCAGGTACATATCCTGTAGTAAGGCTAAGGTTAAATAGCATTTTTATGTGCAGGTTTATCTCCTCTTGGAGTTCACGTAGCACGCAACCCGGGAAACCGTCAGGTCCCACTAATGCTGTGTTTTTAGCTTTACTGAGGTGGTTCTCACCTGGACATCTGAGATGACAGGGAGGTTACATTCAGCTGGGATAAGTATTTCTTCTTTTGGGGGTGAGGGAGGGGAGAAATTTGCACTGAACCTGTCTGCCAGAATGTTGGCAATATCTTTGGGTTCAGTGTATTTTTTGTCATTGTGAACTAACTGTGAGCATATCTGAGGGTTTCCGCCCAGGTTTCTAACATAGCAGAAGAAGGCCTTGTGGTTATCTTTAGTGTCCATAGCGATCAAAATTGGCCTTGGATAATTTTATGAGAGAACGTAGCTTCCTACTAGTGCTGATCAGAGATGCCTTCTCTTTATGGGATTTTGCTCTGTCGTGCAGTAGCTTCCTTCTTTTGTTATACAATTTGTTTATGGCTGGGTCCACCAGACAGGACGCCTGCCCTTGGTGGAGAGGGTCTTGGTTTTATTTGGGATTGCATGATCCATCCATTCTTGGAGATGTCCGTAGAAAGCATTTGTGAAGGATTCAGCATTGTGGGATGTGGTTTCCACTGGCCCAGTGGGCTTAAAGAATACCATCTCAGTCTTAAGAAGTGTAAAGTCGGCTTTTGAGAAGTTTTTCACTGTAGTCTTTTGTGTTGGGGATGGAGGTGGGATATGTATATCCAGGGTGATTAGTTTGTGGTCAGATCTCACTAGTGAGGGGTATACTTCCGGTGTGGAGCACTTTGTCCCCATGTTTGTGATGATCAGGTCTAGTATATTATCTCCCCTTGTGGGAGAGGTGATTAGCTGTTCCTTTGCATTTGAATTTATGAATTCCAGGAACCTTTGGGCTAGGGTGTTTGGGCTAGAATAATGCACCCAGTCTATGTTAGGGTAGTTAAAGTCTCCCAATATGATGGTGTTTGGTGAGACATTCATATCCTCCAATGTCTTCAGGAAGGCTGAATGGGGTTCCTGAGATTGGGAGGGTAGTCTGTAACTTGCTACCAGTTGTATAGCAGTTTTGCCTATGGTTAGTTGCACCTGGATGGTCTCTGATGCTTCGTGTGTTGCCACTAACCTGGAGGTGTGGGTGTCCTTGATGAATATGGACACTCTCCCTCCCTTTTTAGTTTGGCCCGAGTTTTGGGGCCGAAAAGCATGATACGAGGTATAGCCTGGTAGAGCTGGGGTACTCTCAGGAGCCTTGAACCAGGTTTCAGTTACTGCACAGACATCGATGTTCTCCATACCGAGGAGTGTTTCGAGAGCCTGCATCTTGAGATTTAGACTTCTGGCGTTGAGCAGCATTACCCTTAATTTTTTTCCATTTTTGTTTTCTAAGGAGGTGGGTTTGTCTTTTGAACCTTGCCTAAAAAAGGCACTATTGGCCTTAGCCAATATCCGGAAGCCCAGTGGTGACAGGTGCAAGCCTTCCCTTGCGAAGCAGCATGGCTTGTCCAGCATGTCATCCCAAGCAGACAGACATTGGAGCCCCCTAGAATGACACCAGTAATTGAGCCAATTATTAAAGCTGATCATCTTGTCTTTGTATTGTGGCATCATTCTTGGTGAGGGCAAGATGCTGCTCAGGGTCAGGGTCATACCAGCCTGGGCTACATAATCAGAGAGCTCCTCTATGTCTCTTTTCATGTAGTCCAGGGAGGTACATCTCAGGTCATTCACGCCGGCATGGACAATGACGGAGTCATATTTGCACTTGCTGTGGAGTGTGTGTGTTATGTGGCGGATCCTAGCTCCCGATAGGCAGCTCACCGTTTCAGTCTGGTAAGCGGAACGTCAGTGTGCCTGACTATAGAGTCACCTATTACTAGTGTATCAGGCATGGTGTTTGGCCTTAAGGGCTGTGATTGTTTGACGCACTGATTTATTGAAGTATGTGTTGCATGTGTTATGTTTTGAGGTGGTGGATTTTTGGGTGACTGCTTTGGGAGACTCTGTTGTTTTGGTAAGTTTTTTGTTAGAGCCTCGAGTATGTCTTTGTGTTATTATGTGTTTGGTTAGCAGTTGTGGTAGGTCTGTGTGGTACTGGGTTTGCTGTATCTGTGGTTACCTTCTCCTCCTGTCTGGTCTTGCCAGTCCTGAGTTGAGAGAGTTCAGCCTCCAGTTTGGCTATATAGTTACATCTATCACATGTATTTGTGTTTGTTGGGAGTAGGAGAGGGTTGTCTGTGTACAAGAGACAATTGTAGCATTGTCTCAAGATTCCCAGCTGAACCGGAGAGGATGCTAGCAATCTACCACTCGACATGCTAGAATATTATAAGGGAGTGCTGTGCCTTTAAGGGAAGTGGGTACTCACAGGGGTGGTAGGTGGATGTAGTGCTTACTGTAGTTTGAGAGTGCTTACTTAGAAGAGAGGTTTTGAGAACAAGTGCTAGGCTTATAAGAAAGCGAGTAGACTGATTATTATAAGAGTAGAGCTTTCTTAAGGGAAAATTTGAAGAGCAGACTTGGCAGAGCCAGAAAAAGTTTAACCTTGTTTAACTGGTGCTGTGCTATGCGCACAGTCGCGCAAACGCGGATTTTAAACAGGGAACTTCAAAAGAGCCAGAAATGGCCAAAACAACCAATTACTACAAGCTCTTGTGCTGAGGTCACTCCTTCAGGGACAGATAGGCTGCTCAAGGCTCCCCACTCCCACTGGTGAGCAAAGAAACTTCCTTCTATCCAAGTAAGGAAATGGACAACACAGGAACTACACCACAGCCCAGAATACAGCAAAGCCTGTATACTGGTCTAAACTAGTCGAGGAGAGGTGGGAAAACAAGGATTTTTTTTTGTTTTTGTTTTTGAGATAGAAAGCACACAGAAATGCAGGAAACAGTAATAAATCAGTTACACAGGCTAGCACACTTTAGTGTGCAGCCTCAACAGTTAAATTTAACAAACAAATTTTCGACCAAATGTAACTTTAAATGCAGATAATATATAATGCAACAAACAGCTGAAAAAAACAGTTTAAGCTTGTTCAAAGTAAGCAAGAGAAGGTATTTTAGGTAAAAAAACAGCAAAAAATACTTAAATCAGGAAAGTAGTTGCTTTTCTCAGTTCTCTGCTGCTAGGACCACGATGAGCTGCTTCTGAGTAGTATAGCCAGAAAAAATGCTCAGAGGTGGATTTTAAACAGGGAACTTCAAAAGAGCTAGAAATGGTCCAAAACAACCAATTACTACAAGCTCTTGTGCTGAGGTCACTCAATCAGGAACAGATAGGCTGCTCAAGGCACCCCACTCCCACTGGTGAGCAAAGAAACTTCCTTCTATCCAAGTAAGGCAATGGACAACACAGGAACTACACCACAGCCCAGAATACAAGCCTGTATACTGGTCTAAACTAGTCGAGGAGAGGCAGGAAAACAAGGATATTTTTTTTTTTTTTTGTTTTTGAGATAGAAAGCACACAGAAATGCAGGAAACAGTAATAAATCAGTTACACAGGCTAGCACACTTTAGTGGGCAGCCTCAACAGTTACATTTAACAAACAAACAAACAAACTTTCGACCAATTTTCGACCAAATGTAACTTTAAGTGCAGATAATATATAATGCAACAAACAGCTAAAAAAACTGTTTAAGCTTGTTCAAAGTAAGCAAGAGAAGGTATTTTAGGTAAAAAACAGCAAAAAATACTTAAATCAGGAAAGTAGTCACTTTTCTCAGTTCTCTGCTGCTAGGACCACTCTGCAGGACCAGGAGGAGCTGTTTCTGAGTAGTATAGCCAGAAAAAAATGCTCAGAGGCAGATTTTAAACAGGGAACTTCAAAAGAGCTAGAAATGGTCCAAAACAACCAATTACTACAAGCTCTTGTGCTGAGGTCACTCCTTCAGGAACAGATAGGCTGCTCAAGGCTCCCCACTCCCACTGTTGAGCAAAGAAACTTCCTTCTTTCCAAGTAAGGCAATGGACAACACAGGAACTACACCACAGCCCAGAATACAGCAAAGCCTGTATACTGGTCTAAACTAGTCGAGGAGGGGCAGGAAAACAAGGATTTTTTTTTGTTTTTGAGATAGAAAGCACAGAGAAATGCAGGAAACAGTAATATGTCAGTTACACAGGCTAGCACACTTTAGTGGGCAGCCTCAACAGTTAAATTTAACAAGCAAACAAACTTTCGACCAATTTTCGACCAAATGTAACTTTAAATGCAGATAATATATAATGCAACAAGCAGCTGAAAAAACAGTTTAAGCTTGTTCAAAGTAAGCAAGAGAAGGTATTTTAGGTAAAAAAACAGCAAAGAATACTTAAATCAGGAAAGTAGTCGCTTTTCTCAGTTCTCTGCTGCTAGGACCACGAGGAGCTGATTCTGAGTAGTATAGCCAGAAAAAAATGCTCAGAGGTGGATTTTAAACAGAGAACTTCAAAAGAGCTAGAAATGGTCCAAAACAATCAATTACTACAAGCTCTTGTGCTGAGGTCACTCCTTCAAGTACAGATAGGCTGCTCAAGGCACCCCACTCCCACTGGGGAGCAAAGAAACTTTCTTCTATTCAAGTAAGGCAATGGACAACACAGGAACTACACCACAGCCCAGAATACAGCAAAGCCTGTATACTGGTCTAAACTAGTCGAGGAGAGGTGGGAAAACAAGGATATTTTTTTGTTTTTGAGATAGAAAGCACACAGAAATGCAGGAAACAGTAATAAATCAGTTACACAGGCTAGCACACTTTAGTGGGCAGCCTCAACAGTTAAATGTAACAAACAAACAACCAAACAAACTTTCGACCAATTTTCGACCAAATGTAACTTTAAGTACAGATAATATATAATGCAACAAACAGCTAAAAAAACAGTTTAAGCTTGTTCAATGTAAGCAAGAGAAGGTATTTTAGGTAAAAAAAAACAGCACAAAATACTTAAATCAGGAAAGTAGTCACTTTTCTCAGTTCTCTGCTGCTAGGACCACTCTGCAGGACCACGAGGAGCTGTTTCTGAGTAGTAGAGCCAGAGAAAAACACTCAGAGGCGGATTTTAAACAGGGAACTTCAAAAAAGCTAGAAATGGTCCAAAACAACCAATTACTACAAGCTCTTGTGCTGAGGTCACTCCTTCAGGGACAGATAGGCTGCTCAAGGCTCCCCACTCCCACTGGTGAGCAAAGAAACTTCCTTCTACCCAAGTAAGGCAATGGACAACACAGGAACTACACCACAGCCCAGAATACAGCAAAGCCTCTATAGTGGTCTAAACTAATGTCTTAAAATGGGAGTAAGCCAAACCTTAAATTCATACATTCCATTCCATTCATTTATTGATGGGTATTAAACATTTTGAATTTGAATTAAAAAGTCAGATGCCCTCTCACATAAAAAGGTGCAGAGAATGTTGCATGATAACAGTTCAAGTATGAATCACTAGAGAAAGCTAAGAGCATATTTTGTTTGTAATTATCTTCATGTAAAATATCTTACCTCCCTTTCAAAAACAATGCCGTATTTACATGAATTTATATTTTTGTACATTTGTTTGTGTCTGTCTCCATCAGACTGGATTTCATTTTAGGCAGTGAGATTGCGAAAATCACACACACACACACACACACACACACCAAGTGAAAACAGTACCTTATTTGCAGAGCAGCTCTGTAGCAGTTGTTTGTTTCCCCAAGCAGCACCTCCATTCAGAAAAATAAGCTTGCAGAAAAAGTAAAATAAACTCTTGCTCTGTTCGTGCAGGTTTAAATTCTCTCACTGTTCCTTTCCTAAACCTCCATTCCTTGCTGTGCACAGTGCACTTCGTTCAGAAAAATAAACTTGCTGTGCAGTGCAGAAAAGTAAAATAAAGTCTTGCTCTGTCCATGAAGGTTTAAACTCTCTCTTTGTTCCTTTCCCAAACCTCCTTGCTGTGCACTCCATTCAGAAAAATAAACTTGCCTCCTTTTCACCACTTTCCTATCACCCTTTTTTCTTTAATTAAAATTAGCATGCGTGTAAGCGGGTGTAAGCAGTGCAAAGTGAAGCTAAGAGGACTTAACCATCTATTAGCATTGCATAGCTTCACACAAACCCACATACAACTGCTTAAAAGTGCTTTAATCACTCTGTCTCCATTAGCCCTTGTTCTGCCCAGCAACAAAATGATCAGCCCTCCCAAGTTTGAAATCCAGAATGCTGTGCACTACACTCACAGCAACGTACCACTACACCATCTAAGCTGTAAGGATTTCTAATGCTTTTACACACATATCATGCATTATGGCCAATCAACATGTGTGAAAAAAAGTTATCACTACCAAGTCTTGAACCCAGGACCCTGTGCACTACAATCACAGAAACGTACATCTTCACCATCTGAGCTGTAGGAAGTTTATAATGTTTTTACAAACATATCATGCACTACAGAGCTGGAACTGTAGGGAAAAGCAGACATTGGTGAGAAATTGTCCACCCACAACCATTTGCACCACAGTCACAGCAACATTCCAGTACCCCAAATGAACTCTAGAGTAGAAGGAATGTTTGAACAAACATATCTTGATTGCCAGTTACACACTACACAGACATATACTGGCCCAACTCACAGTCTACTGGGAATCCTGAGGTGTTACAGGACATTTCTCAGTCTACCCCTACAAACATATACACCTGATAGACCACCAGCAATTGGAACAGCATGCACAGTCAGAGAGAGAAAAGGATCTATGACACTCACATCTGTTACTCTCCCACCTCAGCCCAACAAACATTTACACACAACACTGCTACACACTCTTGGCAGTCTGTTAACAATGGCCAGACATACATAACTCTCAACTGTACAGCTTTCCACAGAATGTCCAAGGTGTGGGACCATATTTATGGCCAGTGTCACATACCACTTCCAGGAGTCTGCTAAGTCACTGAGATGATATCAGGAGTGCAGTCACTAAATAATGATATACCATACCTCTGAACCTCTTACTGCAAGACATCTGGACAAAGCATGACATACTTGGGCAGAGGGCCGAAAAGAGAGACATAGCTCACATAATGGTGTTACAAACTGAAACAGTTGGTGTTACAGGGTATGTTGTAACATACTATCCCTGAAGGATATGATGTCTGAAACACTAATGGATGTCAACATTTACTGGCTACAATCCACACATTATCCTACTAATTTTTCAAAAACAGAAATTGTCTGAGGAACAGATGAAACAAAACAGGCAAACCTCTGGGCAGTTTGTGGACATCTAGACAGTTGAGAGGTATGTCAGAGACATATCACTGTCAGACGTCAAGTCACGCAGAAAATGCATGTCCAGACAAACCCTGTTAATCTAGCAATCCTCTGTGTATAACAGCAATACTTACAATCTGTACCCAATTTTGCAGCTTTGCCCCTGTGTTGTAGGTGGGTCTATATAATTTGAATGAAATTTCAAAATGTCAATTGCTGTAAACAGCGAAAATGCCTATAATCGAATCCTTTATTGTGGGGGTCTGTGCCCCCCACACCCCCGCTAATTATATATACCAACTTTGAGATCGCACTACAGTGAGGAAAGGACATATTTCTTGATCTTCACTGTACCCCAATCTCACAAAACAGATCTCGATTATTGGCATTTTCGCTGTTTACAGTGATCAACATTTTGAACTTTTGTTCAAATGATATAGACCCGTTGTTAGGCTGTCTCCACATGTCTTGTCCTGAGCGGTATTTCCACCTATCGTCTATGAAGGTGTAGCCCCCACACCTCCATAACGTCCTCCACACAGACAAGGAAAAGGCCCACATGAAGGACTTAATAGCACTGTGTTGCTATGGCACTGGCTAATGGAAAGACAACACAGCTGCTCTGGATGCAAGTAGAAAGTGGGAGACACCAATTGGTGCACAGGCCATCACCTGCTCATGAGCATTACCTACAAAAGGCTAGCTGCTGCCTATGCAACATAGGTCTGAACCCATCTACACAAAGACAGACTGTGACTACACAAACCTAACAATTTGCATTAATCTGAAGAAATTCTTCAGCACTATAACAGGTATGTCAATCACGTAAGCTTGTAATGAAATGCAGAAGAGGGATGCAATAATGTGAAATAGGAAGTTAAACACTAGGCTGCAACAAGACCTGCTGGACTCACATGCTGCTATCTGGCACCTATGGCCATTCCTGCTTGCACTGTCTGCAGTGACATGGATCACATCTCTGGCCCCAAGTCACCCCAGCAAAGGTCATCTCATGTATGACTACTACTGTAGTGTCTGTTGTCCAATACTGAGTGTGACACTGCTAGGCCAGCTACCTGTGATGTTGTAAATAGTCATATGTCACATGTGAGTGCTACTATGATGCATATGCTTGTCTTACAAATGTAAGACACTTATATAGGGTATGTTCATAGTACACAACAGACACAGAAGTATGTGTTGAACTGTATGTTATATACTGAGCCTACACCTGACAACTATCCAGAGTTTTGCAGGCTGACCACATGATGTCTGCCTCATATTTGTAGTCAATGCCTCATACAGTTGTGTATTGTCTGGCACATCACTGGCAACCCATTAAAGACTGAAGTCATAACATAATAGCATATGTTTGATTGTCAGATGTCATATCCTGCAGAGTAGACCTATGAAAGCGACACCATCTTTGCTGGCAACTAAGTGTGGTTCAGCTAGATTCATAAAGTGACACTATTTTCAGGCCTTTGCCCATCAGTGATGTGTGCCATTGTGCAGATATCTTGCTCTAACAGGAGCTAGGTGTCTTAGCATGAAACCCATGTGAATGCAAACATTCCTTGTGCTGTAGGATGCTGACATTTGTGCAGTTACTGACACCTGCTTTGCAGCTGTGAAAAGCACAATAACCTTGCCAGGTTACTCATCCCATCATATGGTTAGACCCCAAATGGAGAGCTATAAAGCCACAGGAGGTGGAGTTTTAAACATTATCATACACTTACACACCTCCAGGCTGACCAAACCATATGACACACAGGAGACATCCCAAGTGCAGTTAGTTGACAAAACACCTACTCAAATCATAACTAACTACAGGCCTCCAACCATGACTATGGACACCCACCACACCTATTGGGACTTGCTGGAATCTGTCAGGATTCAATCATCTACCTTGCTCCTGGGTAACTTCAATTACCCAACTATGGTATGCATGAACTATGCCACCTGAACATGAATGCACAGAGATTCCTCAGCTTTGTCAATGGCAATGCAGAGGATCAGCCAGTCAACACTCCTATGACAGGTGAAAATATCATGTACCTGGCCCTAACCAACATGACTAACCACTGTAGTACTCCCACAGTCTCATCCTCCTTGGTAAATCTGACCACATAGACATCACTATTCAGGTCACCATCTCTCCTGCCCCTCCTCCTTGTCAGGGTCAAACAAAATTAACTTTACACAAATAACTACAAATTCCTCAAAGCAGGTAGAAGTAGCGGGTCTACATTATGTAGTCGAAAGACATGTTCAGCGAACATGTCTTCATTGACACATAAATATCAAACCCTGTAATTGCTGAATGGCCACATCAGTGACTTTTTTCCCAGGGGAAAAATGAGCTTGACCATCATTGGGGATTTGCCCTTTCCCCACTGCAGTGAAATCCTGGAGTTGGTATATTTAGTTAGGGGTGGTGCGGAGAGCACAGCCACCCAAAATGGGGAGTGGGAGGGTGTTTGAACATTTGTTTTCTGTTCCTTAGGTCAAATGCTTTTTACCCCTGGGGAAAAAGTTGCTGATGTAGCAGTTCAACGATTACATGGTTTGATATTTATGTGTCGAAGGCATGTTTTCTGAACACATCTTTTGACTACATAATATAGACCCGAAGTAACTTTACAGCCAATGTCCCATCATTTGGAACTAGCAGTAGTGTCCAAGCCCACACCACAATACTATGTGAGCACCTATATAGCTGTATGGACTCAGCAATACCTGACAGGACATCATCTCCCTCAAGGTAGGGTAAACATGGTGGACAGCAGCAATACACAAATATCATAATAGGTGGAAATAATTGCTGGACAGGGCCAAGAAGGAACAGATGCCTTACTGGAAGCAATGCCACCTTGGTCTGCACAAGCAAATAAGGTCACAGGTGAATTTCCCTAAGGCTATCTTTGAGTGCAAATTGGACACATCCACCAAGGCCAATCACTAGGCCTTCCACACACATATGTCTGCAATCCCAGAGACAACACACAAATCTGCTCTGTAGTTGTGGTCAATAACACCACATACATATACGGCATAGATATAGGCAACCTGCTACAGACAGGTAAAGTGTAAACATCACCCCCCTGTCCCCCCATTGGTACTCATGTGCATGCATAGCACCTGCCCACCTCCCCTCATCATTAGGAAGCAGACCCATAATGCCCTCTCAAAGACAACGTACAGAAGTCTCCATAGGCCTGTTACCATCCCTGGCTGCATCCTATATGAATTCAGAGATGAGCTCTCAGATCCATTATGCACTGTAGTCAACCAAAGCCTGAACACTGGTGTCATCCCATCTGCACAGAGGACAGCCACCGTCATCCCTATACATGAAGCCAGAGCAATCCACCAACCCAGCTAATCATATGCACATTATCCTAACTTGCCTGCTCTTCAAGGGCATGGAAGGCAATATCAAGGACATTATGAACAGGGATATCGGCAACCTCAAAATGCCTGAAGCCACACAGTGTGGTATTGTCAAAGGGAGATCAGGCCTGTTAAACCTGGTCAACTTCTCTGAAGTGGTCAAAAACACAAGGACGAGGGGAAGATGGTGAACAATGCCTACCTTCACCTAGCCCAATTCTCTCACAATAATCCCCAGTTGACCAGGATACATATGCCTACACAGCTAGATATCAACCTGTATGTTACCAGATGGGTAGCTACCTGGCTCAATGATAGTACCCACTCAGGCAAAGTAGTGGAACCCACCTCTAGTAGTAGAATCTTCCAAAGTTGTGTACCCCAAGGATCGGTCTAGGGGCCTCTACTGTTTGAGGTATATGTATTTGAGGTACAGGACAAAAGCAGTGGTCTGATTGCTGACCAGATTTACAGATGCTTGCATGCTGAACACTGTCTGACATTCTCCTACTGATGTGAGCATCCTCCAAGAGGTTCTCACCCAATTAATGACTGGTGAAAGAAGCATTGCTGCAAACTGAGTGCAAGGAGATGCATCATTCTCCCTGCGTGGCAAATGTCATTCACACTAAATACGACAGTAACGTTCTGAGCATGCAGTCAGGTGTGAGGCAACTTGTGCACCAAGGCTGGTAGTGACCTGACAGTTCCCAAAGGTGTGGGCACCATTGTATGGAAGGCTGTTTACATGGTCACCCTCACAAATATGGTTATGTCACCCAGGAACCAGGAGGCCACAACATCCCTGTACTCCACCCTTATCAGACACATTACTAAGTACAGTGGCTTGTTTGGCATGTACCTTCCCAAGCAAATACAGCAGTTACAAAGGCCACAGAGGTTCCTGACCAGGCAAATCCAGGATCTGTAACACCTATCCTATACAGGTAGGTTGAAAGCCATGTCCCTGTACTCAGTGTCATACAGACTGATCATAGGTGACCTGTGTCTGACATATAAGGCCATTTCCAAACCAGCCTTGATGGCATTTCTGCATAGCTGTAAGACAAACCCCACTAATGCATCATGCACACAAGCCCCTCACCTGGTCTGTGAACATGTATAGTACTTGTAGCTGGGATAGTGTGGTGTCCCACACAATACACTGTCTGTAAAATACACTTCCTCCCACAATATACATTGTCTGTAAAATACACTCCCTCCTCATGTCCAGCAGAGTAAGTCTATAGCCCTCTTGAAGAAGAAGCTGGATGACTGTATGGGAAATGAATGAGACACCCCTGGGATCCGTTGTGTCCCAGCTGAACAGGGGAAACAGGTGCTAGCTTTGAAGGGACATGGGTGAAAGTCTTGGCCAGGCTTATGAGGGCATCAGGGCCAACAGCTTGATATCATCCTATGAGGCTATGCTCCTATTACTTTACACGTTTCCTGTATGTATTGCAGACTGTCATGCAATGTTGTCTGAAATGAATCCTTGTGAGTCTGAACTGTGTAGGTACTGCAGTGATACTGTATAGTCCTGTTCCTTCATCAGTTATCATCACATATCATTACACCTTGTCATTGTGTGTGGTCTGTATAGCACTAAGCGCTTACAGTACATGCATATGCACTTAATGACACTTTATAGCAAACTCCAATAGCCTTGGTCTTGGCCACAATTACCATTTTTCTACTAAGCCTATCACACAGTAGGATTTGTCACCCTTTCTTGTGGGCTGTACAGTAGCAGTGAAAGAGATGGATTGCAGCAGGCAGAACTACTGTAAGGTTTGCCCTGAAGGGCCCATAGGTGTCACATCTGTGCCAGACTGTACCAGGAGAGTGTGTGTGTGTGTGTATCAGCAAACATAATACTACAGGGTATTAATTTACGTATGTTGTCTGCCCCTCACAGATGAACACAGGGTGTGGTGTCCCTCCCCCCTCACAACCTGATGTCAGTGTCGTAGCAGACTCCTATGATGATGGTGGTCATAGTGAGGCACAGATGGGATTGTTGGTGTCTGAATTTGGGAAATTGTTTGGTATCCCACTTTCACCCACCATGTCCCCTCACACAGTCAGTATGCCCACACATACTCAGTCCCCAGCAACCATGGATAATGGATAGGTTAAGGGTGGTGGCAAGTGTGAGTGTAGACACCAGCCATTGCCAGAGAGCAGCCGAGGTCACACACAGGCAGATGGACAGGGGTGCTCGATGGAGGACGGTTGCCCATCAAGCCCCTGTTGCAAGTGCCACAGCAGGTGTCATCAGATGCATATTATGGTTCATCATGGAGGCACAGGTGCATACTGACTGCAACACCAGACAGATGCTCAGGGTCATGAATGCAACATTCCTTGCCATGTGTGACAACCTCCATGGCATTTTTGATGCCATACGTCATCTTGCCAATGTCGTGTATAGACAGTGGGGTGAGACATTGTCACTACTCGACTGTGCAATGTCTGTGCTAGAGCATGTGGTGGGAGTAGGGCATTGGCCAGGTGGACAAAGGTCAGCAGCATGATCAGCTGTGAGCCCATGTGGTCATGCACATTCACAGTCCCATAGTGATAGTACCAACAGCACTACTGAAGGGAGGGTACTGTCCACACCACACCAGAGCAGGCCATAGGCACATTGTCCTGGCCAGTCCCATCAGGGACATGGATCCAGCAGACAGCAGTCACCATCAGGGAGTAGTACTGCATCTGTCTTTGGGCCTGGCAGTGCCAGTGATACTTCTGGCAGAAGCAGTTTTTGTGTCCCTGCCAGGGGACAGTGAACCGTACATCCTGCCATGTATGGTCCATGGCTGTCCAACATAGCCCTGTGTCAGGCATCCATATGGCTTGATGGTGTACAGACAAACACTCGCACATCCCTACCACAGGCCGGTCACCACCAGACAGCTCCTCTCCACGGCCCAATTGAATACCACCCCTCCAGACACACACACACACACACACACACATGATGTCAGCCATATGACCCAGCTTAGGCCTCTGGCGGTCTAACACCACACTCTGTGCATGTGATGATACTTGTGCCACACCCATGTTATCCATACCATCGATGCATGGACATGCTCATAGGGTCTGATCCACAGGGTGACTATAGTACAGTGTAGCAATGTCATGCTGTGTAAGGTGCTGTCTGCTGGCAAAAGTTATGGGTACACATTGAGGTGTATGTACCTTGTTAGCCATGATGCACTATTGTTGGTAGTACTGCTGACTGACTGTAATGTCATATACTGTATTCTGGTCATGTTCCAGGTGTCTGTGTGTCTGCAGGCTGTGGGCCTGCTGACAGTAGCAATAATGAGTAAGGTGGAGTGGAAACACAGTGACCTTTTCACAGCCAAGGTACAGCTGTATATGTGCAGGTTTACCAGGTGTGTTCACATGCAACAGTGTATGAGGGGCAACTGTGGCCGACAGTGTGACTTTGCATACATACCCTTGACACAGCCACCTAGCCTTCATATGTGTCACCTGGGTGTTCTGTAGGACCGCATGCTCACACATACAGAGGAGGTTACTTGAGTACTGGCACTAGGTCTCTCACAAGCTTAGCCATTACTTTAGCTACAACAGTTTCAGCTATTTCTGTCACATCCTTTCGACCATCATGCAGTTGATGAGGGTATGCCTGCTACTATGTATGACAGGCTTGGGGCATGTATTCCTGACATAGATCAGCCTGTGTTAGTCTAACCTGACAATCACCAGCATGTGTGTCTGCTATATCATATGCATGTCTAGCCTCTCATGCTGGTAGTGCACACAGAGTCATAGTCCTGTACATAGGGCAGCTGATGAAGAGCTGAGAACAGCCCCCACCTGCACAGTCTTATGAACGATAGCACTAAATACATAACACAGATAGCTCAGCGGTACTGCAGTGTGGCAGTGTCTGCCACTGTTATTGAAGTGGGTGACAATTGCAGGGGCTGTTAGGATTGCCAGTGGTGGGTTCAGAGGCCATTAACATGATAGAGCCATCTGACACATGTACACTGCTGCCTATGGACATGCATTGAAACAGACATGCACATGGAGGTGACAATTAGAGTAGATGACCTATGCATCTATTAATGTACAATACAAAATATGACCATTGCATGCACCTCAGTGGCTTGGTGTCAGACACTGTGTAAGTGTGCTTGTACCATGGATAACATATGTATGGGCTGACACTAGGTTGGTAATGAGGGAGTTCACAGGGTGGAAGAGGCACACAAAATGGTATAGCCATCACATACAGACACTAAAGACAGCCACAGGGGCTGTGCATACAGAAACACATACACAGTTGACAACAGATATTAGTAACCCTACGTATCCACATGTATGTACTATACAGCTGCATGCACGTGACATGCTCCACATAGGTTATATGCCTGGGACCTAACACACAACCTCTTACAACAGGTAATCTTGCAAATGCCTTCATGGATGGTGGGATAACCCACCAGACATGGTGATTGGTCTTGTCTACTGCTTCTACAAACCTGCACAAGTGATAGAGTGACAGATTTTGCATCAGAATGATGTGTCAGTCAGGTATGATGTCTGATGCTGGCATGTGTGTCACTACAGTAACTGTGACATATTTGGCAATGATATCACATGAATGCTCATTGTTAGGGGACACAGACCACATATGGGTTTTGAACATGTGTATATTCTATGTACATCTGTACAGATGACTGGTATGGGCTGTATAGCGTTACATGGTGCATGTGAGGCAGATGCCATTAACAGGCTCTTTAAAGTAATGTCATGGGTAGGGGTCAACAGGCCTCAAAATGGTACAACCTACACACACAGCAACCACAAGGGATATACGTCACACACACACTACTATAGTTGTCAGTATTGAGATTAGAACCCCTACCTATCTAATTATTTCTACTATAGTATTGCACTGTTACTGCACACTCCACAGAGCTTAGAGGGCTGACAAGTGTATACAGGTACATCTAAGTTGAATGACATCAGCAGACCTTTTAAGTAGGACAATTGAATGTAGTACTGGGTGGTACACACCTCAAAATGGTATAACCTACACCCCCAGAGGATATGATTCTCTAACACACACACACAATCACAGTTGCCAGTATTAAGTTTAGAACCCCTACCTATCTAGTTATGTGTACTACATTGTTACACAGCATGGAGCTTGTAGTATTTGACAGTGTCATAAGGTATGTCTAAGGTGAGTTACATCAAGAGCCCTTGTAAGGTATGGCAATGGGAAATGTACTGGGTGGGAAGGGCATCAAAATACATTACCCTACAAACATACACACTTCCAAGCACCTTCCACACACACATTTGCCACAACTGAATGTAGAACCCCTGCCTATCCAATTATCTGTACTACACTGTTACTAGTTATTACATGCACCATATAACTTATAGGGCTGAGTGCTGTCCAAAGGTAGTTCTAAGGGCAATGACATCAGCAGGACTGCTAATGTAGAGCACTGGGAAGTATTGTGGGTGAGAAAGTCCTCAAAATAGTTAATTCCACCAACTTACAAACTCTTGTACATACACACACACAATTTCCCAGAGCTGAAAATAGAACCCCTGCCTTTGTAGTTATTTGAACTATACTGTTACATAGTTATTGCATGCACCATTGAGCTTAGATGGCTGAAAGCTGTCCAAAGGTACTTCTCAGGGGAATGACATCAGCAGGACTGCTAAAGTAGGGCACTAGGAAGTGTAGTGGTTGTGAATTGCCTAAAACGGTTTCATCTATGAAGAAACACACACACACACACTCATATTTGCCAGGACTGGGATTAGAACCCCTTCCTATCTAGTTATTTGTAATGTAGTGTTATACAGTTACCGTATGTGCTACAGAGCTTATAGGGCTGACAAGTGCTCAAAGGTACTTCTAAGGTGAATGACACCAGCAGGACTGGTAAAGTAGTGCACTGGGATATGTACTGGGTGGCAAAGTCCTCAAAATACTTCAGCCTACAAACATACACACTAATACACACACATGCACACATTTTCCAGTACTGGGAATAGAATCCCTACCTATCTAGTTATTTGTACTATAGTGTTATGCAGTTATCACATGTGCTACAGAGCATATAGGGCTGACAAGTGCACAAAGGTACTTCTAAGGTGACCGACATCAGAAGGACTGCAAAGTATGGCATTGGGAAGTATTGTGGGTGGGAAAGTCCTCAAAATACTTCATCTTACAAACATACACACACACACTTTTGCCAGAAATGGGACTAGAACCCCTGCCTATCTAGTTATTGGTACTATAGTGTTATACAGTTATCACATGCGCTACAGAGCTGACAAGGTACTCCTAAGGTGATTGACATCAGCAGGACTGCTAAAGTAGGGCACTGGGAAGTGTTGTGGGTGGAGAAGCCCTAAAAATACTTCAGCCTACAAACATATACACTTACACACACTTGTAGACACACACATTTGCCAGACCTGGGAAGAGAACCTTTGCCTATTTAGTTATTTGTACTATATTATTACATAGTTATCGCACGTGCCAGGGAGCTTATAGGGCTGGGGCTGTGTAAAGGTACTTCTAATGAGAATGGCATCAGCAGGACTACTAAAGTAGGGAACTGGGACGTGTTGTGGGTGGGGACGCTCTCAAAAGACTTCAGCCTACAAACATACACACTTGTGTGTGTGTATATATATATATATATATATATATATATATATATATATATATATATGCACACACACACACACACTTGCCAGAATTAGGAAGAGAACCACTGCCTATCTAGTTATTTGCACTATACTGTTACATACACAAAAGAGAACCAGGAAACCAAAATCAGGATCCACAGCCTTAATTCGTAACAATTTCCACCACAGCAATCCAAGGATGCAGGAACACCAAACAGGAAGGTTTAATTCTTTTATTCCACAACGACAACCACAGACTAAGCGCTTTCACCAGCCAAGCTGGTATCATCAGAGTCTGTTTTACAACAATTCGTTCACCCTTAAATACACATCCACACACCCTAACTCACACAATCAATCAATTATCCAATAAATTCCTTAAAGGAATGTCCTTCACAATAGTAAAAATAAAATTGTTGGTAAAAATACATGATATACAGTTTTGTTGACCCATCTATACATGAAAAAACAGTTAAAATGAATTGACCATAATGCCAATCCCACAAGGTTTGAAGTTTGAATTTAAAAATCAAAACTACATTTTATGTTCATACTACATAAATGAACAATTAATAAAAATAGTTGTAGTTTATCAACAATACGCTTACTCTATTTTGTTTAATGTATGACACACACCTTAAGCATTTTATATTGCACTGGCTCTCAGCTTTAAATGAGGTTTTAAAGAAATGTGGTCATTTAAACCTGGAAATCTGGTGGCATTCAATCTCATCTGCCACTCAGATTCCAGCACAGCCACCCTATTACTGATATCACCAAAAGAAAAGGGCATCACCCTGTCTATAATAAAGAATACTGTTACATAGTTATTGCATGCACCATGGAGCTTATAGGGCTCGGGCTGTGCAAAGGTACTTCTAAGGGGAATTACATCAGCAGTACTGCTAAAGTGGGGCACTGGGAAGTATAATGTGTGGGAATGGCCTAAAACTGTTTCACCTGCAAACAAACACACACACACTTACATTTGACAGGACTGAGATTAGAGCCCCTACCTATCTGGTTAGTTGTAATATAGTGTTATGCAGTTATTGCACACACTACAGAGCTTATAGGGCTGACACATGTCCAGTGCTACTTTTAATGTGAATGACAGCAGCAGATCTTGTGAAGCAGGGCAATGAGAAGTGTACTAAGTGGAAACAGCCTCCTAATACTTAAACCTACTAACACACACACACGCAGGTGATGTGATATTATAACCCCCACCCCAGTACTATTACACAATGGAGCTCGTCTTCATGCTGGCACATGTGACTGGTTACAACCAGTATGTCACTGTCCCAAAGCAGGACATCACTCTATGCCATTCAGGGTATGTATGACTCACTCTCTTTGTGTCCACCTGTGTCTGTCTCTATCACTGTCGTTCTCTTCCCCACATATGTGTGTGTGCATGCTTGACATATTATCTGTTGCCCATATATATATATATATATATATATATATATATATATATATATATATATATGTCTTGTCACAAGCAACAGATGCAGATTTATCACATATGGGCCATCTACAGCTAGCTGAGGATAATCCTTTCTGATGGGTGTGTGTAGGGACAGTTATGGTGTACGTAACTGTCTGTATGCAAAGACATATATCCACAATACAGTTATATAGTCTGATGTGGGTTCCCACATGGCCTGTGATTCTCCAAGTGTAGGAGCATGCCCAGTATGATCTTCTATAGTGGAACTCCATTCCAGAGACAGTTGTACTGCAGTCTGGGGTTTTGTATGCCATACCACTCAAAAGTAAACAGGAGTTTCCTAGAGGTACTGGGTTTGTGTTAGCAGACATTTTCTGACATATATGAAGTCTGACACAGCACTGTATTGTGTCATTACCTACTGACAGACATCCTCAGATCATCACTGTGCTTTACTAGAGGAATACAAGATGTGTGATGCACAGACCAATCGTATGAGCCCGACTATATACATTCTTGCCTGAAAAGGCCAGTTCAGAGGTCTGTTTACAGCCAATTGACTGATCAGGCTCTGTAAACAGTCCAGAAATTTGTTGATATACTAGCTGGGGATCTCCTACTTGTGTGGTATTCTTACCTGAAAAGTCAAATCCTGGTGTGGCCATACCTCTCAACTGTACAGTTTTTGGCAGATTGTCCATGTGTTTGACTAGCAGTTTCATCCAATCTACATAAACTTGTGTTTTTATGGCTAGTTAGTTGCATATAATTGAAGAGTGACATTAGAAAATAATGACAGACATTAGTGTTTCAGACTTCATAACCTGCAGACAATTCCTGCTAATGCAAAACCCCTTATTCTACCAACTTTCTCAGTATGTAATGGCAATATTTACAACATCTGCAAAAAGCACCACCACTGCTCAAAGCGACTAATAACCAAAACCAAAGCAACGAATGTGGAACAAAATACACCAGCTATTAAATTCCACAATTGATGTTTTAATAATGCTCTAGGACATCCACGAACTCCACATACATTAACGCTCTTAAAACACTTTGCGTTTTCATCCACAAATACAACTGGACTTCATCAGATACAAAAATTCATTAAAATTAATGACATTTATATATATTTACAACATGCCTATCATTGTGCCTTTGTCCCACTTTTATTTATGACCTTGTCCAGATGTCATGCTGTCAGAGGTTAGGAGGTATGGCTGTGGGTACAGAGTGCATTCTACTGTGCAGAAATGTCCATAATATGTGTAGTATATTCCACATAGCACTGTGACTTCCAGGTATGTCAGTGGCAGAGCAGTACAGAGTAATGTGGTGAACCACTGACAGACAGTTGTGTATATGTTGATTGGTTGCTGTGACATTAGTAGGGTATTGGCGCTGGAGCCCTTATAACCCACACAGACAAGAGCGTAGCCCATGTTACAACATGTCAGCACACAGTGTCCCTATTCCTATCCAGCAGGGACACAGGTAGGATCATGGGACTGTATTTTGTGTTTCCCTTGAACTTCTCCAGGGAGCACATCATGAGGGGTATTGAGGCACCTAGCTTGCTGTTGACAGGGAGTGTATTCCACATATGGGGGAGTGTGTGGTACACATATCTGTCACACCAACAAGCCTCATCTTGATATCACATCCCAGGTTGATGCTGTGGGCTTTGAGTTTCAAATGTGTAACAGTCCCATCAGGACAGGGTCTGGATTGCTTTGTATGCCAGACAGGGGTCCCCTCAGCAGAGTCTGTATGGAATGCGGTAGAGGGACAGTGCTGTTAGCCTATCTTTGTAGGGTAGGTGTTTGGGGTTTGTGGTAAGGCCTTCATGTTTGCAAGACCCTGGTGTGTGGAGTCTACATGGTCTGTGGTGCTTAGGATTTTGGAGATGTCCTTCAAGGATGCATCTGCAGTCCTTACATATGGGTTGTCCTGCCTCAGGCAGCCCTTCGGTCGGCTGGATTCCAAAGTCTGGGTCCGGCGTTGGCTGATGTCGCCCCTCCCTGACGTCAGAACGCCTGGGGTATAAAAGTGTCAGCCGACGCCATCTTCCTCAGTCTTTCTTGCCGCGTGGTGTCCAAAGCAGAAGCAGTTCGCAAGTGCCGGTCGGCCAGCTCCTGTAACTTCAGCTACCGAAGACTTCAAAAAGCTAAGTACCCGGTTAGGGACTCTTTCTTGCCTCAGCCGATGTCAGATCAAACGCTTAAAGTTAATAATTGCTTGACTTGTGGGAAACAAACACCTCATAAGGATTTCCATTCCTACTGCCCCCCCTGCCTAGGCCCAGACCACGACGTCTCGGCCTGTACTGCCTGTGCCTCCTTTAATCGACGCATTCTTAGGCGTCGGTCGGAGTTTGCAGAGGAATTTTTTGGGGCTAGTTTCTCTTATAAAATGCCGTCGGAGACTCCGACTTCTCATTTAACCAAGAAACGGAAGGACAAGGACCAACACACACGGCCCGTGTTTTCAGCTGAAACCGCTCCTAGGCCTGCCGCGAGTGTCTCGGCCTCGGCTGAAACCGAGTCCTTGGAACTTCCGTCCGTAGAAACCGATCAACCGACAGCTTCAGTCCCGGAGGCCTTTTCTGAGTCGGTTACAGAATTACCCTCGGAAACCGGTGTTCAGGAACCTACCGACACCATTCCCCTAGACAAAACTACTCCAACATGTGGGGCAGCCAGGCCCCCTGCATCCATGTCCATAAAAGCTTTCACTAGGGCTAAAGCTGCTAAGCAACAAAAAACTCTGCCTCCCAAGTCTATTTCTCAGGGATCCACTACAGGTTCTCAGATACTAAGTTTGGCTGAGGACCTTATTTCCTTAATTAGGGGCTCTCAGCCTCTTCCAGACAGGGGCTCTCAACCCCCACTAGACAAAAGGCCCAGGGTTGAGTCTGCTGAACCTCAGTCCTCTGATGAGGCCTCTGATGGCTCTGCTTTATCAGACTACCAGGAGGAGGCCTTCACGGCCTACGAGGATTCTGATGCAGAGGAATCTATTCCCTCTGCATCCCCTCCTGAAGAGCTGTCCTTTGGGGAGACCCTTCACTCCATGAGAGAGCATTTCCAATGGCAGGGCCAGGAATTCTCCGATTTCAGGAAGAGATTAAGGACTTTTCTTCATTTACCCCAGCATAGACCTTTGGCTATTCCTCCTGTTTTAAGTGTCATTGATGATGTGTATTCTGAGTCTAACACTACCCCTGACACCCTTCCTCTGGCTCCTGTTAAACCCGATAGGTAAAACAGGGTCCCGGACTCACATCATTTGCTTTACAAGGCCCACTCTGCTGACCCAGAAACTATTTCCCAGGGTCCTAAAGGGGTTGCAGCTGCCACTTCTAAAAATCCACTCCCCTCTGAAAGGGAGTCCAGGGCTTTAGAGAGATGGGCTAAAAAGGTGTACACTTCTTCTGCTCTGTCTATGAGGGCTTTAAATTGTCAATTTCATATGATACAGTACCAAGAGTATTTGTTAGATGAATTGCAGAAAAAACTGTCTTCACCTGAACCCCTAGATCGTAAGTCACTTCAGGATCTGGTACATAATTCACAACAGGTTAGCAACCATTTCTTGCAGTGTGGTTATGATGCATTGGAAGCTTCATGTAGGTCAGCAATGACAGGTGCAGTCATACGTAGACATGCCTGGCTGAAGGAACAATCTCTGCCAGATCATGTTAAGGCTAAGCTTCTGGATGCTCCACTGGAAAAGCAAAAGTTATTTGGCTCCACTGCTCAAGAGGTCTTAAAGAAATTTGAGGAAAAGGCAAAATCTGTACAAACAGTCAAAGATTTCCTCCAGGTACAACCACCAAGATTCAGCAGAAATTGGCCTTCAAAGAATTGGTCCTTTCCAGAAGAGAGATTTCAGAGGCAAGAACAGGCATGCCAGAGGTAGAGGGCAAGCTAGAGGCTCCTACAGAGGACGTCAATGGCAGCCTCCTAACCAGAGAGGTAGTGCAGGCCCAACAACTGCTGCACAAGGACAGACTCAATGACTTCACCTTGACCCCGCTGACCAGGGCTCAATTAGAAGCACCTTTGGGTGGAAAGTTGTCTTTATTCTCAAGAAATTGACACAGTATTACAAGGGACAAATGGACACTGCAAATAATAGACAAAGGATACAGGTTCCATTGCCATACATTACCAGAAAGAAAGGGAATGCCAAACCTGCCACCAAATCAGAGGGCAGAGGCTTTGAAACAAATTGCCAACCTATTGCAAATAAAAGCTATAGAAAAGGTTCCTCTCGCAGAACAAGGCCAAGGATTTTATTCCAGACTATTCCTTGTCCCAAGAAAAGAAAAACAATGGAGGCCTATTCTTGATTTGTCCGCACTGAATACTTATCTCATTGTGCCAAAATTCAAAATGCTGACCCTACAGCAACTCCTTCCCATGCTGGGCAAGGGGTCTTGTCTGGTAACTCTAGACCTCAAGGAGGCATACCTGCATGTCCCTATCAGACAAAGTTGCAGAAGACACCTCAGATTTCTTGTAGGTTCAGAGCATTATCAATTCTCAGCATTGCCCTTTGGCTTATCTACTGCGCCCAGAGTATTCACGAAATGCCTGGCATCAGTAATTGCACACTGCAGACTTCAGGGGATTCAAATATACCCATATCTGGATGACTGCCTTATACAAGCAGACAGCCAACAAACCTTGGAAAAACATTTGAATTATGCCATCCGCCTACTACAGGCCTTGGGATACACAGTCAACATTCACAAGTCAAGACTTGTGCCATCCCAAAGAATAACTTTTCTGGGTGCAGAACTAAATTCACCCACCCAAATGGCTTTTCTCACAGAAGAAAAACAAAGACAACTACCGGATTACTTCAAAAATCTAACAAAACAAACTCAGATGACTGCAAGGAAAATCCTGCAAGCCCTGGGTTACATGGCATCGTGCATTCTTCTGATTCCACAAGCAAGGCTGCATATGAGAAAACTACAATGGTACCTAAGGAGTTTATGGTCTCACACAATCACAGCCTAGAAGCTTTGATACCACTCATTCCATGCCTTCAAAAGGAATTCCTGTGGTGGGCCCAAGCAAGCCAGTCAAACAGGGCCTGCCTTTTTCAGCAAACCAGTAACACCAAACCATTACCTTGGATGCTTCAGACCATGGATGGGGAGCACATATGGAGGACAGATGCATCCAAGGTCTATGGTCTCAGAAAGAATTGCGCATGCACATATACCAAAAGGAAATGCTGGCAGTGATTCATGCAATCGAGGCCTTCAAGCTCTTTCTACATCAAGGCCACCTGCTAATAAGGACAGACAATACCACAGTTATGTGGTACATCAACAAGCAAGGAGGTACCCATTCCTACCCTCTTTGCAGACTAGCAATGTATCTTTGGGAATTTTCCCTAAAACTCAATATAGAGCTGCAATCCCAGTTTGTGCCAGGAAAAGACAATATACTGGCGGACAGCCTAAGCAGAAATACCATGGACCCACACGAATGGATGCTGCACCCAGACATCTTCCTTCAGATAACACAATCATGGGGGAGGCCGGACATAGATCTTTTTGCCTCCCACCACAATCATCAGCTGAAGAAGTTCTGCACAAGGACATACCACCCACAAGCATGGAAAGTGGACGCCCTCTCTTTCAGTTGGAATACTCTAACAGTGTATGCATTTCCACCACTCCCACTAATGACCAAGATCTTACTGAAAATCAAGACAGAGCAGCCAAAAGTGATTCTAATAGCCCTAGACTGGCCAAGGCAGCACTGGTACCCACTGTTACAGAGCCTGTCACACACGAAACCGTGGCCTCTACCACTATGGACACTCCTTCTGACACAGCACAATTACAAAACTCTGCTCTCCAGCCTGAAAACCCTGCAGCTGACAACCTGGAGAATACCGTGACTCCTCATCAGGAAAAGCTATCCAAGAGAGTGAAGGATATCATCATGGAAGCTCGCAGACCTTCCACGAGAAAGACATATTCAGCAAAATGGAAAAGATTCCACACTTGGAGCACCGCAAAGGGCCTAGATGTCACAGTGATGAGCATGGCACATATCCTGGAATACTTGGCAGACATGCTCCATAATGGCCTTTCTTACTCTTCTACAAAAATTCATGCTTCAGCAATTTCAGCAGAATACAATACTGATCCACCTGTCTTCTCTCATCCTCTCCTAAGGCAGTTTCTAAGAGGAATTAAAAACATCAATCCTCCAAGAAAACCACCAGTGCCTACATGGGACCTTAACTTCATGTTGGAAAAGTTGACTTTACCTCCCTTTGAACCAGCAGCATCTTCAGAATTACAGTTCCTGTCTTGGAAGACTGCCTTCCTTCTGGCCATAACCTCAGCAAGAAGAGTATCTGAATTGCAGGCACTCATGGCAGTACAACCATTTCTTATGTTTCATCAGGACAGAGTTTCCTTGAGAACCAATCCTTCATTCATGCCAAAGGTGGTATCCAGGGTCTCATTGAACCAAGCTATTCACCTGCCTACCTTCTTTCCAAACCCACAAAACAAGGGAGAGAAACTTCTGCATACCCTGGACATTCACAGACAGTTACGCTACTACTTAGACAGAACTAAAACTTTCAGAAAAACTGACCAGCTGTTGGTAGCATATGCTGCAGGCATTCAAGGAAAAGCAATTTCCAAACAGACAATTTCAAAATGGATAGGAAATTGCATTCGATTCTGCTATTCTTATCATGGAAAAGCTGTGCCAGCTAACATCAGACCTCATTCCACCAGAGCTACAGCCACCTCCACAGCCTTCTTAAGAGGGGTGGCTACCAAGGACATTTGAGAAGCTGCTACATGGAGCTTCGTGCATACATTTTCCAAGCATTACAATTTACCCTTATATTCCAGATCCAGAGCAGGCTTTGCTACGGCAGTCCTGCAGGGCATTTTAGCTACACCATCATTTTCTTAGAGCCTACCACCCCCAGCTTGGCTATAGTATTCTACCCATATGTAAGGACTGCAGATGCATCCTTGAAGGACATAGTACAGTTTTGTACCTACCATAAATGTAGATGTCCGATAGGTATGCATCTGCAGTCAGGTTTACCCTCTCTCCTTCCCCTCTGTGGTACTTCTTGGGTACTTATCCCTCTTATAGCTAGCTGGGGTTATCTATTATGGTGTATTTGTTTTATTTTACTGTGCATGTTTGCAATATTTTGTATTTCAACCAAATTTAGCCTTCCTTAGAGGGCACCTGGCATCTGGGGCAAGAAAAACTGAGGAAGATGGTGTCGGCTGACACTTTTATACCCCAGGCACTCTGACGTCGGGGAGGGGCGACATCAGCCGACGCCGGACCCAGACTTTGGAATCCGGCTGACCGAAGGGCTGCCTGAGGCAGGACAACCCATATGTAAGGACTGCGGATGCATACCTATCGGACATCTACATTTATGGTAGGTACAAAACTGTACTTTCTCATGTGATTTTGCCTCTGAGGTGTCCATTGTTTTGGGTTTGTTTTGTTGCGGACCTCCACTTATATGGGTGTGTGTTGTGTATTTGCAGATGATGTTTACTGACTCCTTACACAGCATGGCACCTATGTTACTGCACAATCTGTTCTGATGTGCACATTCTTCATTTGTCTGGCCAGTGATTCCCCTTCCCCTTATGTGCGTCTCTTTGTCCTTCTGTAGTCCAGTCACAGGCTTTGGCTGCAGTGGCTGCTATGTATTTGTAATTCTGATGTAGGTGGGGTACATGCTGTTACATCGCACACATGGTTGTGGACTTCACACCTCTGAGTGTACATATTTAGCAGGTTGTCCATCATTGCACCACTCCATTTGCTGTGGTCCTTAGATGGTTTATGTTGCTATATGTTGTTATGAGGCAACATGTGGGCCTAGCTGTCATGCCATCACAGACTGACATCTAGACAGGCTCAAATATGACAGTCAGACAAAGGCCAACACATGAGGACAGGGTGTTATTAATGTTCTTCCAAACATAGACAGTTGGGAGACCCATTTGGTAATAGCTTGTTTGCTCTTATGGGTTTTATGTCTGCTTCCCCACTGTCCGCCATAGCTGTTTTGACATGATCATTTCTTGTTTTGCAAAGACTTGGCAGGCAAATGCAATGTTAGGACAAGCAGAACAGATGTACAAGACATACATGTACTCCTTCTGTGACAACCAGTGTCATTCCAGGGGTATGGCTGTTGGCCAGTGACATGTTGTCAGTGCTGACACAGAAAGGTTGCAGCCTTTTATACACTGGCAGTACACTGACCTTCAGGTACCTGCCTCAACTTCTGAGAGCCAGACATCTGGAGAAAGGCATAAGTAATTGAGGACAGAGGCCTAAATATAGGGACTATTTTTAGGCATTGGCCTTAGAAACCTAGAAAGATGATTCAGTAACAGGTTTTGCATTAGCATGCATGTTTCTATAGGGTATGAAGACTGACACTACAATCTGTCATTATTTTCTGACCTTAGTCTTATGTGATTTGCCAATGAATTGCTAGACAACCACTACTTCATGTTATACACACCACAATTATTATTCAAACCTCTGGACATTCTGCAATAGGTCTGTACAGTTGTACAGTTGAGAGGTATGGTAGGCACTTTGTAGGTTACTCCAAGCTGTATACTGTACATATGTGTGGCCCCTTGTCCATGACCTGTACAGCTTTCCTGCATTAACAGATACTAAAATCTGGACAGTGTGTACAACTCATACCATAGGTGTAGCTGACATGCAGAATAGTTGGCACTGCAGTTCTTGGAACATGTCCCTGTCAAAGACAGCACTGTACATAGGCCACTACGACACAACAACCTGGAGTAAGTGCTGGCCGCATCCTGACAATATTAACCACACATATACATAGTTCATTGACCCTTGCATATTGTGGACATGCAACAAGTTATCATGTTGATTGGGACAGCCCTGGCAATATGTGCTCAGCTGCTATTTCCATGCAAACATACATGTTATTGCATTTCTATGGGAATATGGGTGTGGGGGGGGGCACACCTGTCAACTGTACACATTTGCACAGACTGTGCTGATATTTGCTTTACATTTTGGTTCCACTTAGAATAGTATTGTGCCCTGTCTTGGAGACTAGAGGCATATCACTAAAGACCACAGGTCAGATTGTAATGGCATACATTTGAGTTTTAGACTTCTTACCCTTCATAGCCTAACTGCAACTGCAAGACCTGCTGTGCTATCACTGTGTACGTCTGTAGGGGTATTTCATTATTGTTGCCATTTGTGGCCCTTGGCCAGACATTTCTTTATGGTTTTCTACAACTGACATGCTGGGTGAGGCTGAGGGGTGAGTATGGGACCCCCACACTGACATCCATGCCTGTGACCTATGGCCCCCCAGTTAGTTGGACCCCCACATATACTGCAGTGGGATTTGTCACCTTGGGTACTACTGCATAGTGTGGGGAGGCCAGTATTGGGCAAACGTTTCCTGGTGTCCTGCATAGCTGTCAGTTGTCTGCTGCTATCCGAGTAGGCCACCCCATTCCCTTGCATGCATGCAGCAATACCATAGATATGCTACCAGAACATACCAATCCATTCATTTATTGTTAAGAAGACTGACTTACTTTGTGCCTGCGGCATTTGTGAGGCGATGCTTGAGGGCTGCCTATGTTGGATGCATGCAATACACTGCCTATACATGGTAAGGTACAGGTAGTGTGATGTATGTGGCATCCATTTTACTGTGTATGCGAGTCAGAGAGAGGTGTCAGTCCATGAGTCCCTACAGTGTCTGTGCTGTGCGTTGCCTCTTTGCCAAGGTCAGGGCATGCCTCTGTCTGCCTACAGAATCTAGCTCAGGGGGTTCCTCCTCCAAGTCTCTCTGTGCCTGTGGGGACCTTGGCAATGGTGAGGGGCTGTGTGGCCCTTCCCTGTGCTGTTCCTGCTGCAGCTGTTTCTGCAGGATCATATTGTGTAGCATGGCACATGCTATGAACATGTGTGCACATGTGGCTGGAGAGTACTGCAAGACTCCACCAGATATGTCAAGGCAGCAGAACCATGACTTGAGCATCCCAAATACACACTCTATAATGATTCTGGTTTGTGTGTGTGCCTCATTATGGTGTTGAGTGGGTGTGTACGCATTTCTGATGGATGCCATCATCCACGGCTCCAGTGCATGCTAGCATCCCCCACCAGATGGCCATACAGGATGTCACCCCTGGCAAACCCCTGATATAGCTGTGAGGAGTAGCATATGTGGGAGTTGTGGTAGCTTCCAGGGCTGCCAACACACACATTCATGATAATGCCCTGGGCATTGCACATGACCTGAGAGTTGGTGGAGTGAAAGCCCTTGCAGTGTAGGTACACTCTACCCTGATCACTGGGTGGTGCTTTGATGTGGATGAGCATGCAGTCTATGGCACCCAGTACCTCCGGGTAGTCTGCTACATGGTTCAAGAGGCACATATTACTGGTTCATGTGGTAGCACTGCACCCAGGAATTGGTAGAGTACTCTGGATGCAGATGCCTGTGAGACTGCTATGATGTCTCCAGTGGGTCTTTGGAAAGTACCTGTAGGTAGTATTATTGAGGCTACTCATACCTTGGTACCACTGGGATGGGTTCCCCTCTGTTGGCTCTGGGTCTGAGGTGAAGCCGGCACAGCTCGATGAGTTGCTGATGTATGTCCTTGTCCACGCTGTAGTGCTCTAATATCTCCAGATCATGCAGCCCCTGGTAGGTTACCCTGGGTCTGAACACTCTTCTCCTCCTCCTCAGTCTGGGGCAGTTGTCAGCTTTATCCTCTTCACCACCTTCAGCCTCTAGCACATACTGATGTATCAAACTGACAGCAGTCTGTAACATTTTGTTGGTTAAAATTCCCCCGAGTGTATACACTGATGGTGCAGAGTTTATGGGAAAAAACAGACTGACAGGTTTTTGCATAGTTTATGATGCATTCCACCTGCCAGCTATGTTAGTTGAAATGTATTGCTTTTATTCTTCTATTTCCCATTTTTTCCCTTCCCATTTCCACCCCTTTTAAGCCCAAAGGCCTGCTGTGCAATCCCGCTGCCCATATGTAAACAGTTCTGCTATTTCCATTTTTTTTTTTTGTTTAAGACCCAGTGTGCACCGTGCAAACCCATTTCGCTAAAGTAAACACTTTTAACCAGAAATGGCCCTCCCCTGGACGTGAACATGCTCCATATTTCATGGTATAAGTAAATACAGCCTCAGGCACAGCCACTTGCTTGGTTGTGTTTAGCTTAGCTAAGCTCAAATGGAAGTCCTGGAGCTCCAATGTACTTGCACAAACCATGACACACCCCCTTTTCATGTCAGCTGCTTCTCCTGCTTACACCACTGCCTTATAACTCCTATACGGTTAGGTGCAGCAAGACAATTGTCTCCCATTTTGTGACTCAATAAAATCTGCTCATTTGCATACCCCACTGTCTTAGTCCCTTGTTACACCACTACACCAAAACCTTTCTCCTTAGCAACCAGTGTTATCTGTTCTTGTTTTGATTCTGCATGCTGTACACTATAATGGCAAAATGTAATTTCACTTGAAATTGTCTTTTCACATGTTATTATATTTTTTTTAATATCTGGCATGATCTCGTTTGCACATTGTTGTGTTATGCTTAAATGAAATCGGCCAAAAAAAAAAACTTTGATTTTTATAATTTTGCAACTTTTTTCCATGCCAATGGTCACGTGTTTGGCCATTGGCATGCCTACTGATTACAATACATGATTTACTTTGAGGTGCCATGCCCCCATTTTAATTTTTGCAGAAATGTACATAGTCAGTAACCAAATACATTTCTACAATAGACACTGTTCTGGCACAGATGCCTGCCTGCTTACTGAATCACTAATTCACCTCATTTGCATGGTTTTCACCAGCAAATTAAGTAATTAGCATTATTCAGTGGAGTCTGTGCCAGAATAGTGCTAGCAGGCTCATGTAAACCCCCAGCCTTGTTTAATGAATCACTTGGTGGCCATATTCCATGAAGAAGCTGCTGCACTATTCTGGCATGGAAAAAAAAGCTTTATTGAATCCCAGGGGTTGTTTAAGTAGTGGTTTAAAACTACCGAGTTTGTTAGAGAGTTTTGTTTGTGTGGGGATACTGTTCCAGAGTAGAACAAGTCTCCTGCAACATTATTTGACTTATTTGTGAGTAGTAAGAATTTGTTACTAGAATGGAACCAAATCTTGAATCAAATGCAAATAGCCCCTGGCTGTGTTTGCATGTCTATATAATTAAATGTATAGCAGTTGTTCTGTATAACCAGTCATCCATGAGCAAAGACCATTTTTTATTTTTGTTACTTTTTCCTCATGTGCTGGCAGTCCTTCTTGACCAATTGTCTCATTCATTGACATCTGAGAGGAGCCATCATTTAATCAGGCATCAGGTAATTATTGTTAGTCTTAACTCTACACCACTTTCCCAACAATATGGCCCAGGGTTTGGCATGCAGTGGGGATCAACAAGGGCATGTCACTCACTCATGCAAATGACATAACACATCAAGACAATTCTGCCCCAGGAGCAAGTGGTTCTGTGTGGTCTTCAGTCTCCACCAAGGGCTCTACTATGAGACCATGCAGTCTCCATCAATGGGTCTGCTATGGGACCATGCACCCCAGGTGTATGTCCACTTCCTCCTCCAAAGATAGACCCCAAGAGACAGTAAATATGGCAATACTGCAGCACACTTCCTTTTCCCCCTACCAGTTCCAGCAGGTACCCTTGACACTAATCAAACTTGGGTTAACTGGGTCATACTGTTTGCCCACTACAGCAAAGAAGCTGAAGAAGATCTTTGTATAATGTGTTTTGAATGCCTGACTGTAAAAGTAATATTTTTATAATATTTATTAGTGAATTCTGTGCCTTAGGTCTGGATATTGGCTGGTTAAAGGTGCTTTCACCTGCCCACCTACCCTGTTGTCAGATAGATAATGAAAAATCTGAGTTGGCCATTTTATCAAAATGTGCAGCACAGCATTATCACCATAGTAAAAATCCATTTAAACATTTCTAGCAGGAGTTCAGAGAGTATTTTGCCTCACCTTAAGGCAAATGCATGTTACAAAGTGGCAGATGCTTGTCCATTTGGGGACTTGCAAGTAAATGATACTGGATAGTTATACATTTAAGAAAACTAGAGGTACAAGAATAATAAATTTCCACAAAGACACAAACACAAAGCATTCTCCTCAAAGTACAGCATAATTGAGGTGAACGTGTAATAACCTACAACCCCTTTATCTATTTTGAATACTGTGATTTGTTTTCTTTACCTTGTGTTTTACTTGTATTCTGCTTTTAACTGTGTATTAAAACTTGAAAAGAGACCACAGCTCTGTCTCTTGTGAGTCAGGCAGAAATAAGAACAGAGAACAGGTCAGTTAAGGTTAATCATCTGTGAACTAAAGGGATAGAGCTAGGAACTAAACCTTCTATTTAAGGGGTAAAATAAAACATTTTAGAGCTTTACTAGAAAGGCTCACCCAGACTGTACTACACTTTGCTGTGAGGGAAAGGTTAGTTTGCTTTTTATTTGTTGTATTTTGTATTACTTTATTGCCTTTTTCTATTTTGAATAATGTGATTTGTTTTCTTTACCTTGTGTTTTACTTGTATTCTTCTTTTAACTGCAAATTAAAACTTGAAAAGAGACCACAGCTCTGTCTCTTGTGAGTCAGGCAGAAATCTTCACACTCCCACCTGGTTACTGTTGTGTTCTTAAACACCACTGTCTTTCTAGTTGCCTGCCCCTTATGTTAATTTGACTCTATATCTCATTTCCTCTCTGCTTTTACTGGCTTGTGTGAGAAAGCACAAATTTATCATTTTGTGAAATCACTCCCCTTCAACTATTTATTTACTGGCCAGCCTACTGTATTCCATAGTACCAGAATAAAAAAGTGACCACCCCATTTCAATCTATCTTGCTGTTTTAAAAATAGTGACTCTCCACTAAAACTTAACTTTTTAGACAGGTAAAACTTAAGTTACCTACTTTCATATCTAACTCCTCTAGTGCACACTGCAGTGTTTAGGATGAACCATTTTTTTTCATCTTACCTTTAAGCATTGCTGTGACTAGCACTTGTTCCAAAACCTGCTGGAAAGCACTAGGAAGCCTTAAACTGATACAAGCACTCAACACTCCTTGTTAATAAGGAGAAACTAATCATATGCACTAAACAGCCTATAATTGCAAAGTACCTTGGTAAGGTAAGGGAAAACAGCTATTGTACTTTACAAAAAAAAGTACCAAACCAGACATGTCCAAGTGTCATCTTCCGGTGATTTCTGCTGTCCACTTGGTGAATCTGGACATACTGGGGCAATGCAGCAATTGCCTCAGGTACACAGACAACCCTTTCCTCCTACCACCCAACACTACAACCTGCGAGAGATGCACTTACACAGCCAGACTGGAAGCAAAGCTCTCTCCACCCAGGAATGTGCTAGACAGTTAAGAGGAGAAGGTTAATACTCACAGTACATCTCAAGCAACACACAGGCCTTCTAAACCCACACCTTCAACACCCTCACATAGCAATACTAAACCCACATATGTGGAGGCCCTTAACAGTAACTTGCCCAAGCAACAAGGACCTCCGAAGCTGAAATGTAAACAAACACCAATCACAATCAAGGTGTCACATAGCTCACAATACCAGTGTGCCACACAACAGCCTCTAAGGCGAGGCAATGTACCCAACACTTTAGTCATAGGTGACTCTATAGTTGGGCACACTGATGTCCCACTCACGAGGCTGAACAAGGAGAAAATTACAGTCAGCTGCCTGCTGGGTGCCAGGATCTGCCATATAATGCATGCATTCAAGTCACGCCACAGCAAGTACAAATATGACTCTGTCATTGTCCATGTTGGAGTGAATGACTTTGGACGTACCTCCCTGGACTACATGAAAAGAGACATGGAAGAGCTCTCGGATCATGAGGCCCAGGCAGGTATGACTCTATCCCTGAGTAGCATCCTGCCTTTGCCCAGAATGATACCACAGTATAAGAACAAAATGATTGACTTCAACAATTGGCTAAGCTTCTAGTGTCATTCAAAGGGGAACCAGTATCTGTCTGCCAGGGATGACATGATCGACAGACCATGATGCTTTGCCAGAGATGGTCTGCACCTGTCACCCCTGAGATTCAGGTTACTGACTAAGGCTCTTGCCACCCCTATAGTGCCTTTTTTAGACAAAGTGCAAAGGACAAAACCACCACCGTAACAGGTACAAGCATGCAAAATCTGAAGGTAATACTACTCAGTGCTAGAAGTCTAAAACTCAAAATGCACTCTCTCGAGGCACTCCTAAAAATGGAGAACATCGATATCTGTGCAGTAACTGAGACCTAGTTCAAGGCTCCAGAGAGCACCCCTGCAGTACCAGGCTACAACTCTTACCACACTTTTGGGCCACCAAACCAGGATCGAAACACTAAAGATGGAGGAGTGTCCATATTCACCAAGGGTATTTACACCATCAGGCTAGTTGCCCAACACAATGCATCTGAAATTCTCCAAGTGCAACTAACACTAGGTAAGACTGAAATGCAAATTGTAGCTTGCTACAGATCCCCCACTATGCCCCAAGATTCTCACTACACCTTCCTAAACATAATGAAAAATATTAAGATACAACCAAACACCCTAATACTGGGTGATTTCAACTACCCTGCCATTAACTGGGAAAACTACTCGTGTACCATCACCTTTGCCCAACAGTTCTTGGAATTTAAAAATTCCAATGCCTTGGATCAACTAATCCGTAGTCCCACCAAGGGCTCCAATATCCTAGACCTGGTAAGTACCAACATGGGAAATTAATGCTCCACACCTATGGTCACCCACTCATTGGTCAGGTTTGACCATAAGGTAATTACCCTTGACATCCACATCCCACCCCCACCCACCAGTAAGGAAACCTCTGTAAAAAACTTCTCCAAAGCCAACTTCATGCTACTCAAGTCAGAAGTGACCAACTTCATGACACCCATGCAGACGGGGACTGAAAGTTCAACTGATGAATCCTACACTAAGGCACTGTACGAGCACATCCACTCATGCATAAATCGTGCCATCCCAAATAGAACCAAGATGGTCTCCTCCAAAAATAAAAAGCCAATCTGGTGGTCCCCTGCCATAAACAAACTTTACAACAAAAGGATAAGTTGTTACAGAAAAGAGGATAGTTCCAGGATGCAAAAAACTCCCTTACCAGCCTCATTAAGAAGCTGAGATCCCTAATAAAATCCTCCAAAGCTAGTTACAAAAATAAAATTGCCAAAGATTCCAAAGACAACCACAAGGCATTCTATAGCTATGTCAAGAATCTATATGGCAATGCTCAGATCTGCTGTCAGCTACAACAGAATGGCATTAAATATACTGATCCCAAGGATATTGCCAATATTCTGGCAGAACGATTCAGTGCCAACTTCACCCCTCTCTCACCCCCATCTCAATATCGAAAGATTGCCAAATTCCTGTAATAATGGCCACACAGGTAAAAACCTCACTCTCCAAATCTAATAATACAGCATCCATGGGATCAGACAACATCCTGGGCTGTGTACTACATGAACTACAAAATGAACTGGCACCTCACCTAAGTGTCATGTTTAATCATAGCCTCACCTCAGGCTTCATGCCCACTGAGTGGCGCACAGCTACAGTTATCCCACCCCACAAGGGGTGATCCACCTTGGATCCTGGAAACTACTGCCTCATCAGTCTGATGAGCCTGATCTACAAGGCCATGGAATGTATTATCATGGAACTTATAAGCAAAGACATTGGCAACCTTCAAACACTGGACCCCACCCAGTTTGGGTTTGTGAAGGGCTGATCTTGTCTCTTGAACCTGATTGACTTCTTCGAATCAGTTTCCAGAGCTGTGGATTAGGGTAAGGCAGCCTATCTGGACCTCACCAAGGCCTTCAACACCATCCCACAGTCTGGAATCATAGATAAACTTACTAAGCTGGCTGCCTGTCGGGCGCTAGAATCCGCCACATAACGCAAGCACTCAGGTCTCTCAACAGCAGGTACAAGTGTGACTCTGTCATTGTCCACGCTGGTGTGAATGACCTGAGACATACCTCCTTGGACTACATGAAAAGAGACATAGAGGAGCTCTCTGATTATGTAGCCCAGGCAGGTATGACCCTGACCTTGAGCAGTATCCTACCTTCACCAAGAATGATGCCACAATACAGAGACAAGATGATCAGCTTTAATAATTGAATTAAACTCTGGTGTCATTCAAAGGGGATCCAATGTCTGACTGCCTGGGATGACATGCTGGACAAGCCATGCTGCTTAGCAAGGGACGGCTTGCACCTGTCACCCCTGGGCTTCCGGATATTGGCAAAGGCTCTTGCCACCCCCATAGTGCCTTTTTTAGGCAAGGCTCAAATTCTAAACCTACCACCCTAGAACACAAAAAAGGAAAAAAACTAAGGGTAATGCTGCTCAATGCCAGAAGTCTCAACCTCAAGATGCACACACTCGAGGCCCTTCTCAGTATGGAGAGCATCGATGTCTGTGCTGTGACTGAAACCTGGTTCAAGGCTCCCGAGAGCACCCCGGCACTATCAGGTTTTACCTCATATCATGCGTTCCGGCCCCAAAATCCGGACAACACCAAGAAAGGAGGGGGGTGTCTATATTCATCAAGGACACCCACACCTCAAGGTTGGTGGCAACACACAATGCATCGGAGACCATCCAGGTGCAATTAACCATAGGCAAGACTGCTCTGCAATTTGTAGCATGTTACAGGCCACCCTCTCACTACTCAAGCCCCAACACTCTAGCCCAAAGGTTCCTAGAGTTCATAAACTCAGATGCCATGGAACAACTAGTCACCATCCCCACAAGAGGAGAAAACGTACTAGATCTCATCATCACGAACATGGGGTCACAATGTTCAACACTGGATGTATACCCCTCACTGGTGAGATCAGACCACAAACTAATCTCACTGGAAGTCCACATCCCGCCCCCACCTGAGATAAAAAAGACCACAATGAAGAACTTCTCAAAAGCCGACTTCACACTTCTAAAGACTGGCGTGGTCTCTTTTAAGGCCCCCGAGCCTGCGGAAACCATTACTCAAGCTGCTGAATCACTTACAAATGCCTTCTACTAGCACCTACAGGACTGCATGGATCAGGCAATCCCAAACAAAACAAAGACTCTTTGTACCAAAGGCAAGCGTCCAGTCTGGTGGACCCCAACCATAAACAAGCTCTACAACAAAAGGAGGAAGCTACTACAAGATAGAGCAAAATCCTTGAAAGGGAAGACACCTTTGATCATTATAAGTAAAAAACTAAGATCTCTCATAAAATCATCCAAGGCAAATTTTGAGAGAAAAGTCGCTAAGGACTCAAAAGACAATCATAAGGCCTTCTTTAGCTATGTTAGAAACCTGGGAGGAAACTCCCAGATATGCTCAGAATTAGTTCAAAATGATGTAAAATTCACTGAACCTACAGACATTGCCAACATACTGGCTGACAGGTTCAGTGCAAACTTCTCCCCCCCTCCCCCCCAAAAGGTGACATATCTATACCAGAGGGTTATAGCCCCCCAAACATCTCTAACGCTCAGGTGAGAACTGCTCTCTCCAAGGCGAAAAACACAGCATCCATGGGACCAGATGGTGTCCCCAGTTGTGTGCTCCACGAACTCAATGAGGAATTAAACCCGCAGTTAGGGCAGCTGTTTAATCTTAGCCTCACCTCAGGATACGTGCCCAAGGAGTGGCGTACAGCAACTGTGGTCCCACTTCACAAAGGCGGTGCCTCCACCGACCCTGGAAATTACCGGCCCATCAGCTTGACAAACCTGATCTGCAAAGCTATGGAGAGGATCATAATGGAACTCATAAATAAAGACATAGGGGACTTGCAGACTTTGGATCCGACCCAGTTTGGCTTTGTCAAAGGCAGATCATGCCTTTTAAACTTGGTTGACTTTTTCGAAACAGTCACCAAGGCCATTGATGAGGGAAAGGCAGTCCACACTGCCTACCTTGACCTGGCAAAGGCTTTCGACACAATACCCCACTCAGGTATCATTGAAAAACTCATCAGCTTAAATGTAAACCCATACGTCACAAGATGGGTTGCAAACTGGCTAAGTGACAGAACCCACAGGGTCAGAGTTGCTGGCGCCATGTCAGACTCAAAGCCTGTCACAAGTGGTGTCCCACAGGGCTCAGTCCTGGGCCCACTCCTGTTCAGCATCTACTTTTCAGAAGTACAAGCAAACACAGGAGGGTTATGGCTGACAAAATTTGCAGATGACTGCAAACTGGGCGCCATAGTTGAGAACACATCTGACACAGATATCCTTCAGAAGGGTCTTATAGAAACGGATAACTGGTGCCAGAGCCATGGCCTAAAGTTAAACGCCAAAAAATGCATAGTCATACCCTTCGGGAAAAACAAGGTTACCCCTAGCTACCATATAGGTGGCAACCCACTAAGTACAGAAGAGGTTATCAGGGATCTGGGGACCCAGGTTGACAGTAATCTTTCGTTTGACACTCACATTGCCAAAGTAGTTAGGAAGACCTTCTACATTGCCCACCTGATCATGAAGGGATTCACATCTAGATCAAGGGAGGTCATCGTCCCCCTGTACTCATCACTCATCAGACCAATGATTGAGTACAATGCCCCATTCGGAATGTATCTGACATGACACCTGCAGCAACTGGAAAGGCCCCAAAAGTTCCTCACCAAAAGGATAAAGGGTCTCAAAAATATGTCTTATGCTGCCCGACTGAAGGAACTCCAGCTCTATTCAGTAAACACCGTCTGCTCAGAGGTGACCTGTGCCTGACATACAAGGCCATGTCCAACCCAGAATTGATGAACATGCTTCACCTCAAAAAATCTAGATCCCTCAGAACTACAAGGGCGGGAGACTTAAACCTTGACACGGTTATTAATAGGATGTGCTGGAGGGACAGATTCATCACCCAGAGACTCCCTATGCTGTGGAACAAAATCCCGGTACATGTGAGGCAGAGCACCTCGCTGGCTTTGTTCAAGAGAAATCTTGACCAATGGATGGGAGATCGCAGATATACCCCAGGGATTATCTCAGTGTCACTGCTAGACAGAGGCACAGCAAAATAATGGGCATAGTATCCTCCAAACTAAAGGGGTGGCGAAAGCCACAAAACTCTGGGCTAGGCTTATAAATGCCCTTGGGCAGATAGCCTAGTATGAACCTATGAACCTATTAATCCCTACATCACTCGATGGGTTGCCAACTGGCTTACTGTCAGAACCCACACTGTAAAAGTACATGACTCCAAATCCAGCTCCAGACACGTGACAAGTGGAGTACCTCAGGGTTCAGTCCTGAGACCGCTCTTGTTTGGCATCTACTTCTCTGAAGTACAGGCCAACACTAAGGGACTCTGTCTAACAAAGTTTACAGATGACTGCAAACTGGGAGCCATTATTGAATCCCAATGATGTGGATATTCTACAAAAGGGCCTTACAGAAACAGATGCTTGATGCAAGAGCCATGGGCTCAAGCTCAGTGCCAAGAAATGTAGTTATCCCTTTTGGGAAAAAACATGTACCCATGAATTACCACATAGGTGGCAGTATACTAAACACCTAAAGTGTGACAAGAGACTTAGGGACACAGGTGGACAGTGGTCTCACCTTTGATAACCACATTGCCACAACAGTCAGGAAATCCTTCTATGTGGCACACCTCTTCACTAAGGGCTTTTCATCCAGAAAAAAGGAGGTCATTGTCCCACTGTACTCATCCCTCATTAGACCCATTATAGAATACAATGCCCCATTTGGTATATACCTCTCAAGACATCTGCAACAAGTGGAAAGCCACAGAAATACTTCACTAAAATAATCATAGGCCTAAAGCAGATGCCCTATGCTGACCAGTTATACTCTGTCACATATCGTCTACTCAGAGGCAATCTCTGCTTAACATACAAGGCCATGTCAAACCCAGAGCTGTTGGACATGCTACACTTAAAGAAATCCCTCAGTGTCACATGCTCCAGGGATCTAAAACTTCTCATCCCAATAAACAAAACATGCTGGAGGGATAGGTTCCTGACCCAGAAACTCTGGAATAGACTGCCCATACATGTCAAGCAGAGTGCCTCTTTGGCCCTCTTCAAAAGGAACCTTGACAATTGGATGGGAGAAAGGAAATTAACCCCGGGGATCACGTCAGTTGGCCTGCTAGACGAGGGTCCAGGGAAGTAAATGCTATGGGAAGAAATATTCAGGGAATTGTTATGGCTAGGCTTGTATAGGCCCTAGGGCCAATAGCTTAGTACCAACCTATGAACCCATAAAGCAGAACATTCATCTGACTCTATGATAAAAAGGACCATACGTAGGAGTAGGAATATGGAGAGTCTAACGGGTTACTGCAAACACTCAGGATACTAATTAATAGGAAGAACAAGCACCAAGTTAATGGAACAGCTTACTAAATCAAGCAAGAGAGAATTCTGGAAACCTTCAAAGAGGAACTAGCTGTGTACGAATATAAGAAAATTTAAAATCTGGAAAGTGTAAAGTTGGCATGTCATACTGAAATAAACTATTCCTTACATGGTTAAGTAATGATACACATTTTTTCATGCTTTCTGTGTATATTTTTCTATCTGTATTGCTTTAAAGTTTGCATAAACAGTTGCAGATTTTGGCAAAGTTTCATTTGGAGACTTTAGATCTGTAACTCAATAGCCTGAAGCAGTTGTCAAGTTTGTAGTGAATGTAATATCATAGCAATATTCTTTGCAACTTATACAAACAGTTTTACCTTAAGAAAAATCAGTGTATCCTGTTGCTGCAGCAATAAACGGATATCAGATATTGACTGCTGTATGGTATTAATAGCCTCCTGAACTTCGTTCAAGTTTTTCGGACTTTGTTTTAAAACCTCATTTTCTTCTTTCTTGAGCTGTTGGACCAGTTTTTCTTCCTTCTTGTTGAGAAACTGCTGAAGTTTGTCAAATTCTGTAGCTATGTGCAGCTGAAAATTTCTGCCATCAGCCTGAAAAATTAAATCCAAAAACAGGTTCAAAAACCAGCAACACAGTCCGAGAAGAGTCAAATAACACTATTTATTCCACTGTTTAAAGCACTTTTCGTCAGCCTGATAGCAAACTTCTTCAGAAAAAATAAACAACCAGCCTTTGAAGAAACTGAATAAAACTGACAGCTTCCTAAGGAGTTGCCAAGTCACAACTTGTATAAATGAGCTTAAAATGTCTTCTTTCACCCCCTACAACCCCACATGGCCCCCTAAAATGGAGAAACCGGAAAACAAAAATTTGGAGGTGATAATTCATTACATTTCCAAAACCAACTTCCTGTGACATCTGATAGCTTCTTTTCATGCAGACATCTTATTCCTTGGTAGTATTTCAGATTGGATTGCAGGCGAGACAGTGACATCATTAATTTGTTCTAGACAAGAAGGTAATATAACAGAGTGTGATCACAACAGTAGCCTTTTTGTTTAGTATGTGATCATTATATCCTTTTTTCTTATATTGACATTGGTTGTTACAGAAAGATAAGGCGTCAATAGAAAAAAAATCCACATTCATCATTCTGTCCTTCAGTGTTAGGGGCGATATATAACTACCCTAAAAATTTTTACAAAATTTTCACAACCAGCCGTAAAGTGAAAATAAATGTATTATTTTAATATTTTGAGACTTATTAGTGCAAGTCCCAGAATAATAAGCCTGAATGTGTGAAAATGATAACTTACTTATACAAAGTTCAAGACTGCTTTCTATCAGAGGCATGACAATCTTGAAGTTTGAAAAAATAAGTTCAGGAGGTCTAGGGAACTAGCCACAAACATTAGGGGTGCATGGAGGCAGCCCCCTACAAAACAGAACTTTAAAGGAACATAGTGACGTTCAACATTTGCTGTTCTCCAATATTTTTGTTTTGTTTTCATAATTCTGGAGCTTATGCAGCTGAGTCCTGGAATTACTGTAGAGAGCCAATTTTTTTTTCCCAAGTAAAAGAGACACAATCTCCTATTTCTTCAGCTGCTTGCCTTCTGAGGGAGCCAGTTACCAGCAAACACTATGGTCTCAAACTCAAACCCATAACCATGACTAAACCCACACAGATACTGGCAAATGTGAGCTTTCAAACTGCTCTACCCTGCTTCCTGTTGTGCACCTTATATTTGTAATTGTTATTAAGGACTTATTCCATTAATTCCATAACTAAGTTAATCATGTTGGCGTTCAAATCACTATATTCCAATAAGGCCTCTTGGAATAAGTCCAATGTCATAGGGAATGGAACCAAACAAGTCTACTACATCAATAGTTGAAAACCCTGTGGTCTCCTCCAAAAATTTGTTTTGTATCCTGGACAAAAAATCCCAGGAGTCGAAAAGTATGCAGTCAATACTAGACAATGTGTTCTTGAGTAGCCGGTCAATAAACACTCCTAACAAATATGTGGAGCTGTTATGTGCTGCCACAAAAAATTTTATAAGGGGAGTGTAGCACATTTTTATGTACTTTAGGTATGCCGAAGACAGTTGGGATGTAAGGATATTTTTTCTGCAGGAAGTTGTACAACTCTTCGTTAATCACCCCCCTGTAACAAACTGTCTTCCAAAAACAACTGTAACCTTCTATGTGAAATGTTAATTTCATTTAAAGAGGCTACCTCATATTTGTCTGTGTCCTGTAGCATGTTAGTAATATCACTAAGGTAGTCTATTTTATCTACCAGGACAAATCCACCCCCTTATCCGGCTTCATGACATGTGTAGTATCAGTACCCCTTAGCTGGTTGAGGAGTGTCGCTTCCTCCTTAGTAAAGTTATAAAACTCTTCCCTGTGGCCATGGAATTTGTGGAATGTTTCCCTAGTGCAAACCTTTTCAAAATGAGCTAAAACAGGGTGCAAAGGGGGGTTAAATACACTGCTTTTCCTAAACCTGCTAGGTAAATACCCAATTGATTCCCATGTATCTTGAAAAAAATAAATGCAGGTTAAGCTTTCTGGTGGAAAGTTTAATTCGGTCATAACCTCCACTATATCCGGCTTCCTGGCAGGAACAAATTTAAACCCTTTTTCAAATAAAGAAAAATGGGTTGCCATAATTGAAAAAGATATTTGTTAGGAGGGTTTATTGACCGGCTACTCAAGAACACATTGGCCGGGATTCATTAATCCCCCGTGTAAGACTAAGTATTATGTGGACACTGCAGTGTAAGGCTATGATGTCAGCACGTCATGCATATTCATGAGGGTGCGCTGACTCACTCTAAGGCTTACACGGACCATGCACGAGTGCAGGGGGCGTGTCAGACTGCCGAGCAGTCCAAATATCCACGCCTCTGCAAGTGCCTAAACTGCAAATGTCAACAGAAATGAGTGAGTACGCTCAAATGTCCACATACACAACACTACACCCCCCCACATTCTAAATCCCTGTACAAGTGTAAAATGTAAAGGTTTCCTTTTTTTTTATTCCCAATATAGCTGCCCTTATTTGCGTGTGTATGCACGGATTTGCCCAATGCTTAGCTACAGTTAGCAGTGTAGACATCAAAGAGGATAATAAACTATTTATATGCAAGTTAAGGGAAATAGCAATAGTGTAGTGGTAGAGCCCTCGCACAAAGAGTATGCAGTCTGGGTTCGAGTCCCGCCACTCCACTACCTATTTTCTGTAGGAAATGTGTGCATAAAAATAATTCCTGACATTTACCTTTTAAATCTCAGTAAAATGCATTGAAATGGCCTATGCGTTAGTGAACAAAATTGTACATATATATATAAGAAGGTGGAATGGTCATGCATACTGATAAACGCATATGTAATGTATCTTAAGCAATGTGAAGCACTGCTAAGCAAAGTCCACTAGTATTAAGCACAGTGAAGTATAATTGCTCATAGCTTAGCAGTGCTTTAACTAGCGCAATAGTTTTGCACGGAGCTGCGCATCGCGCCAACTAGCGCAAACAAAACATGTTTGCTCGGAGCTGCGCACTGCGCCAACTGGGGCAAAGTTAGGCAGCGTAGAGCAACTGCTCATAGCTTAGCACTGCTTTAACTAGTGCAATAGGATTGGGTGGAGCTGCGCATCGCGCCAACTAGCACAACGTTGGGCAGCGTAGAGCAACGTTGGGCAAAGCTGAGAAAAGTCGGCTAAACACAGTCACACCTCCTATCCGGTCTGGCCAGTAGTAATATAAAAAGCAATGACAGGCCACGAACCTGGGATACTGTGCACCATAATCACAGTACTAAACCACTAAGCCATGACAGCTTTAAATATGTATGCATTTCCAACACACTCAAACATGACATTGGAAGTTTACCCATTGCTAAGCAGGTGTGTTCATAGCTGAGATTTTTCAAAACTGGCCAATCACAAATAAATGTGGGAAATGAGGCATATTTAAGCTCCATAGGTGGGAATAATTGCCATAACTGGTTGTAGCTCCCATCTGCAGACAGTATGGCCAGTGCTGGAGAGGGATCTCATTTTCTAGCGCAACGGTGGGGCATTGAGGAGTCAAAATATATGGTTTGGCTCCTCATCCATCATCATGATGCAAGACTCCTGCAGGTCCAGTTGCAGGGCATGGAGTACAAAGCGGAAGCCTCGAACCGGTTAGCACATGATTGCACCAGTGCCACAGGTGTCCCTCAGACTGGTGAGCAGGTCAGACACCACCATGCAGACCTGAAGAGACACAAGGAGGACCAACTGAACCACTGGATACAGGAGGCCCAATGAATGCCAAAGAGACACAAGGAGGACCAACTGAACCACTGGATACAGGAGGCCCATGGAATACCAAATGCCCCACTACTGAGTATGTAACCATGGAATGAAGTATGTAAGAATTGATATTGTAGTCTATATTATGGATAGGTATGTTTCAATATCCCTTCATTTACTTCACAGCTGCAGGTGTCCGTGCTGTGAATCAACAAACCTATGCAGATAGGCTGCTAAGGCTACGCCACCATGCAGGTTAGTAAATATTCTGCATGTGTGGTCATATAAAAGAAGTGAGAAAGCCTGAAAAAGAGTGTTGTAACCCATTATTAAAGGTATAAAAAGTGTGAAATAACTCCTCTGCATGTGCTGACATATAAAATAAGTGAGACAGCGTGAAAAGGAGGTGTAACCCATTAATAAAAGCATAAAAAGTGTGGAATAACTTCTCTGGATGTACTGTTATATAAAATAAGTGAGACAGCGTGAAAAGGTGTTGTAACCCATTAATAAATGTATAAAAAGTATTGAATAAAAGACCTCTGCATGCACTGATATATCAAATAATTGAGAGAGCCACTAGAAAAGTGTGTAATGTTATTAATAAAGGTATAATTCCTGGAGTGTGTCCGTGTCACTTTCTTCGATATGTTGTTGTACCCTTGCATAATAGAAATAGTACTGGTGTATTAAGTGCAGTCAACCCACACATTGGTAGGTCCATATAAAGTGGATGAAGGTAGTGCCAGTAGCTGTTAAGCATATATACAGTCCTCAACTGTCGATTAATGGCCGGCATGTACAGGTTAATCTGGCACATGAGTAGCTTGTTAATGTTAAGAAATGTCAGTATGCTGCTAGAAATGTAGGGGGCTGTTAACATATACCTGATAATGTCACCTGAACACATCCAGATATGTAGATACATAAATATAAATGAAAAATATAAATATGTAGCAGTAGCATCTGCATCCAGGACAGTTTGTATGTCAGATACAGGTCAGGTATATCAAGAACTATCAAAACCCATTATACAATTTAACGGACATTGCCTAGTGTAATAATACATGTAGGGGATATTTAACTGCAGTCAATAGGAATGTAGTGTAAACTATAAGTATAGATAAGTTGTTAATGGAGGTATCTTTTTACACCCTACTGTTTGTGCATAAACAATGCAATTCCACACCTCAGTGGGTATGTCTATCATAACATTTGTTGGGACACATGTCCTATTGTTATATAAATATCTGCATTTACTTTGATGCATGTGCCCTGTTCACATACCACAATCTTGGTGGCCTGTAGCCACCAATCAATCCTGCATGCTGTTGGAATGTCCACTGTTGTTCTATATATGCATGTGTTATGCTTGCTGTTCAACTGTTGGAACTCTGGTATGTTGGGTTAATGGGAATACTACTGTATACTGTTACAACTAAACTGGAATGCTGTTGGCTGTTACTAAGCCATATTGTCATTAAATCCTCCTAAATATAGAATGTATGGGAAGGCCGGTCCCAGTGGACCCACCTGTCCCACCTCAGCTGGCGATGGCACCTGGCACCAGCAGTTCTGGTGCCCAGCCCGGGACCCCCTCCTCCATTGGTCCTGTGCCACCTTCAGGTGGAAGCGCTGCAGGGGATGGGGCTCATCCCCCCGTGCAAGTGTGGGCAGAGGAGGGCCACCTCTCACCCTCTGAATGGTCCGGGCTGTGGTACATAGGGAGATCCAGCGTTCAGTCGCTGATCCTCTACGCCAGCTTGAGGCAAGAGTGGCGCAACTCACAGGTGAGCCTGCCCCTCCTATGCAGCCCACAGCACAGCCACCCCCCAGGCTATGAAGGTGCAGTGGCGACTGCCCATGGGTGGGTATCTCAGTTCCACTGTTGCCATCTCTGGGCTCATGGGCTTGCGATTTCCAAACACCCTTCCCCATCAATGGTGTTCACCCACCCCATGTGTCATACTCTGCCCCTGTATGCGTCTTGTCTGTTTACCTCCCCAACCTACCTCCCAAAATATACCTACTTCCCCTACCCCACATTCCACTCTCACCAGAAAAAAAATGGGCAATCTGCACCCAAAAAAAAATTACGCCCCATACATAGCTGCCCAATTCGCACACATGTCCGCTGGACACAAACAGAAATTTAATTGGCAGTACAACATACTTTGTTGTCCTCACCCCTCTCTCAGGGGTGGAAGGTTTCAAAATTCAATTCAAATTACTAGTATATGCACAGCTGTTGCTGTTAAAGAAATGGGCAGCTATGGACCTTCCCTACACCTGTCCTGCACATCCTGAGCTGTTTTCCCTACTGTCTTTCCCTCTTTGTGCCCCTTTTTTCACCACTTTCCTATCTCCCCACTTTCTTTTCTTTCAAAGAAATGAGCGCGGGGGTTAGCGGGAGTAAGCACTTTTAAGCAGTAGTTAGCGGGTTTGCGCGAGTGGGCGCTTAGCTAAACTTGTGTGCACTTAGCTAAGCATCTCGCAAACCCGCTTACAACTGCTTAAAAGTGCCTTAGTCACTCTGTATGTCAGGGCCCTTGTTCTGCTCAGCAGCAAAATAAAATGCCTCTGTCAGTCTCGAACCCTGGACCATGTACACACTAGACTGCATGAAGTACCACTGAGCCCTGGTAAAAATACAACAAATTGGTGCTGAAACCAATATATCATGCATCAGAATGAGTGAATGTAAAGGCCAAATAGGAATGCCATAACAGAAATCCTCTTCTGATGATCTTTACCAGCAGTTCTTGTGGAATTGCATCACATGACAGTGAAAAGAGAACCAGCCATTCTAGCAGGAAATAATGTTACAGCAGCACTTCACAACCCCCACACAGTATTATAGAAGGACAAACACTAGCATATCTGACTAGGGTAGAGGCCATATTTCCCAATTGTGACAAAAAGTAAGAGTTACACACCACTTGTACTTCAGGAAATGTGTATTAATCTATATGCTCTGGTTCTCTCAAAGTCTCAACCTAATGTTACTAATATTGTAAAGGTGTACCTCACTTCGACCTACTTTACCCTGAGTCTGTTCAAATATGTACCTGAGTGTTTGAGAGGTCTGGCAGAGGCAGAGACACACAGGAATATCAGCTATTCTGCTGTTGCACACTGTGCAAACAGCTTTGGAAGGAGTTCCAGAAGCATACCCTTATGTAGGAGTACAACACTGAAATACCAAGGGATGTAGCCATGTACTGGTAGCAAGCAACTGTGACAATGCCATTGTTCCAGTGTTGAAAAGACTGGTGTGGTGCACAAAGAACAGGCTAACCTCGGGCTACCATCTGGATAGGAACACAGTTGGGAGCTACGCAGACAGACTACTTGCCTTGGTAAACTAACAAGTACACAGCAACCCTTTAAGTCCAGCAAGATAAAGTTCACACATTAAGACATAATGCTCTCTGTCCTACTGCACTCCAACCCAAATGTACAATAAACCTGTGTGTTCAGGGTCTACCAAGGATGTAGGTAGGCATACTCAGTACAGAAATTTATACAGTTTTCTTGAGCAGCCTGTGCCAATGTCAACAGTAAAAAAGCACAAACTGTTCAAAAGTGAGTAAATAAATATTCACAGTATAGCAGTTCACAAATGGTTCATGTGCCAAATGAATACATCTCAATAACTACTTTTGTATGGCAGTAAATTGTATAAGTAGAAAAGAAACTACATACTCCCATGTATCTTGTGTTAGCATGTGTAGGGGTGAGTACAATTCTACAGTGACAACTGTGTAGTGGAAGTGGCAACATTCAGGTCTGAGTACAACAATTATATCACTGGCTACACCCCTAGCTTCAGATATAAGGACTATACCAACCTTCTGACTTACACAACAGTCTCCACAGCAAACAAGCATGGGCCCCACTCTGGAAAGCTGAAAGGGCTATGCCTACCTGACATAGCAATTTATAGCATGGGGTTGCTATGACAGTGAGTATTGCAATTACCACACAGAAGGCTGCATGAATTACCAAATGGTGGCCACCAATTGGTGCAGAGGCCATCACATGCACATGTGCAGATACCTATAAAAGCAGGCTGTACCTGCTGGCCACACATGCAATCATCCCATTGCAGATGGTGAGAGAGAGACACACACACACAGAGACAGAGAGAGAGAGACAGAGAGACTCACACCCACACCCACACCAGTGGAAAAATAATTATACTACTAAAAAAAATAAATAAATAAAAAATAACAAAAAATATTACATTCAGCCAAAGAGACAACTGAGTGAAAAATACGAACGCATACAAAGGAAAGGTATGTAACAGATATGTATTTACTGGCATGTAGTAGATGTATTTGAAGACCACTCTACATACTTTGAAACATCAATATGTGGCAGCAGTACATATCTATGCACAGATGCCCTGCATAACTACTGCCATGGACATATCCGTGTGTAGCTGTGTGCAGTGGGACATAACTGTGATATATGTAGCTCAGCATTAAATGTCAAACATCTGAACCATGTCATCTGTGTTCTGTACAGTAGTGTGGACAATGTCTGTTTGGGGGAGTAGCACATACAGCTATATAACCATGGATGTGACAGAGTAACAAATGCATGATAGTCATATCAACGTGTAGCTTAGCATTGGCAACAGCTGTACCAGGCTAGTATGGTAATTAAGCATTTGCAGCTATATATACACCCTCTAATATTACTGTGTGCTCACATGTGACACCTGTTCATGTTGCAGCAAGGCACAACAGGTCAGCCGTGAGGTACATTTACTTACAACAGTGTGGTCCTTATGTGTGTATGGCATACACATACGAATAGATCTGTCTGTGTCAGATGTATTAGCATCTGTACATATGCATAGAGCAAGGGACATACTGCAACTGTTTGTGAAAGGTGGATACATAGATTTTGTTGAAGGTTATGTGCATCTTCCTATATAGGTTGTAGTGTGTGGCAAACCAGACAGCATACAGTGCTGGTATATGACATGTGGTGGTTGAACGCTGTGGGTATGATTCGTCAGGTTTGCAGTGTTGCAGCCAGTGAGGCCTGCTAAAGCTACACGGGCTGAGAACACTTTCAATGCTTTCCACACAACACTGTGCAATATTATGACATAACTGTATACCTCACAACCTTCCCATACTCAATATTCCCACCATGAAAGGTAGACTGCATATGTGCCTATATGTATATCAGTATGTATACCAATGGATGTTCATATGTATGTGTGTATATATACACACACACACACACACATATATATATATATATATATATATATATATATATATATATATATATATATATATATATATATCTTAGAGAGAGAGAGAGAGAGAGAGAGAGAGAGAGAGAGAGACAGGGTCATATTTACTGCAACAGATGCCTGGTGACAAAGCCATAGACTCAAGCTCAATGTTGACACTGCATTGGTATCCCTCCTTGCAAAAACTCATTACCCATTAACTACCACATAGGTGGTAGTCTACTTAACACTGAAGGTGTGATAAGAGACCATGGGACACAGGTGGACAGTAGTCTCCCCTTTGATTGTCACAGTGCCACACTAGTCATGTAACCTGTCTATGTGGCACACGTATTCACAAAAGGTGTGTCATCCAGGGAAGTATAGGTCAGTGTTTCCCCCTACTCCACACACAGAAACCCCATTATAGAGTACAATGCCCCATGTGGTATGTACATCACAAGACATCTACAGTAACTGGAAAGGACACAGACATACCTCACAAAGGGTAATACTGGCCTCAAACAGATGCCCTATGCAGACCGTCCCACAAAACTACAGCTAAACTGTGTCACATACCGTCTACCCAGAGGTGACCTCTGCCTAACATGCAAGGCTATGTGAAACCCAGAGCTGTTGGACATGCTCCACGTAATCAGATCACAATCCCTATGAGCTACATGCTCTAGGGACATAAAGCTTGTCACCTCAATAAACAGCACATGCTGGATGGATAGATCCCTATGTCAGAGACATCCCATACCCTGGCACAAACCACCTATCAATAGCAAACAAAGCTCCTAATTAGCAGTCGTCATATATAAACCTGATGATTGTGTGTGAGATAATAAATACACCCTGGGAATCACCTCTGTGGCTCTGCTTGACAGGGCCACTTGAAATGAAATCACCCGTGTGTCAAAGGCCAGGGTAGCATATGGCTAGACATCTATAGGTCCTAGGGCCAATAGCCTATAACCTACCTACGAACCGATACACACCCACATGTACCTGTTGCAATAATTGCTTTGTGAGCTTGACTGAGTGTGATGGTGAACGTGTTGGTGAATGCGTTCGAGTTCTGTATTTGTGTGATAGCTAAGTGGGAAACTGTTTCTGTCATGGTATGTAGTGTCCTAGCTGTGATCCCAGCAAATGATGTGTATGCTATTGCTAGGCACATAAAGCAGTATGCCAGGCAGTCTGATGTAGTGTGTTGGTGTCGACTGGGGTGTCCCATTGTAGGCCACAGCAGTACATGTATGCTTATTGAGTGTGACTGCTGGTGAATCCAACCCCTGAATGAACTGTAGTACTACCTGAAGCTGTATGCCTAAACAGCACAGTAAGGTGTATGTACACATGTCCCGGAACCACTGTTTTGTTTGTTCCCCGTAGTCCTCCAGATGACATACCTCAGGCATAAGGTCTTGTAACTACTGACACACAGTACTGTATGGTACACAGTTATAGGTCATGTGAGTTGCCATACCTTTGTGTCTGGTATGTATGTCTGATGTGTGTGTGTGTGTATGGCTGTACCATAGCCTCAGTCATATGTGTGTTACCGGATATAGGTGTGTATGTAGCAACATGTATAGTGTAGTACAGCAGTATGCCACCAATATTGACAAATGAGCACATATGTTAGGCAGGGGTTTGCCATCAATGACTAGTGTGGTATGCTGGTAATACTGTGACTGGACCCTAGAATCATTGCAATGGATTACATGTTACGTTATGCATTAGCATGATATATACCCTCTGTGGCTAGGTGGTGCATTGTGTCGCATACAGTGTGTCATATACTGTTGTATAGTCTTACATACTGATTAATCTTTGTTGCTGTGCAGAACATGTTTGATACATGGATTGTGCCAGGCACTGCCAGGCTGTTGTGGGTTGAGCACTGATATGTGATATTGAAAGTGTGTATCCTTTGACAGCCAATAGGTTGCTATATATGGCAGTTAAATGATATCCGTACTTTAGAATATTAAGTGTGCCACTTGACTTGCTCACACATATTGTTTCTTTGTCTTCCAGGATTATGGCCCACCATCGTAATCCCTCATACAGCACAGCAGAGGATGAAGTGATAATGGACACCATGGTTCAGCACTACACCATGCTGTTCTCAAGAACCAGCCAGGACCAGCATGAGCGGACTGCACTGTGGCAAGATCTTGTCCATAGGGTAAATGACATAGGCATGCATAACCGGACATATGAGCAGGTACGCAATCACTGCAGCGATTTAATTAGACATGTCCGGCAGCATGCGTCTGATATCCGTAGACAACAGCTTGCCACAGGTGGTGGGGTAGCCGTCCATTCCCCCCTCACCAGAGTGGAGGAGCTGCTCCTGAGCCAGGTGGCTCCTGGCCAACAACAGCTGACATGCGTTATCATGGAGACCGGAGCCACCCAGCAAGTTGACATGGAGCGTGCAGGTAACATGGCATAGCTGTATACTACTGTTACCTGTATTGATAGATCATGCTTATGTGAGATGTGTAGTGTGTAATTACAAGATGTGGTGCCTAGTGTTGTGCAATAATAATAATTTGGAATATAATATGCAGGCCTGTGACTGTCAACAGTCATACTACTGTAAGATTGCAAACACACAGTAGCAATGTCACACTTGTTGCCACTGACAAACTGTCTCATACCCTTGTAGGTCCCTCTGGTGTGACAGCAAGGCAGCAGACCCATGCTGGTGAGTGTGTTCTACATTTATTATTGCTAAATAAATGTGCATGTCATAGGTGAGGTGTAGGCCATGTACACGTCACACACCAGCGCATAATGCATGCTGTGCATGTTTGCTGTGAGACTATGCACATCTCAGTAATGTGAGTAGCTGACTCAAACACATGCAATACACAGAGCATCCCACACAATTCTGGCAACACTGTAGTGGACATTGGATAGGCACAGTTGATACACATGTACACAACACACACAACTGTGTCATACACAGTACATGTTAACATGCTACACATGGCGTATTCATACACACGCTGTATGGTCACACTTCAGTATCCCAATTGTCATCCACACAGCACACATAACATACCTGAGGGGTAGAGTCCTCTCATGTGGCTGTGCGACACTCTTCAACACATAACACATTCATGTTAGGTAATGCCCCCTACTGTGCACCTTACGAACCCATGTAACAACTGTCTGTGTAATGGTGAATGTAGCCATGGTACTGCAGTACAGGTACAGCATGCTATGTGCTGTTCTGGCACACAGTAGCCTTGAGTGACCACATAATGCTGCATGATGATGTCACATGGTACTACACCACATCCAGTTACAGTGGCCACAGTACTACACATATCATTAATTGCTATGCACCTCAATATTGCGTGTGTGCAAACATATGCACCAATACACAATCTGCATAGCAATCACCATTTGTACATAGTGACACACGTCTTGTAATACTATTGAGTGTATAGGTCACATGACACACATTGTGTATGTGTGAAGTTTAATGTTGCAGTTGTGTGGTAGCATGTAATGTCATGCTTGGCACTAGCATGTCCACAATATGTCCTACACTCACAATAACCACTGTACAATGTCTATGTTGAGCAATGGTATTCCATCAGGTATACATGCACCACTCATTCTGTGTGTATACATAGCATGCATGTGCTAAACCTGTGTCCACAATTGTCTGCTAAAGACACAGATGCTCTAATCAGAAATGGATACCTATGTGACACACCGATACACATCCAGCCATGGTATGTATAAATGTGAGTGATGGTGCACAGGACATTGCAGAGACATTAATACTTGCACAGCAATGTTGTGTCCATGTACACATTGCGTTCCAGGGTGAGGCCAATCACTGAACAAAACACACATGCATCAAAGCCATGTATACTGTTATTAGCAAGGGCTGCCTACACTCACACTGCATGCTGTTGAGCAACACATGTCCTGCATGCTGTCATGTTTGATATGAATGTTTGGCTTGTGATACTGTACCCCACCATCACAGTCTATTGAGTATGTTCTGGATTGCTGGTGGTGTGTGTGTCTGTAGTAGTGAGGAGTGTATATGTGTGCAGACATCATGTACAGGTCGTAAAGTGTTTCCTGTCTCCCTCTCACAGGTGCTGATTTTGGGCTGGTTCACTGCAGCAGGGAAACTGATGTCACTGAGCATGATAGTGATGATGATGATAGGTGTGTTGAGGCACAGGTATGTTTGCCAGGGTCTGTCGTTGAGCCAACAATCGACAGTACACAAGTGTCCACCCCATCCATGCACACAGTCATACTGCCAATACATCCATCGCCAATGCCCTTAGCTGAGGGACAGTGTACAGCCAGCATTGGCCAGGACAGTGTGGTATCTATGGCACATGCATCCCAACACAGCAGCCATACCCAGATGTCTGGAAGGGTACCACATAGGCAGATGTCCAGGGGTTCTCGGAGCACTGCTGGCCATCATGCCACTGGCAGATGTGCCACAGGTCTTACAACCTCTCGCATGTTCCAGGCTGTCATGGAGGCACAGGCACGTATGGAACGTTACACCAGACAGGGACTAAGGGCACAGAGGCCACATAACACCATGTTAAATGACAGTATCCGTGACCTAGCAGGTGCCATCCGTAACTACACTGAGGTCATGGATAGACATTGGGGTGAGACATTAGATGTCCTCCGCAATGTCATGTCCATGTGTAAGGACAGTGCGGGATGGGTGAGACATCGACGTGGACGTATGCCAGCAACATCAGCAGCTGGCAGTCACAGCAGATGTCCCTCAAGTCACAGCCGCTCCCGTAGTGCCAGTACCAGCCCCAGCAATGTTGTGGCTGGGCTGTCCATAGACCATCCTAGAAGACCACGTGCATGTGGCTCTGGACAGTCCCAGCAGGGACCTGGGTCCAGTGTACATCCATCTACCTCTGGGGATAGTACCCAGTCAGGCTTAGTACCTGATAGTGTCAGTAGCACCCCTGCCAGGCACAGGTACTGTATCCGTGGCCAGAGACGGTGATCTGTAAAGCCTGGCAGGTACAGTCTGTGGCTGTCCCACAAATACCTGTATATGGCAGACACATGGTGGAATTGTGTGCATGCAGACACACACACACACATAAACAACACACCTAGGGCTACCACATACATGCACACATTACATCAACATTAACCTATAGCAGTACTCTTGGCCCTCACACACACACACACACACACACACACACACACACACACACATACATGTCGATTGTATGACTCACTGTAGGCCTCTGGCAAACCAACTACACACCCTGTGCATATGATGAATCCTGTGCCACCTCCTGTCATCTGTGACATTGATGCAGGAACAGGCTACCATGGTGCTGATGCACAGGGTGACTTAATAGCAGTATAGCAATGTTAGCATGTTGTCAGCAGTAGAGTGTAATGATATGCTTGAAAGTGTGGCTGAGCAGGCATGATGCATGTAAGCTATGATTGTCATTGTAGCAATGTTCACACCAGTGTTAGTTCCAATAGTGTATAGTTCGCCACATGCCACTTGGCTGATGTGTGTAGTATTGGCAGCATATGTTAGAGTGTGGTCAGTATGTGTGGGAGGTGTGTGGCACAGATTTGCAGGTGTACATTTGTGAACATGGTGGAGGTGCACTGTCTGCATGTACATGCATAGTGGACACATGGGCAGGGTGACATGCCCTGTACTACACAGTAACACTCCATAGTCTTGATTGGTGGTCAGTATGCATTGTACTACACATATTCCGGAACCTGACTACACATGTGTGTATGACATGGTTAGACACTGTGCTGTGGGTGATACTGTTAATATCTGTCATCAATTTGCATTCTGGTAGTATACACTACTTCAACAGCCTGACCATAACCAATCGTTAGATGATGTCTTGACAACTGACACACAGATGTAGGACACACAGTAACATTTGGGCACTTCAGGTACTATACTATGCCAGTAACCAGTGGTATTCACCTGCACACATTACTGAGACCACTCCTGTTTGGCATATAGCTCTCTTAGGTACAAGCAATCACAGTAGGGATATGTCCATCCATGTGTGGTGATGCATACTGTGGCCTGTAATGCATTCTCCAGATGACACACACATCCTCCACAAGGGTATCACACAGACAGATCCCTGTTGTCAAACCCATGCTGTAAAGCTATAAGCCAACCAAAGCATAGTCATCCACCTTTACGGAACATAGTATCCCTACAGTACAACATAGGTAGTAGCTATCAACATGAAGAACAGGTACCAATGTGTACATGCAACCAAGCAGTACATCATCTCTCCTTTGATAATCACATTTCCAAAGGTATGTTTAAATCCCTCAGTGGATCACATAAGCAATAAGGGGTCTGCATGCGTATCCACAAAGGTTGTTGTACACCTGTAATGAAAAGCCATCAGTGATAGGCCCTGCTGTGTTTGAACAGGTCTGACATCCACCTTGGACATAAACAGTCACTCACACAATTCTATAGAAACCATAATGAGTGTGTGTGACACAGTTGACCTAGGCCAGGGATCACTGCAGTGGCTGGCCTTGTCACAAGCATACAGATGTGACATAAGGTCCGGACAGCAGCAGCACACTCTTGAATAGATGACAGATGTGTACTTGGAGAAAGCAGGGTTCCCATACATGAAATAATTGAAGTCACATGTATGTAAATGTATTTGCCACACAGCTACCTCACATGTGCAATGCACATACTGGTGTCATACTGATATGTTATACAGTAGTAAAAGCAAAACCCACAACCCATTGACCAACAGTCTCACACACATACACTTGTCAAGTGCAGAATTCAAACCCCTACCTAACTGCTTAATGTCACTACAGGAGTACGCATTTACACGACATGCTATACACATTACTGTGAGTTCTCTTTCCACAGGCATATTTGTAGGGTGGTGACATCATCAGACCTGACAAAGATTAGTATTCCACTTTTAAGGTGTTTGACTACTCTCCAAAAAGGTTGCTCCTCTCCAAGGAGATCACACACAAACAGACAAACACACACACACACACACACACACACACACACACACACACACACACACACACAAACACCTGTCAAGTGCAGGATTCAAACCCCTACCTAACTGCTTTATGTTATTACAGGAGTACGCATTTACACGACACACTATACACATTATTGTGAGTTATCTTTTCCACAGGTATATTTGTAGCATGGTGACATCATCAGACTAGACAAAGTGGGTTACAGTAAGTGACAATGGGTGGGCTACATAGAAGGAATGTCTGAACACTTTGGCCATGTGATCATCATCGGAGAGTTCATTATCTAACTGTGTCCTCAGGGCCTTCATGACTTTCTCCATACATACTGGTGTACCACCTATGTGGTAATTTGTTTGCACTTTGTTTTAGCAAAACGGGATGACTATGCATTCTTTGTCATTCTTGTTGGGGCATTATTTTGACACCAGGTATTTATGTCTGTAAGCCCCTTCTGGAGGATGTGTGTGTCAACCATTGAGTCGATTACAGACCACAGTTAGCAGTCATCTGCAAACCTGTTCAGCCATACTCCTCCCATGCTTGCCTGTACCTTTGAGCAGTGTCCACTGAAAAGGTGGGGTCCCAGGTGCAAGACGTGTGGGATGCCATTTGTGACTGTCTTCAAGTCGTACATGGCACCTGCAACTCTGAACATGTGTGTTTGATCTGTGAGACACTAGGCCACACATCCTGTGACATACCTGTTCATGTTCAGGCTGGTAAGCGTGTCCATGATGACAGAGTGGGGAATGGTGGGTAAAGTCCTTAGTGAGGTCCAGGTGGGCTGTGTGGACTACTTTCACCTCCATCTATGTCCTTGGTGACTGTTTGAAGTAAGTCAACTATGTTTAGGAGGCAGGATCTGCCTTTAACAAGGTGAGCTTGTGTAGAGTCCAGTGTCTGGAGGTCCCCATTGTCTCTGTTTATGGGTTCCATGACAATTTGATCAATAGCTTTGTAGACCAGGCTGAGTAGGCATATAGGGCAATGGTTTCCAGGTTCTGTTGTGGCACCCCTTTTGTGGAGTTGGATGACTGTTAGTGTATGCCATTCTTTGTGTACATACCTTGTGGTATGATTGAGTCTGGGCAGTGAATGTAGGTGAGTGTGTAGTTCCTTTTGGGCCTAGTGTATGACGCAGCCTGGGGCACCATCCATTCCCATTGATGCTGGGTTCTTGGCTTTGGAGAGGGCTGTCCTTACCTGCATGTCCATGGCATCTGGGGCTCTGCATCCTTCTTTGATTGACACAGGCCCTTTTGGGGGTGATGGGGGAGGTTTACACTAAACTTGTCCCCCAGGATGTGGCCAGTGAAAGTTGGTTCAGTGTATTCCTTGCCATTTGTCAGTAGCTGACAGCATATTTGGAAGTTGACACCTACATGTCTGGTAAAGCTACAGCAGGCTTTGTGGTTGTTATTCTTACAGTCCTTGGCAATTTGTCTTTTGACAGTGTCCTTGGATTATTCCATGAGCGATCACTGCTACTTCCTAATAATGATCAGTGATGCCTTTCCTTTAGTGAAGTTGGCTCTATCGGGTGTTAGTTTCCTCCTTCTGTTGTCTAGCTTATTTATGGCCAATGACCACCAGATTGTTTTCTTATTTTTGGAGGAGTGCATCTTGGTTTTATTTGTGATGTCTCAATCCATGCATCCCTGTAGATGCTCATAGGATGCACTTGTAACTGATTTGGCAGATTGTATACCATTCTCCTATAGCAAGAGGTCTTTGGAACCTTCCACTTTTGTCTTGGGATGTGTGAAGTTTGCTTTTGCAAATGTCTTCACATTGGTTTAATTGGCTGGGTGGGGGTGCATGATGTGGATGTCCAGTGTGATTACTTTATGATCTGATATTACCAGCGAGGGTTTTATCTCTGTTGTGGAACACTGGTACCCCATGTTGGTGATGATCATGTCCAGTATGGTGTCACCTCTAGTGGCCATGGTGACCAGCTGTTCCAGGGTGTTAGAGCTTTTAAACTCTAGGAAACACTGGGCAATGGACGTTGTACACAAGTGATTCTCCCACTCAATGTTTGGGTAGTTGTAGTCACCTCATATAATGTTGTTTGATAGGACCTTGATATTTTCCACTGTTCTCAGGAATACTGTGTGAGGTTCCTGTGACAAGGTAGGTGATCTGTAGAAGTCTACAATCTGATGAGCAGCTTTGCACAATCTTAGTTGCATTTGCATGGTCTCCAAGGCCTCATGCTGTGCCACTAACCTGGAGGTGGGGGTATCCATAAGGTGAATGTGTACACCCCTTCCTTTTGTATTTCACTCTTGGTTTTGGGTCCAAAGGTCAGGGGTATTGTGAGTGTTTTACATGGAGCATGTCCAACAGCTCTGCATTTGACATAGCTTTGTATGTTAGGCAGTGAGCACATCTGAGTAGGCGATATGCAAGGGAGTACTGATGGATTATTTTGTGATAGTCTGTGTATGGCATGTATTTCAGGCTGCTAATGCTCTTTGTGAGGTATTGCTGCAGGCTTTCCAGTTGTTGTAGTTGGCTTGTGAGGTACGTAGCAAAAGTGGCGTTGTACTCTTTTATAGTTCTAGTGAGTGATGGGTAGTGGAGAAAAATGTCCTCTTCTATTCTGCATGAGACACATTTTGTGATGGGGTGTGCCACATAACAGGGTTTCCTGACTACTGTGGGGATGTGATTATCACCAATGTGTCCAGTGTCCACCTATGACCCAAGGTCTCTTGTCACACTTTCATTGTTACGTATACTACCGCCTATGTTGTCATTCTTGGCTACAGAGCCTTTAACAAAGGGGATGACAATGCACCTTTTGGCACTGAGCTAGAGCCCATGGCTTTGACAACAGCCATCTGTCTCAGTGAGGCCCTTTTGTAGGATGTCCACATCTTTAGCGTTTACAATTATGGCCCCTAGTTTGCAGTCCTCTGGAAACTTCAGTAGCCACAGACCTTCCATGTTGAAGTTTACTTCAGGGAAGTAGATACTAAACAGGACAAGACCCAGGACTGGACCTTGTGGTACTGCACTCATCACTGGTCCAAAGTCATACTTGGAGTCTGCTACTTTCACAGTGTATGTTCTGTCGGTAGGCCTGTTGGCAGCACATCTTGGGACATAGCAATTTATACCTAGTTTAGTGGGTTTATCTATATTTCCAGAGTGTGTGGTGGTGTTGTACGCCGTGGCAGGATCAACATAGATTGTGTGAATCACCTTACCCTTGTTGACAGTTCTGTTGACTGCTTCAATGTCATCTATCAGGTTTAGGTGACATGATCTGCATTTTACAATCCCTACATGGTTGTGGTCCAGGGTTTGGGGATTACAAATGTAATTTTTATATGTTGTATGATGATAAATTCCATGGCCTCGAAGAGCGTGCTCGTCAGGCTACTGGAGCGATTGTTCCTGGGGTCCGTGGTGTCTCCACTCTTGTGTAGTGGGATGACCGTCACTGTGCACCATTCAACAGGCATGAAGCATGAGGTGAGGCTATGACTGCACATGGTACGTCAGTGTGGTGCCTGTTCGTTCTGTGGTTTGTGTGGAACACAGTCTGTGAAGTTATCTGGTCCTATGGCTGCTCTGATACTGGCTTTGGAGAGTGTTTTTTACCTGTGCAGCTGTGATGACAGCAACTTTGCAGTCTTCCATTATAGAGATGTGCTGTTTCATGGGTGAGACGGGGGTACAGTTAACACTGATCCTATCTGCAAGGATGTTACCAATATCAGTTGGGTCTGTATATTTAGTGCCATTGAGCTGTAACTCAGAACAGATCTGAGTGTAGCCATGACATGGACCTGTCTGTTGGGCAGAGATCTCCTGAGTAGACAGTATGCAACAGGGTACAGATTGGGTTACACTCATTCTTGTTGCATGGGGCTACTGTTTGAGGCCAGTAATCCTCTTGTTAGGGTACTGCAGTGGTCTTTCTGGCTGCTGAACTTGCCTAGTCAGATTCATTGCAAGTGTGTTGTGGTACTCTCTGATGACTGATGAGTACTGGGAACATCCTTTGACCTACATGCACAGACCTTGGCGGTTTGTGTGAAAACATAGCATGATTTTCTGACAACTTTGTGAATGTGTTTCTGGTAGTAGAGATGTCTGTCCACATTTGACCATAGATCCCTTATTATCACCTCCATATTTGGCATAAAGATCCCTTATTATCACCTCCGTATTTGGCATAAGTGTGTGAGCATGCCCAGTATTACCTTTTTGTGTGATGCTGAATGAAATCCACTACATTTGTTGGAGTGTGTGAGCACGCCCAGTATAGACATTTATACTATATGTGTATGGAAAATAAAGTTGTATTTTTACAGCAGGCCTCACCTTTGTGTCATAGATCAACAGGGATCATGCTGTGCCTGCAGGGCTTCCATGAGACACTTTGCAGAGACTTATCAACATTTCTACATACAGGGGGGAAAGCTATTCTTTGTACATTTCTACCCAGGGGCACACTTGATTGTTGCTGTGTGTGTACATATGATGAGGGGTTCACCTGACACTTGTACACATTTGCTATGCCTGCACTGCTATGTACGGTACACCATTTCAGTCTGTACCGTTGCCTATCGTAATGGCTTGAGGCATACTACTGTACTACACTTCTTAGTGTCCAATGCCACATATATTAGATTGCAACTTCATAGCCTACACAGCCCACATCACACTGCCTGGCCTGATGTTCTCTGTCTGCATAGGCCTGTGTGGGAGGTTACCCATATGCGTCTTTAGGGGCATGTTACAGCATTTCTTTGTGTTTGCATTACTGTACAATTGTCCTGCTGTGTCTGTGCTACTGAAATGCTATCATGGCTTAGTGGTTCAGTACTGTGACTATAGTGCACTGTATCATGGGTTTGAGCCCTGTCACTGCTTTTTATTTTCATGCTAGGCAGACCAGACTGCTTAAGGGACAGTAAAGCTAATATGAGCATGTTTAACTGTCTTTGCTCAACTTTGCACAACTTTGCCCAACATTGCTCAACGTTGCCCAGCACTGCGCTAGTTGGCACAGGCAATTTTGTTTACATATTTTAAATATTGGTAAATGCTGCTTAGCACTGCTTTATATTGCTTAAAACATGGCAATCATGCCTCCGGTGGTGCTGCAGGGCTGCCTATGTTGGATGCACATACTACACTCCCTATACATGTTTGAAAACAGGTAGTGTCGAGTTAGGCATCCCTTTTATTTTACATGAGAGTCAGAGAGAGGTATAATTTCCAGGGTTCCTACTGAGTCTGTGTATGTGCTATGCGTTGCCTCTTTGCCAAGGCCAAGGCATACTGGGCATGCCTACTTCTGCCTACTGGGGCAGGCTCAGGTTGTTCCTTCTCTGAGTCATGCTGTGCCTGTGCAGGCCTTGGCAATGGTGGGGGGCTGTTTGGCCCTGCCCCATGCTGTTCCAGCTGCAGCTGTTTTCGCAGGATCATATTGTGTAGCATGGCACATACCATGACAATTTGGGTACATGTAGTTGGTGAGTACTGCGAGGCTCCACCAGATGTGTCCAGGCACTGGAACCATGACTTGAGCATCCCAAACACATGCTCGATTGTATTTCGTGTTTGTGCATGTGCCTCATTATGGAGGTCTTGTTCAGGTGTGTGTGCATTTCTGATGGGTGTCATCAGCCACGGCTTCAGTGTGTATCCAGCATCCCCCACTAGGTGACTGTCAGAGATGTCCCCATTGGCAAATGTCTGGTACAGCTGTGTCAGATGCCAGATATGGGAGTCGTGGTAGCTTCCAGGGCAGCCAGCACACACATTCAGTATTATGCCCTGGGAATCGCATACGACCTAGCAGTTGATGGAGTGGAAGCCTTGCGGTTGATGTAGACCCTAACCCACTCACCAGCTGGTGCTTTGATGTGTATGTGCGTGCAGTCAATTGCACCCACTACCTCAGGGTATTCCACTATTTGCTGGAAGAGACATATATTGCTGGCCAATACCTCATGGGAATTGGGGAAATATACATGATCACCGACATGTGCTGACATGGCATTCAGGAACTGGTGCAGTACCCAGGATGCTGATGTCTGTGAAATCCCCATCATATCACCAGTTGGTCTCTGGAAGGTACATGTTGCTAGTATTCTTAGGCCAACACATACCTTGGTTTTCACTGGGATGGGTTCCCCTCTGTTGGTTCTGTGTGTGAGGCGTGGCCTGCACAGCTCAACAATTTGCTGCAGGAGCTCTCTGTCCACTATTTCCAGCTCATGTAGCCCCTGGTAGGTTACCCTGGGTCTGTACACTCTTCTCCGTCTCCTCACTGTGGGTTGCTCAGCAACATTCGCAATGGCACCACCCTCAGCATCTTGCACATGTTGCCTTATAATAGCAATGGCAGCCCCTAACATTTTTTGTCTCAGTTAAGCTTTTTAAGTTTTCACGTCTCTTTGTATACTGCAGTGTTGCAGTGTTTCTGAGCAAAACATAGGGTAATGTTGTTTGCAGAGTTTTAAGTGCTGAGCTGGGCTGGGCTAGTGTACTGCCTGTGTAATTGGCTGATTCTGATTGATTTCACCTGGCAGCTCTACTAGTTCTCCTTGGTTAACTTCCTACTACTACTTTTCCTTCCTTTTCCCTTTCTGTTTCCACAGGGGGCAGCGCTGTGCAAACAAGTGCGCACACAGCCTTACACAGGCTTAGGCAGGTGCACATCCACGCACACAGGCTTACACGGGCTTAGGCGGGTGCACATCCGCGCACACAGGCTTACACAGTCTTGCACGGGTGCACACAGGCATACACGGGTTTACAGGCATGCACACAGTGTAAGCATCTTTGCAAGAAACATTGGTGGTAGCCACAGTGTATGCCTTCGGTTTCTGGCTTTCAGTTCTGACAACTAGGGACACGTCTCTTTCAGTCTTCAGTAACTCACAGCAGACACATGCCACTCTGCTCCAATGGGCTTACAGTGTTTGATACATACCACCCCTCATGATGTCACCTATCTACTACTCTGTTACTCCCCTAATCCTACTCTTACACTCTAGGGACATGGTTCACATAGCAGGGAAAATTGGGATTCACTTTCCTTATACTCATTTGCATAGGATTGCCTACTAATGCTTGGTTACATTTCTCACACTGAGCTTCCCACCTTAGCAACCACTACTCAGTAGCCATGTTGTCTTCAGCCTGCCATTCACTTGCATGGCAGATGGATATTTGTAATAAAAATGCCTATTTTTGCCTTTTATTTATTTATTTTTTGTTTTTTAGAGCGCCGCAAGTTTGCGCGTCGCTGCACTACGCTTAAACATTGGGGATCGGGGGAAAAAAAGTATTTTAATTTTTAAAAAATTTTGCAACACATATAAATGCCAATGGCCTTATATTTGACCATTGGCATGCATCCTCAACTGGATGCATCCTTTATTTGGAGTGGTCATTGCTCTGTTTTGCTATTTGCAGAACGGTACTCAGTTACCAACCGAGTACATTTCTGCAAATAACACTACTCTTACTCGGACAGATTAGTGTTTCCTGGATCGCAAATTTACCTCATTTGCATAGCTTTCAGCAGCAAATGAGGTAATTTGCATAACCCAACACTGTCTGTGCAAGAGTAGTTTTAGGAGCTCTCATGCACACCCCTGCCTGCTGTTCCTGGGTTGCTCGGCAGACATATTGGTTTCTGGAGTCTTACATTACTCTTAGACTCCGTGCAAGCCTTTGTAAATCTGGCCCATTGTCTAGTATTGACCACATACTTTTCGACTCCTGGGATTTTTTGTCCAGGATACAAAACGAATATTTGGAGGAGACCACAGGGTTTTCAACTATTGATGTAGTAGACTTGTTTGGTTCCATTTCCCATGACATTGGACGTGAATTATTCCAAGAGGCCTTACTGGAATATAGTGATTTGAATGCCAACATGATTATCTTAGTTATGGAATTAATGGAATTAGTCCTCAACAACAATTATTTTGTTTTTGAGGAAGAGTATTACAGGCAGTCAAAAGGGGTTGCCAAGGGGTTGAGTTGTGCCCCAATGTACACAAACCTGGTTATGACAATGTGGGAAAAACATTTTATCTTTGGATCAGGCTTTGTAAGAAATTGGCTATTGTACTTGTGATACCTGATGATGTTTTTATTTTGTGGAAGGGGCACGCCTCAGTAGCTGACAATTTTGTTGATTATATCAACAGTGTATGTAATTATTTCAAATTCACACACACTTATGATTCCACTACCATTAATTATTTAGATGTCAACATTACCAAGGATACAAAAACATGAACACATTTGCATCCAAGGTATACTGCAAACCAACATATTCAAATAGTTTTTTTAAGTTACAACAGCCATCACCCTCTTCTATGTTAAAAAGAACCTAGTGAGAGTACAAATGATCAGAGGGGTCTGAATGTGTTCAACCCAAGACAGTTTGAAGAGGGAATTAGGCCAATTAATACAAATGTTCACTGATAGGGGTTACCCGGAGGACTGGGTCCGTGAATTGGGTATTGACAACTTGAATGGATGGGGTACTAGATACACCCCCTTTGTTGGGGTTACCCCAACTGGGTAAAAAGCAACCCTTTTCGGTGACCAGTAGTACTCATTCTTATTCTGTTGTTACACACTATGGCTCCTTTGGTCACAAGGTACCAAGTGTTCTTAATAAAAACTGGGTTATCTTGGAAGGTAACGAGGATCTGATCCAGTCCCTGGGTAAAGGACCATTATTCTCATACAAGTTAGGACACAACATCCCCTTTTACACATGGCTGAAAAAAGTGGAACTAAGAGATGTGGTAGATGTAACCAGTGTTCACACATGTTGGAAAGTACTGAGATATAGATAGGGGCCCCTCTAGAGAGATTATATTTGGCAGGGGGGAATTGTCAAACTAAGGGTTTGGTTTATGTGAGTGTTTGTCAGGGGTGTAATATGTTTTATGTAGGTAAAACAAAAAGTCCTCTGAGAAAAAGGATTTACGAACCCTTATATGCAATAGAAACCCATAATAATAACAATGCTTTATATAGACATGCACATAAGTGTATTAACTTTAAAGAATACAAATTTGGGATTTTAGATGTGGTTAGATACAGTGAGAGGGGATGGAATTGGTGTAATGAAATAGGAAGAAGACAACTGAAGTGGCAACTGTCATTAAACGCCAACCAACCACCTGGTATCAATGACAACTTATCTTTGGTGCCTGTACTGAAGCAAAGTGCACTTAAGTTATAAAAAGTAATTTTTTGAATAATTTTTATTAAGCAAGTTAGGAGATTTATACACTAAGTGTACTATTTTATTAATTTTAACATGTATTTTTAACCGGTTACTTTAAAATATTAATTAAGCTAGGAAATGACAATTATTTAAACCATGATGCAATGCATTTCTGTGGTTTTGAAAAAGTCTGGACTTGATCAGACGAAAGTGCTTACCTTATCTTCTGTATGGGATATTTAAGCTAAGGATTGTCTTAATTTCATTGGTTTTATGCACTACTACACCAGTACGGTGGATTGTTTTTATAGGAATTATTTGCTGCACGTTATTATCAATATATTGCAGAGTGGAACTTTCATTTTTGTCTAGGTTCTTTGTACTGAGTCAGTTTACAGGAGTGGTTTTCATTTATTGGTGTTTTTTTACTCCTTCATGCTAATTTTTACTCATTTATTTAACATTTGTTTACCAGAAAAGTCCGACTTGGAACAAAGCCAATTTTCAGCAGAGGCCTGGGGAGAAGCACTCCAGATGCATGTCTCTGTACATGGATGGAAACCGAAGCACCCGGAGGAAACCCGCACGAACACAGGGAGGACATGCAGACTCCACACAGAAGGCTTCCCAGCCGAGAATTGAACTGGAGTACCTCTTACTGTGAGGTGACAATGCTACCGCTGCACCATCCAAATTAAATATTTAAATTTAAATGTAAAGTAATATTTAAATATTATGTTTCCTTATAATTTGTTAAAATATCAACACAATTAAGAGTACCTTATCTCTTCAAAGAATTAATGTATCTCTAAGCACCTATCTGGCTGATTCACTTTTTAGTATATCACGACTGTAGCAGCTCAGTAAAATAAACTGGTGTCCATTTCAAAAGTTACTTACACTAAGTAAAGGGGTGAAGGAGATGCCTTGTATGGAGGGGGGAATCATCCAGGAAAAAAAATCTTTTCAATTGGTTTGCTTTCATTTTATTATTATATGATTGTGAACCTCTAAAAAGTGAGGATAAGCTGAAGATAAACCGTAATGATTAAGGTACTCAGTTTAGTTAACATATTAATTTACATACTTAATCCCATAAAGGGTCATGGGAGGGGGGTGTCAGAGCCTCTTCAGTACTCAGCTGGTACAAGACAGAGAAACTAATCCTGAATGTGGTGTCAGCCCATTGCAGATAATGTGATATGATGCCTGGAAAAAAAAAAAGAATATCATTGCTTAGTTATGTACGAAAGGCATATTCATGACATTACCATTGTCTTACTACTGTCCTTGTATGCTGTAGTTGCTATGAGGCATGTAGTATGCAGCCAACGTGCAGATTCTGATTTCTACACTGTAGAAAGACATGTGAAGTATGAGATAGACTTATACATCATCTGAAGTGGCACTGTTCATAGAGTAGGAAGAGGAAGAAAGCGACATGGGTAACTGAGTGCAGGAGCAAAATGGAAGGAATCTTAAGAATGTAGTTTATTTACAGAGACAGAGCTGCATACCTGTGGTCACCTGACAGAGAACAATGGCATGTACATCAGCAGAGGGATTTAATGATTTAATGATCTCTGATGTAGGTGGAATTCAGTGGTTAGCAGTAGCACAACATCTAGGCTCATATGTTTGTATGTCATTAATACACCCCTATGCATGTTTCTGTATATCATCTAGTGATGTGCATGCATGAGTATACACATCCACACACACACAAAGGACTACATCGTATGACCATCAGTGTTAAACACCAACATCTAACATTGGATGTCATAATGCAATCAGTATGTGAGTACATGTTCCTGACACTGACTCACACACACAACCTCACTGATATAACATGTATGACATGTATTACCGGTATGGTATTGGACGTGGTTAAGGCCATGTGCCTACACTAATAATCAGTATGTAATGGCACGCTCTTGTGTACATAGTAGTAAATATGCTGCCAAAGCAATGCTCAGATATGACTAAGGAATTCAAAAGACAACTTAGCACTTCACCATTCCCCATTTAAAACAAAACTATCATTGGTTAAAGAGCCTTCTCACAAACAAGTCTTGCTCTTTGGAACAAACTACCAGGTAAAACATGGCATAAAAGATACTGTTGTTAAGTCTGCATCTGTAATATGAAGACTTACAGATTTCTTTCCCTGCAGTCATTGCTTTTCTACAGCAGTGGAGACTTTTCAGGTTACAGCCAACAAGCCCTTCTTATTACAATGGACTGCAGCATTGGTTTACAGCCAAAACTGCATGCTACATTAGCACGCACTACCAATATTAAGCACATAGAACACAATATGTTCAGAGGGGTCTACTTCAGTTCATTGAATTAACATAAAACCAAAACTGAAAACATCGAGATGAGAACATTGAATGGTCAGGAGAATGATAGTCTACAAAATCAAAACTCATAAGATTGAAAAAACAGCCAAAGCTGTTACACACTACTCCCAACACCCTATATAATCTTGTGAATGTAAACAGAATATTACTTTCCTTATTTTCCCAAAACAAGTATCAGCTGAAAAGTGTTCAGTGCATACCACAGAACTCACTGTGAATCACAGCGTAGTTTAAATGGACAGATGTCTATTTGCCCTAAAGTTTCTGTGTTGCTACAGCTTTAATAAACTCCATGTAATTATAGTCACTTTTATGGTGCCAAGTTGCCAGCCTGATGCCCAACCTTCAGCGAAGACACACCCATTCACGCATGTCTTTCGGAGGCCACTCGACCGCAGGGAGGACATGCAGACTCCACACAGAAGGCACTCCAGCCGAGAATCGAACAGGAGAACCTCTTGCTGTGAGGCAACAATGCTACTGCTGTACCACTTTTATGCTTCAATACGAATTCAAATTGATTATGTCTCTGCAATAATTTCCATTTCTTTGGAGAATCCAAAAGGAGGAGGCAGAAGTGAAACCAAGATTCTTTTATTCCACAACAATGAGTGCTTTCATCCGAATTACATGGACTTGATTAGAAAAAAAAACTGCCATTGTGCACACAACTCTTTAAATACAAGTAACAAGTCACATGTCAAGTTAACAAAGAAGCTGGTTGATTAGTGTGCCCCTCTCTGCAATTTAAAGAGCCCTTTACAATTTTTTGAATAACCATACACATTATTAAGTTAAAATCATAAAAATGCAATCAATTTTTTTGTGTAGCTCAAAAACATTTTATGTAAGAAATCTAAAGCACCTATTATTGGTGTTAAATACCAAACTAAACCTTTAAAAGCCTAAACAAGTTTAGCTGTCAGAATATAACTGACAAAGTATAAATACTTGAATGGCAATTCCTACACAGTTTAATTTCTCTAACTTTGTAAAATCATGAATAAACCCCAATGTGTAACCTAAGCAGAACAGCCATGTCCATATACAAAAAATTCACAAGTGTGTGTGTGTGTGTAAATAAATGTAGGCACATTGTAAAAAAAAAAGAAAAAAAGAAAGAAATGAAAAACTAACATAATGACAGAGAAATACATCTAGCATAAACCAAAACACATAACATACTGTTATTGTGGTAATGGTTGTTTAAATCCCTGTGGAATAAAAGAATCTTGCTTTCACTTCTGCCTCCTTCTTTTGGATTCTTGGTTGGATTACTTTATTTTTTATTTCTTTGGAGAAGAACAACCAGCATACATCCGTACTCAAATTTCTTCCACTTGATTTTGCTCTCTTACTAAAACAGACATTACTGGATATAAATCTGTGGCACGCTTCCCAATCAAACACTTCAGATATCTACGCCAAGCTTGTACTGTATTTTGAGAATAAATCATTCAGTGCACTAATATTCCAAAATTAGACTTGAAATAATGGAGGAAATCTTGCAAACTGAGTACTAAATTTCCATGGCTTATCAAGGGTATACCAGTCAGTAAAAATACAAGTTCCTTTCCTTCCACTGGAAAACTGTCATGCAGAGTATAAAATGTAGGTAGCACTTCATCTCCAGATAAGAAAGCTAGTGTTGCAAGTTTTTTAATAGACAATTGGAAACTGATACAAGAGCTATACAAGGAAGCTAAATTTTCCTCCATATATTCTACCCAAACTAAAAACATCCTTTAGACAAAGCACCATTTACATTTAACTTTACACTTTTAACTAATGCAATCTCAAAGCCACATAACGCATATTTCACATAACAATCATAACCACGTCTTGTGACCAGGTCAAACAGACAATGGGACATGAAATTATGTGATTTGTTATTTTTTTGGCCATTAAAAATACAGCAGAGGAACAGATTTGCTATATCCTCCATATCTGACTAAACCATGAATGCTGTACAACTGCGTAAAAATAGTCCCTTCAGTAAGATACGTACCAACCATCAGCCAGATAGTAGCTCAGTTTAAATAAAGTTCTCCAAAGTGGCAAATACCAAAACAGTGTTTTCACTTTGTGTCTCAGGTTAATCTCCTTTCTGTAAAGCATCCTTCCTTCAAGGGATAGTTACCAACTTGGATGTTACTCAAGGATAAACGTCCGTCAACAGTAGCATGTAAAACCTTTCTGTGAACTCTTCACCTGCTGCAATAATGCCTTCCTACCAGGAATCATTACAGCATAATCAAGTGAGGTAGACACCAATTAAACAAGGGGTATTGCTTGATAGCAATGCTCTCTCCTTTAAGTTATGGCATGTGATATACTTTTGAATTTCAGAGAGATGGATAATAGTGATTATGACCTACTGATTTTACTGGTTCATCTCCATTTGAAACACATGATGTTATTGCCCTACCTTTACATTTATCTCTACCTTTGTACTTAGATGCCCAATACTTCCAAGCCTTGTTACTTCTTTCCACAAGATGTATATATCCATCTAATACCAGAATTTCCTTTCCTTTTTGAGACTTGCCGGTTCTATATAGATAACACTGAGTGTGCCGGGCGCATGATCCAAACCATCCTCCCTAGTGTTATTCTGGTCTATAGTACAAAACAATGCAGGGAAACTATTTATTTATAGAACTAACACAGTAATGCAGCAAATTCATAATATTTAAATCATGTCATTTTTGATTTTGTAAATTATCGTTCTTCTGAAAGTTCAGTGTTCTCGTATCAATATTTTCAGTTTTTGTTTTATGTTAATTTGATAGACTAAAGTAGACACATTCAGAGTGCAGTTTACAAAGGCTAGACACTAATACCATTTGTTACAGTGAGACAAAATAATAGGATTTCACTCTGTAACCATGGTCACAGCATATGGCCTACATGTATGCATGCATGGGCGTGCACACACACATTTATTTATTTATTGACATTTGTTAACCAGGGTAGTCCAGCTGAGCCAGAGGCCCATTTTCAGTGGAGACCCAAGGAGAAAATCTCCAGAAAATTAACAATTATTATAAAAGTTACAAAGCTATAATCAACAGATAACATAAGTCTACTAGCAAGTAATAGCATGACATAACATTAGTCTATTAACAGGTAACACATCTATAAATAAATATTAAAAAGAGTGTGAAATTCAGTGGAATACCATACAAGAGGTCATTCTAATATACAAAAAGTCAATAGCAATACAATAACCCATTATTATTATTATTATTATTATTATTATTATTTTGGTGCATTTAAAAATAGGAAAAAGAGGGAAAAGTAACAGAAGATGCAGGGTATATGAGGAAAAATAAATTATGTAGATAAGAAGGGAGAATAACTCAAGTGGAGGTTTGACAAGGGCAGGACCGTGTCTTTTGTAGATAAAGTTTAAGTTCTTGTTTGAACAAGTATTTTTGAGGAATGCTTCGTATATTGAGAGGGAGTAGGTTCCAAGCATGGGCTATGGAGTATTTATAATGGGACTTTCTATTGTTTTTATTGGGTTTGTATATGTAAAGGAGGTGTTTGCTTGTAGTATGGAGGTGGTGTTGGGGGTTATAGTAGGACAGTAGATTAGAGATGGAGGGGCGGAAAGAGGGATCATTCAGGATAGAGTGTGCAACATGTAGTTGAAAAAGAAGTATTTTTTAGGGAATTCAGGCCACTGGAGTGTCTCAAGGGCAAGACAGTTATGGGATTTGTATGGAAGATTGGAGGCAAATTGGGCTACTTTGTTATATGTTTGCACTAGTTTGGAGATAAGAGATGTCTGAACATTAGTAAGGATGGGGGCAGCATAAAAAAGACAGGGTAGGAGGAGTGACTGAGCTAGGGAGGATTTGGAGGAGGGTGTAAGAAATTGTTGGTTGCGATAGAGAAGACCAAGTTTCTGGTGGGTTGTTTATATACATTTTGTTGGATATGTACATCGAATTTCAGTTCATCATCAATGATTACTCCAAGTAGTTTGGTATGGGGTCAGGTTTGATAGTGGTGTTGTTGAGGGAGATGATAGAGAAGAAGGGGTTGTGCAGAGCAAGTGTTTTAGGAAGGAATAGAAGGAGTTTAGGTTTTTTTTTTTGGATTTAGTACGAGTTGATTATCAGAAAGCCAGGTTTCTACAAAAGAGAAGGTGTGTTGAGTGAGAGCTAGAAGTTCAGGAATGCTGTGGGCAGAGGTGATGCGAGTGGAATCATCAGCACATTGTAGAAGTGTTGAGAGGTTAGTAGTAGAGTGGTTTGTTAGTGAAAATATTGAACAGGAATGGGCCAAGGATGGGGAAGGGACAGTCTGCCAATTAATGGACTGTTGCCTGCTGGAAAGGTAGCTAAAAAACCAGTTAACAGAGGAGTTAGAGAGATGAAGGTCAGAGAGTTTAGTTAGAAGTTTGGAATGGAGACAGTATCAAAGGCCTTAGACAGACTGAGGAATAAACAGGAGACAAGCAAGTTATTTTCGTGGGCTTCAGCTACTATTTGGGTAAAAGAGAGTTGTGCAGTGGCTGTACTATGGTGGGAGTTAGGAGGATGTTGTCAAGAATGCATTTGAGTAATTGAGTATGGATGCACTTTTCCAGGATTTTGGATAGGGGGGACAGGATAACAATGGGTCTAAAGTTAGAAGGATCAGTAGAGTTTCCAACTTTGTGGAGAGGGATTGTATAAAAGGATTTCCATATGTCTTGGACATGGGCTTCAGAAAAGGAATGATAGATAAGTACAGAGACAAGGCATGCAATAGACTGTGTAGCAACTTTAAGAAAGTAGGGGGGTAGTTGGGCAGAGGGGGAGCAAGGTTCAAGTTTATTTAGGAGAGATTTAATAATGGAAGTGGGAACTGGCTGCAAAGTGAAAGCGTTGGGGAGGATTTTGTTATGGGGTGATGGAGGTGTAGAGTTAGAAGTACTATTTTGTGTAAGTTTTTGAATTGTTTCTATGAAATAGTTGTTAAGGAGAGTGGCAGTTTCAGTAGCGGTGTTGTGTGGGAAGGGGTTGGGAGTAGATGGGTTGCCAGGGTGAAGCAGGTTATTGATGGTAGTCCAGAATTTCTTTGGATTTTTATGTGGGCTATATTGGCTAGAACAGAAGAAAGCGTTCTTATCTTTGTTGACTTCTTTTTGGTCAAGTTTCGGTGCTCTTTGTATCTTTGAAGAAGGTTAGAGGACTTGTTTTTAAGCCAGGCTTTCCAGGCACCATCTCTTTTGTGCATAATGGAGCAGATTTGTTTTGTGAGCCAGGGGGCAAAGTTAGATTTGATTCTGATTTTTCTAGAAGGGGCAACTGAGTCGAATGTGTCAAGGAAAATTTATTGAAGGATTCTACTGCCTCACTGAGGGAGAGGTGATATAGGAAGGACCATTTGATGCAAAAAAGTTTGGAGTTAAAAGTATCTGGGTCAAAGTGGGTAAGGTTTTGACATACTCTGCATGTATGATCTTTGCGTGAATGTTGGGTGAATCTATGAATATAAGTAGGGGAGTGGTCACTTAAAGAGTTAGGAAGTACACCAGAGTTGTGATAATAAGTAGGATGTGAGGTAAGGATCCAGTCCAGGATGGGCCCAGGTAAGGAGTTTTTGTTAGTTTGAGTTGGGCTAGATATGTGTTGGTGAAACCCATGAAGGTTGAGACTGTGAGTAGGGGATGAGGTAGACAGTTTAGACCAGTCTATGTTAACATCTCAGAGTATAATTAAGGGACACATTGAGTGAGCCAGGAGAGAAAATTCTCTAGGATAAAAATATTATCACCAGGGGGTATGTATATAGAGATGAAAGGCAGATGTGTGAGGGTTAAGGTGACAGTTTATGATAAGAATTTCTGCAGGTGTAGAGCTAGGAACAGAGAGAGAGAAAGTGGGAAAAGGTTGATTGGAATAAAGGATGGCAACCCCCCACCCCCACCCCCACCCCTCTTGTTGGTTCTATCTAAGTGAAAGATGTTGTAGCCAGGAGGCAAGTATATATTTTAACCACAAAAAAAAAAAAGTTAAGCTCTCCTCCCCTCTCAGAGCATCTTGTACTTACTATCCCAAGACAACATTATTAGTAGTACACATACTTAGGCCTAACCATTGACTCTGTGTTAAGCTTTACAACCTACACTGATATTCTAATTAAAGTCTTGTCAACTAAAACTCTGCATAGGAAATCCCATCTGCTATCTCATACTACCTGCAAAGCACTGGCCAAGAATGTACTTCTCTCTAAAACTATAACACTGTCTTCCTGTACTCTATTTGTACTCTGCTTAAATATGCAAGGCCTATAAAACAATGAATAAAATTGCTAAATTTGCCCCATTTACTGATGCCTGCATACATTACTGCAGTCTTCAAATGACTGAAATTGGCTACCCATTATTGAAAAGTGCACGTCTTCTATGCACCTCACTGTATAAAATTTTAAATGATGAATACTGCCACCTGTTAAAAGAAAACTGCCCTCCACCCCTCTGAAAAGAAAACTCCCAAATCAGGGAACAGCCCTACTTCCTAAGGAATTCACAAGAGAACTTAATATCACCCCACCATTCCCCATTTTTTACGTCATTGGTGACAAGAACCTTCTCAGACAGATTAGGCTCTAAGGAAACTACCAGCAGAAACAAGGCAGTACGATACTCTTACTAAGTTTAAGGATTCCCTTTTTGAGCATCTCTTCAAGGAAGTTGTTTGTAAATGCTTTAGTGATTATGATTAAACTCTTTAAGGCTTAAAATGCTAATAATAGTCACAGTTTCCTAGTCGCTTCCCTTTGCAGTTTAATTCTTCTTACTCCTGTCTTCGTCTTGTTCTCTGCTATCTCATTAAATAAATACATACATACAGACAGACAGACACACATATGCAACAAAAACACCAACTAGGTTTTGTAAGCCATGATGGAAATTGAAAGTTAGTGTCTAATGAGAAACTGCATTGATCTGTAACTGCAGTAACAGCGGGAGCTTGCAGTTTCAGTGCTGTCAGCAAACCCTGGACCATCGAAGACCTCTAACTAGCAGACTTACAATCTACCACAAAGCTGCTTCAAAGTTAAAGGGGCATTAACAGAGGTGGATGAACCAATTCAGATGGCGCACACACACACACAAAATACATCAAAAAAGTTACATGGAATACATCAAAAAAAGTTACAGCTCTACAATGGAATAAGTGTCTGAAAAGGATGCCATATACATGTGTCTGCATGCAGCACCATTTTACTGAACTGTCAGTTATGTATCACTTTGTATTTTTCAGCTCTCGTGCTGAGTGCTATCTCATGAAAACATGACAAAGGGCAGTTTGTAAATATTTTTATTACAAAATTTTGCTGATTATGTCTTCCATGCATTGACTTTAATTTTTTTTCTTTTCTTTTACAGTATATGAACAGAGATTATAATTAACATACTGCCCATTAGAGTAGTCACTCCATTAGTCTGTTATGGTACACCATAAGCATATATTCCAGCACATCTTAAAATGTATCATAGTGGGTGCGTAGCTCGGGTATAAGTGAGGGAATACCAAAAGCAGCAAACCCCTTCAAAAAAGAAAGAAGTTTTTTTTCCCAATGGGTTGTGTGTTACAGAAAGAGGACTAGGTTTGTTGGAGGTATTTAAAAAAATATTCATAATGTTATTCAGTGAGTCATGTTACATTCAAAGTATAGCAATTACTGGTCTGGCTGTAATGACCATTTGTTTCGGATCTATATTATATGCTCGAAGAGACTTTTCTTCGAACATATAATCACCGACACCTAAAGAGTGAACACGCTAAAGTGCAAATGGCCACATCGGTGAATTAAATTCATGGAGCCATACACAAAAAACACAAACTTCAAAACCCTAATCAAGTGGGGGCTTCACCCCCCACACCCTCCCTAACTAAATATACCAACTCCAAGATTGTTCTATGTTGGGGAAAAGGGCAATTCCTGATAATGGCCAACTGAATTTTTTCCCCAGAGGAAAAAATTTGAGGATGTGGCCATTCGCACTTTAGAGAGCTCGCTGTTTAGGTGTCGATGATTATATGTTTTGAAGAAAAGTCTCTTTGGAGCATATAATATAGACCCATTTTTTTCTGCTCACTAATTATACTTAATTTAAATGTAGACTGCCTGAAAAGGAAATTCAAATGAAAAATGTAAAATGGAAGAAATGAAAGAGTTGTCTTCTCCTGTTAGGGGAGCCACAGTGGAACAATGGTCCTCAGAATGACTGGCAGTGGATTTATACAGTGTTGAGTTGCCAGCACGGCGTTCAACCTTCCACAGAAGGTATGTACACCTACACCTAGGGCCAATTTTAGAATGTCCAATCCACCTGCAACATGTCTTTGGGATGTGGGAGGAAACCTTAACACCTGGAGGAAACCCGAGCGACCACAGGGAGGACATGCAGACTCCACACAGAAGGCACCCCAGCCGAGAATTGAACCAGAAACCTCTTGCTGTGAGGTGGCGGTGCTAACCACCACATCAGCATGGCCATCCCTGGGTGGAATGTAATCATAGTAAAGGAAACCAGTAACCCAGACAGGATTACCATGTAATCACAGGCTAAGTACATACCTATCTAGCAAGCCACTGCTTAAAACAAGTTTATGACACAATTTTATGTCTACCAATTTAAACCATAAATATGGAATAAATGTTTGTGAGCTAAGGAAATTTTTTCAGTCCACACTGGGTACAAAACAAAACTATTACTAAAAGTCTTACATGTATAAAGAACACCAGCAAGTTGCAGAGGAAGTCTTACAAAAATAAGAACCCTATACTACAACTGTATCTCTTTGGAAATGTATTTTGTTTTTAATGATTTTAAAGAAAGATATGCCTAACACTGGCTTTTAAGTGAAATTAGTTGAGAGTAGTCCCATCACAAAATTAAAGTTAGTAATTGATTATTATTTTTTTCAGTGAAAAGTGTACTTACTGCTCTAAGCATGTGGCATCCAGAAGTGCAAGTTACTGCAAACTTATATTGTGACAGTGCAGCTATAACATTATGCTTTAACTGCAAAAGATATTTTTGAAGACAAGATAATTAAGTCAAGCTTTTGTCAATGCTGAATGCTGACTTACACTGATGTGGAATGCATAATCTTTTTGTGGCAATTCATATTAATATAAGAATATAAATACAAATAATCCTATTTGTTAACGAGGTAGGCCCATAGGACACAGTCCCTTTTCAGGGGTGACCTGGGAGCAATGTCTGGATAAGTGACTTGCATAATGACACACACAAAAATAAAGACGGCGCAGATCGAGCCCTGTACCATACAAACTACCACTCACAATCTTAACCTCTGCACCAACTGCCAGACAACATTCATAATTTATACTGTAATCCTTTTGTGCATTCAACATGTTTCAATAGATTTTTTGGTGCTGGGCAATACATTTTTTCAGAGCTGCTCCAATGGCTGACATTCATGCCTCCGTGTATTACGTTGATTAGTAAAAGTAGGCACGCAAATGCTTCATATTCAGTACAGTTTCTGTGTACATAATGGCTGAAACAATGTTGTTTTGAAGTTTAATTTTCACACAGGTAACAATGCCTTGCTGCTTCAATTTACTTTTACAGAAATAAAAGTAACTGACTTGGGCTGCTATCATGGAGGTGTTAAGTGACTAAAATGCTTACCTGCATAGAAAATATTTGCTAATTGCAGAATGACTTTTTTATTTCTGTGTCAATTATAAGTGAAAACTGAGACTTAACATCAATTTCTCTCAATTTTTCAAGGCCACTGATATTATTTATGGGAATGTTTGCTAGTATGTGCAAGGACAGGGCATTTTGTCACTGTATATGGGGTTTCTACAGCCACTTTGGCTTCTTCCCAACATATACTGATGTGCTAAAGTATAATAATTTTGCATCAACCCTGGTATCATGGGTTATGGTTTAAAAAGGGTCCATGAACCAAATCAAGTAAGAAGTAGTAGCACAATGTTGCGAGTCCACTGATACGTTTTATTAATACAAAATACACAAATAGTTAAGCGCTTTCATCAAACCATGAACCAAATCAACTTTCCCACTTAAGTCCTGCTATAACAAAATTGCAAGATTCACTACTAACCTCCCTCACAGATCACATCACTGCACAGCACTTCATAAACTAAATTGGTTTGAACTACCCAATGTCCTATACCTCAACCAACTAACTTTCATTCATTCCATCTTCCACCATCCAAACAACTGTCCAGCACTCAAGAGCTTAGTACGCCCCTACTCAAACGGCAGGCCACGAAGATCCTCCAACAAACTACTATTCAAAGTAACAATCTAATAATTGTTATGGTAACTCTCTATTCGCCCACCAAATATCTAAGCTCTGGAATTCCATGCCTCAGACAGTACTAAATTCTAGCAACACATCCAAATTTAAACTACTGCTTAAGGAACACAACCAAAAACTGGCTGTGCTCCTGCACTAATCCAGGCTGATCTTTCTGTCCTTCCTTGTTCTTACAAACAAAATATCTCTTCCCTTACTAAATTCTAACATCCAAACTATCCCTTCTCTCGCAGCATTCCAGTTTCTCTCTACCCATGTCAAGCTCACTACTGCTCCTATTTGTATCTACCTATCTCAACCTTCCTACTGTTACAACATATTCCCTCCTCCTTGTACTTCACCCCAATATTGCCTTTGCTACCACTGTTTAGAACAAGTAACACTAGCATAGCAACAATCAGCCATATTCTTGTTCCTACACCATACATGTATCTCATAAATATCACCACCAAAATCATGATTTTGATCTACTGATCAGTCATTTCTCTATGATGGCACAAGCTATTTCATGCTAGTTTATTTATTATCTTTTTTTCCCCACTTTATATTACTGTCTCACTTTTTGTTTATGTATAAACTTTTCAATACCTATATTTACCAAAGTTCTGTATTCTTGATTGTTATCGATTTTTTGTATTGTTTTTTAATGTGTTTTTGTAATGGAACTTTTCTCCCCAGGCCTCCACTGAAAAAATGTGAAATAAATAAGCGATAACTACATAAATGGTTAGTGGTGTCTCCAGATCTTTAGGAAGGTCTGTTGTCATAAACTGATGACTGATCTGAGGGAGAGTCCTATAGTTTTGTGATATAATTATGGAAATGACATAGACGGACATACAGTAAAGCAGTAGATTTTAATGACCTGTGATCAGGTCTACTGGGCTGGGTGAGAAAAAGAGCTAGGTGTAATCTGCTGAAGTATAGTTGCTAATGGTGAGAAATGGCAGTTTGAAAATTTAGAGAGAGTAAAAACACTATTATAATATTATGATAAATGGTTAGATAAAGGTATATGACTCACCCTAACAAACATATAGACAACAGAAATAGACCATATTGGGGAGTTTAAACATGTTCATTTTAAGAAGTGAAATTACCAGAGACTGACATAGAAGTTCTAAGAAGGTATTCTGTTCAACTTTATTCTGTAGCTGACAAAGGTAGCACATTTGTTCAATTTCCCCTGTATTAGAGAGGTGGGCAAGAGCCTGTTTATAATAGCAACCACAGACAAGCTATGACAAAAAGATGAACACATATCAAAATATGCTATGGTCATTCAGCAGACATAATTAAAGAAGCACATCTGAGCTGAACCATTTATATTGCAAACTCAGGTTGCATGTTTACCAAGAAATCCTGGCACTTCTTGAAAGATCAACACTACAGAAGGAGGTACATCAGATTTTCACCCGATATCAAAATATATTACAGCAAGCAGACAACAAAGCACTTAGCAAGAGGAAATGTAGAAATGTATGACTAATTCTGGAACATGTCACGCCATCAGGAAAAGATTCCATTGATATTAGTGAAGACACAAGGTGCAGGGTTTAAATTTTGCATTGGGTAAGTAGCTTGGCTTAAAATGGCCCATAAGGACAGTTAGCCTGGTACTAATCTATGAACCTATGATAGAGCTGGGCTGGAGATGCAGGATGGCCTATAGGTGTGTCCTCTGAGGGCTTGGGTGGCTACATTCCCAAGACCCAAGGCCATGGCTTATTACACATCCAGCCTAGAAAAAGGGTACCATCATGCAAGGGGAAGGATTAGAGTTGCAATCCTACTGCAAGAGAATCTTCTTCTAAGTAATAGTCATATCTTTTATTTGTCTGCTTCCTTGCCAGGTCCTGATAGTAGCCCAGTGTATTGGAGAGCCTAGCTCAGAGGGACCAAATGTCAGGTGTATTTGAATGGTTGTTTGGTATATAACATGGAGGGTGAAGAAGGGACTTACAGAATCGCCATGCTGTAAGAAGCCTGTCAATTCTACAGCTGGATCCTGGTTGAAAAAAAAAAAAAAAAAGAAGAAAGAAAGAGCTGACTAGAATCATGCTCTCCTTGTGATAAATGTTTCTCTGAAATACTTGCAATGTATTTCCCCAACTAAATCTGTCAGGGGAGTCCCAACTGAGACAGTTATATTTTGCATTGCACTTTATTGTTATAAAGTAGTAACATTCAGTACTTCTGCATTATTCTGTAAAGTAAAATTTGGCATTGTAATAGTACTCTGACTGGAGGTCTGACATTGGTTTGGTTCCTGTTTCTGTTGATACACGTAGAATTGTTTTCTGATACAATGACAACTCAGTAAATTATTTTAGGCCATTACTGTACTCTGCATGTAGAGAAGATATTCACAACACCTCAGTAGTGTGGAGAAGATGAGTATAATGTGAAATTTAAGACTATGATAGTGACTGGAACCAATGCAATCTGGTGCTTAGAAATAATCATATCTCAGTCCCACTGAAATTACATTTTGAAAGTTTCACTCAGTAACAATATAGTGTTCAGCTACAAAATGCACCTATGGTTGTTTTCCCTTATGGCTTTCAGTGTAGTGTACTGCTGAATTTGACCATACCCATCTACTAGCTACAAGCTGTAGTTCATAGGTGATTACTAGGCTAACATCCACGAGGGCCTTTTTAAGCCTAGCCATGCATCTCAAATCTCTCACAAGTTCTGATACCCTTGATAAGTGTAAGCATGGGTCTGGGAGATGAACCATTTGCAGGTCACCTGTTTGCATCAGAGACATAGGTGCCAAACCAGGGATACATTTCCTGTTTCCCATCCAATTGTCCAAGTTGCACTTGAATTGGATTAGGGAGGAACTCTGCTTCACATGGATGAGGAGCCTGTTCCATAGATGGGGTAGTGTCTGGGATACACACCTATCTCTCCAGCATGTTTTTTTTTATAACACAGGCAATGTTTAAGTCTTCAGAATGGGTAATTCTGATACTGTTTATGTTGTGGATATGCATGAGGCCCATCAGATTGGGGTCTGACAATGCCCTGTATACCAGGCATAGATCTCCCCTCAAAAGCCTGTAGGAGACAGAATACAGGGATTGGGCCTTGAGGTGGTCTGCAGAGGACATATTACTTACACCCTGTATTCTTTTAGTGAGGAACGTCTATGGACATTCCAGTTGTTGGATATGCCTGGTTAGGTACATACCAAAGGGGGGAATTGTACTCAATGATAGGTCTGATACAAATGAAAAAATAGGTTATTGTATATAGAGTGCTTACTTCTTTTTAATTTAAAAATAATTATGTGCACATATAAGAATTATTTCCCCCTGCTTTTGGAGCAGAGGTCAAATAGCCATCATCCCTCCATTAGAAACAGGGTATAATGTCAGATTATGAGACAGCAAACTTTGCTTTTGAAAATTTGGATTTGTTAGCTGTATGCAAAATAACATAATATAACAGATGTTCTTCATCTCACATTGCTGCAGTCCTTACACTTGGGTAGTCCGCTGTCCTCGGTCGGCCCGAATATCAAAGTATAAGGCTGACGTCGGTCAAGGCGCATTTGACTGACATCAGGACGTCAGGGTACAAATGCTCATGACCGACGTCATATCCTCAGTCTTTTTTGCTGCATGGTCCGATGCAGAAGCAGCGTTGCAAGTGCCGGTTGGCGTTCTGGAATTTTTCGAATTCGGAGTTTCAGACCGAGTCAAAGTTGGCTAAGTACCCCGTTGGGGAATATTTTTGTTTTTTCTTGCCTCAGTGGTTTACCGGATGTCAGAAAAAGTGAATAACTGTATTTCTTGTGGGAAACAGATACCGCATAGAGATTATCATACTTTGTGTATTCCTTGTTTAGGGCCTGAGCACGACGTTGTTGGGTGTCGCTCTTGTGCTAGATTCAATAAGCGCACTATAAAGAGAAGGTTAGATTGTGCCAGGTTAGTCTTCGGGAAGCGGTGTAATTATAAAATGCCGTCGGATGCTCCGACGCCCGCTTCTTCGAAGAAGCGCAAGGACAAAGCTACTAAGCCTAGGCTAGAAGAACCGTCCGTTCCGGACGCCGGTTCTTTAGAGGTGTTGGTGGAGCCGGTGGTTCCGCCGGAGGTTTCTTTGGAGTCCCAGGGAGAGACTTTGTTATTGCAGGATGTGGCCTCTCAGGAGGCAGGTCAGGCCGAAGGGGCTTCTCAGGTTACTGTACTCCCCTCCCTTCCTAGGGTGGTTAGGCCCTCTCCTTCTGTTTCCAAGGCTTCTCCCAGAGGCAGGCCAGGTTTAGCTTCAGTTGGTGTCACCCCTAGTTCTTCAGGAACTGTGCCCAAGAAGCATATGCTTAAAATGGCAGAAGATTTGATTACTTTGATTAGAGGTTCTTTGCCCCCTCCTGATAAGAGACCAAGGGTGGAACCTGAGCTAGGGAGTTTTGAGCAGGCTTCGGATGTTTCAGAGTCGGCTGAAGACTTGCAGGAGTATTCTCCTTATTCTGATTCTGATGTGGATGATTCTACTCCTTCTGCTTCTCCTCCTGAGGATTTTTCTTTTTCAGAGACTCTTCATTCCATGAGGGAGCATTTTAAGTGGGAAGGTCAGGACTTCTCTGATTCCAGGAAAAGGCTTAGGGAATTTTTGTTTTTACCCCAGCATAGGCCTTTGGCTATTCCTCCTGTTCTAGATGTGGTGGAAGAAGTTTTTGCAGAGGCTTCTCTTAATCCTGATTCTTTGCCTCCTGCTCCTGTTAAACCGGATAGGTATTACAGGGTGCCTGAAGCTCATAAGTATCTTTTTAAGAGTCCTAGGGCAGACCCAGAAACTGTTAGTCAGGGGCCTAAAGGTGTTAAGGCTTCTGTTGTCAAAAATCCGGTTCCTCCAGATAAAGAGGCCAGGGCTTTGGATAGATGGGGAAAGAAAGTTTATACTTCTTCCACCTTAGCTATGAGGGCTTTGAATTGCCAGTTTCACATGTTGAAATACCAAAACTATCTCCTTTCACAATTGAAGTCTAAGGTAGATGCTCTGGCGGAAGGTATTGAGTGTAAAGAGTTACAAGATTTAGTACATGTTTCTGAACAGGTGGGTAAGCATTCTTTGCAATGTGGTTTTGATGCTGTACAGGCCTCGTCTAGGGTGGCTGCCACTGGGTCAGTTCTTCGCAGGCACGCCTGGCTGAGGGATCAGAATTTATCTGACCATGTTAAGACAAGGATTTTAGATGCTCCTTTACAATCTGATGTGTTGTTTGGTTCTCCTGTTGAGGCAGTCTTAAAGAAATTGGAAGACAAGGCTAAGTCTATGCAGACTGTTAAAGAGTTTTTGCAGGTTCAGCCTCCGAAGTTTAGTAGAAATTGGCCTACCAAGGGGTGGACGTATCCTTCTTATGATTCCCAGTCTAGGGGTAGGTCTAGACGTGGTAGGGGCAGAGCTCAGGGCTCTTTCAGGCCTAGAACAGGGAGTTCACCTGCACAGTCTTCGGGTGAGGGCAGGGGTCAGTCCTTTCGTAAACAGACCCAATGACCTACCTTTTCAGCTGCCAGAGCCTTCTCATCTGGCAGCACCTTTGGGAGGAAGGTTGGCACTTTTCAAGGAAAATTGGAGTTTGATTACCCAAGACAGATGGGTATTGGATATCATACACCACGGTTACAGGTTTTATTTCCATACCTTGCCTCCTTTCAAAGGCATGCCAGACGTTCCTCCTCAACAAAGAATAGAGGCTCACAAACAAATTTCTCTGTTACTTCAAATAGGGGCCATACAGCCGGTCCCTATGCCAGAAGTGGGCCTAGGATTTTATTCTCGCCTGTTCCTAGTACCAAAGAAAGGGAACACGTGGAGACCAATTTTGGATTTATCTACCCTCAATTATCCGGACATTCCCAAGTTCAAAATGTTGACGTTACAACAGCTTTTACCTCTGCTGGGCAAAGATCATTGGATGGTAACTTTGGATCTCAAGGAGGCTTACCTTCATGTTCCTATCAGACTGAGTTGCAGGAAGTATCTGCGTTTTTGAGCTGGGACTTCTCATTATCAGTTCTCTGCATTGCCCTTTGGCTTATCTACTGCGCCCAGAGTGTTCACGAAAGTTCTGGCTCCAGTGATAGCTTTCCTCAGGCTAAAAGGAATACAGATCTATCCTTATTTGGACGATTGCCTGATTCTGGCTCAAGGAAGGGACGAGCTTCTTCATCATTTGGAATATGTGATAGCAGTGCTAAGATGCCTGGGGTATTCTGTGAACGAAATAAAGTCCAGTCTAGTACCCTCTCAGGACATGTGCTTTCTGGGTGTAAGACTGAATACAGCATCCCAGATGGCCTTTTGACCCCGGACAAACAAAAGAATCTTTCCCTTTACTTTCATCAATTGTCTCATCAGTCCAGGCTGACTGCAAGGACAGTCCTTCAAGCCTTGGGGTTCATGGCATCTTGTATTCTGGTGCTTCCCAATGCCAAACTGCATATGAGGAAGTTACAATGGTATCTCAAAATGTATGGACACAGCACTGCCAGGATCTGGACACTGTCATTCAAATAATACCTTGCATTCAAAAGGAATTGTTGTGGTGGGCTCAGGAATGTCACCTAAACAAGGGACTCTCTGTGACCCGGCCAGAGGCGAGTCAGATTCTAACGACAGATGCCTCAGACAAAGCTTGGGGAGCTCATCTGAATGGAAAGTGGATACAAGACAAGTGGCCTGCCAGACTACAACATCTACATATCAACTTGAAGGAGATGTTAGCAGTCCAGTTTGCATTAATAGCTTTCAAGGATTTACTTCTTCCAGGGCAGGTGTTGATTCTAACAGACAACACAACTGTCATGTGGTACATCAACAAGCAAGGGGAACACATTCTTATCCTCTATGCAGGCAAGCAATGATTTTGTGGGAGACTGCTCTCAGTTTACAGCTAAATCTTCAGGCAAGGTTTCTGCCGGAGCACAGAACTCCTTAGCAGATGTGTTGAGCAGACGAATTATGGATCCCCACGAGTGGAAATTGGATCCTCATGTATTTCAATAATTGACAGTGTCATGGGGAACTCCAGACATAGATCTGTTCGCTTCTCCACTAAACCACCAGCTGCCAAAGTTTTGCACGAAAAGGTTTCATCCCACAGCTTGGAAAGTGGATGCTCTTTCTTTCAATTGGAGCAATCTTCATGTGTATGCCTTTCCACCTCTGCCTCTCCTCCCAAAGGTACTACTAAAGGCCAGACAGGACAAGCCAAGGATGATTTTGATAGCTCCAGATTGGCCTCGACAGCATTGGTACCCATTACTGAGAAGCCTGGTACGGGAGCCTCCATGGCCTTTGCCTTTGATTCCACACCTGTTGTCTCAGGAGGACAGTCATTTGCTCAATGTCAAGCTTCACTCTCTTCACCTAACAGCCTGGCATATTCTGTTTTGAACCATAGTGGGTCTCAACTTCCACAGCAAGTTTTGAATGTTATATTGGAAGCTAGAAGGCCTAGTACAAGGAAAGTGTACGCAGATAAATGGAAGAGATTTTTATTTTGGAGTGCAGCAAAGGATTTGGATGTTTCTGAGCCTAATTTGAGTGTGGCTCTTCAATATCTTACTGAGTTACTGGACAAAGGTTTGTCCTTCTCTTCTATTAAGGTTCATGCTGCAGCAATTTCGGCTCACTATGATTGTGACCCACCATTGTTTTCTCATCCTTTGTTCAAGCAATTTCTTAGAGGGGCAAAGAATATAAGACCCCCACGTAGAGCTCCTACTCCTGCCTGGGATCTCAATTTTGTGTTGGAGAAACTCACTCTACAACCTTTTGAGCCTGCAGCTACTACCGAGTTGAAATATTTATCATGGAAGACTGCTTTTGTTGGCCATTACCTCTGCAAGAAGGGTTTCTGAGTTGCAGGCCCTTATGGCGGTTGAGCCTTTCTTAATTTTCCATAAGGATAGGGTATCTTTACGTACTAATCCTTCCTTTATGCCTAAAGTGGTTTCTAGTGTGGCTTTAAACCAAACTATTCATTTGCCTACTTTTTATGCAAACCCCCAAAATAAAGGGAAAAGATTTTGCACACTTTAGATGTACACAGGCAGTTGCGATATTATTTGGACAGAACTAAAGGGTTCAGGCAGTCTCAGCAGTTATTTGTTTCTTTTGCTTTGAGTTCTCAGGGCAAGCCTGTGTCAAAACAAACTATTTCTAAGTGGATTGGGTTTTGCATTGCTTTCTGTTATTCCCATCATGGCAAGGAGATTCCAGCTGGGATTAGGCCTCATTCCACTAGGGCTACTGCCACTTGACAGCTTTTTGAGGGGTGGCAACTAAGGATATTTTGGAGGCAGCTACTTGGAGTTCAGTGCATACTTTCTCTAGGCATTATCACCTACCACTTTATTCTAAATCTAGGGCTGGTTTTGCCACTGCTGTTTTGCAGGGCATTTTGGCAGCTCCTGCTTCCTTATAGTGTGGCCATCCTCCCTTACCTCTGCTTTGGGATTCTACCCAAGTGTAAGGACTGCATCAATGTGAGATGAAGAACATAGTACAGTTTTGTACCTACCATAAATGTAGATGTTCGAAGATCCACATTGCTGCAGTCCAATTTACCCTCCCTCCTTCCCCTCTGTAGTTAGAGGTGGTTGTGTGGGTTGGGTTGTCAATATGGTGTATATTGTATATATTGTACATATTTTTAGTGCTAGGATGGTTGGTTGTTTGTTTGCTGTCTTTTGGTTTTGACCTTTCTTTTTAGGGTCTTCTGACATCTGGGGCAAGAAAAGACTGAGGATATGACGTCGGTCATGCGCATTTGTACCCTGACGTCCTGATGTCAGTCAAATGCGCCTTGACCGACGTCAGCCTTATACTTTGATATTCGGGCCGACCGAGGACAGCGGACTACCCAAGTGTAAGGACTGCAGCAATGTGGATCTTCGAACATCTACATTTATGGTAGGTACAAAACTGTACTTTTCCCTTAGGCAAGTCCTAATTAGCAAAAGGTAAATTTGGACAATTCTGAGATACTTCCTGGAATATAAAACATGGTCACAAAAAATGCAATTCCACCAATGATTTGACCTGATAGAGACAGTCTAATTTGCAATATTCCCTCACAACTAAATACTGTATTTCCATCCCCTATAGGCCAAATGTACTTTTCCTTTACTTTAACTGAAGTTTGAACTCATCTTCACATGCAGCTGTGGAGGGAAGCTGAAAGGGAAACTTTTCTAAAACAAGCAAACATAACTGGGTGAGAAAATGTTAATATGACCCTTCCAACTCCTTGTCTGGCACCTTTTGCAGTAAACAGTGCTCCACCATCTCATTGACACCAGAAAGGTTTTTCCTTGATAATCCATTATTTCGTTCTCTTCAACAATGTGGTGATATAAAGCAAGGAAATATTGCAGCACACATGCCTCCATGATGCAAAAAATAAAATAAATAAAATAGAAAATAATTTTAAGTAAATTGTTTTAGGTGTTTTTTTTTTTTCTTCTTCATTACTTCAGTGCATTCCTGAGCACTTGTCTGCCAATTTTCTCACCAGATTTTAAAAACAGATCAATATCTTCCTTTTTAAATTGCTACTGTGAGGACCTACTTGGCAGGGATCATCATTGGGTCAATTACATTCAACTGGCTTAAGGCCAGATCTGCCCACACAACCACCACAACCTTTCCACTTTGAAGTTCACTCTTGCAATAATACCTCCTCTCCTACCTGACACACATTTCAGTCTGTTATAAATCTCCTTCACCCAACAGACACATAGACACGACTTAAAAATAAATCTCTCCAAATTATATTTCTACAAACTTAAAATATAGCATTATTTCAACTGTTTCCTCCATAACTGAAAAAAGGTCGGTTTCTTTATGAGCAGACTGACCTCCAAGCAGCATATATGTACTTTTGTGTCATAAAGACTAGGTTTAAAACTGTTGTACATAGCTGTATTCTGATCTTAACAGCCCTTAAATGTATCTGCAGGCATCTCAGAAAAAGTGTATTCAGTTAAGTGCTAAAATATGCTTGGTTATTCCCTTGAATGGGCTTAGAGAGACACATCTGGGATATTATGATGAATACAGAGCTTACTCGGGAGTGGGATAAAAATAGAAAAAATATAGGGACTAAAGTGTGACAAAGAGAAGAAGAAATATCTGGCATAAAAATGCATGTTTGATAGTTTCAGACTGCTGTCTAAAATAGTTCATTAAATGAATGTTGGGCTGCTTAAGAGTGAAAACATTATGCCCAGGAAGTCATGGTTAGAAATGGCTAGATGGACAGGTAACTTCCCAAACAAAATGGAGGGTATAAAGTTAATAAAGAATGTCTAGGAGTCAGAGGGGTGTGCCAAGATGGTGCCTTCAGTTTATCAGTTTGTTCTGTACTATTCAAATGTGCCGGAAGTTATTATAGCACTGAGTGGTTCAGGTTTGGTAAGTAAAAAATATATATCTTGTGTCAGGATCAAATTATATTAGCAAAAAATCAGTAACTCAAAAAAATCTTCTCAGAAGGTATATGAACACACCATCTTAAGAGTATCAGTTTACAAAACTACTAGGCAAGACTCCATTTCTACCAAGAAGTATTTTCAGAAGATAATGGTTTCCATACAGTAATTATCCTCAAAAATAGACAACATGGATATGAAGGTAGACTATATACAACAGAAGGTCAATGCTAGGCTGAACTTCTAGAAAGTATGATCCAACAAAAAAATGCTCATATGGACAATATAGAAAAGTTTAAATGGCACTGAGGGAAAACTAGGTGAGCAAAAAAGAACAATGAATTTTGCTAAAACAAAATAACTGGCTGCTGGATAAGGTGGATGTTCTAGAAGTCAGACAGACAAGAAATAATTTAAGAATATATGTTGTCCCTGACAACATGACAGGAGAAATATGGTTAGTTTCCTTGCCAGCAGGATTCCAAAAGTTTTAAACCTTAACATGGTTTGTCCAGTGGTGTAGGGACAGTCCACAGATCTTTCAAAAAACATCTTATCAAGGAAGTAGTCCCTTACAGATCTCCGATTGTTAAATTCATCTCCCATTTGGATAAATGGCATGTTATTAGAACTGTTTGAGCAACTCCTCCTTATACAAAAATTGGTAATCCTAGGATCACATTTGATGATGGTGACTATTCACGCAAAGTAATGGAATAAAGGAAAGCTTAATTACTACTGGTGGAGTCTCTAAAATGTGGTAATAAGTGCTACATTTCATTGCAGCAAGATCAAAAGTTTCTCTATCAGAAATAAGTACATTTCTTTCTTTAGAATATGCTATTTACTTTTTTAAAGAGACTAAAATCATCAGCTATCTTCAGGAATAAATGGACAAGAGCCATACATGCCAGACTTTCAAGACGGCTGCACATTTAGAGACAGCTTAGTTCTAGCTCTCCTATTGTGAAAACAGAAACTTAACAGAGAAAGCCAGTGGACTTGTATTTCTCGCTAAATTTCAGTAAATGGCTAGTAAGTGTACTGCCTAAATGCCAGGAAAAAAGAAATATAGAGGACATGAAAGAAAATCAGCTACAGAAGGTGAGGAAAAAAACATTCCCCTGGATTCATGAAGCTCCATGCAAGAAAAAGGCTATTCTTGCATGGAGTGGTTCATGTCCATTTAGGATAGACGCGCGCCTTACATATGCATGAAGGCACGCTGCTATCTAGACAAAATGGACATGAACCAGGAACGAGCGCAGGGGGTGTGTGTCAGCAGTCCCAGCACCTGAAACATGCCCCTTCACTCTGAAAGTGCCATATAGCACTTTTTGACATGGATGAGTGTCAAACTATATAATATTAGAGCCTGGCTTTAATATTATATAGTAAACAAGTGTCCAGAGACACTGAAATGTAAAGAGCTAACATTTCAGTGTCCACGGACACTGAAAATAAATAAAAAAACACAAACACCTATAGAAGGCAGCAATCTTCAAGTGCACACCCCCAAATGCATGCACTCTTGGCCTAAATGCATGGAAGCAGTAGGGCAAGAGGAAAGGAGTAAAAATAAAAAATATAATAATATTTTTTTTCATGAAGTAAATCTGAAGTTTAAGTGCCACGCAGCTTAGCTTGGCTGAAATCCTGAAAAATGATAGACAAGTGCTACTGTGACAGACAATGTCATCAAGCTGCTGTAGTGTAGTGGTACTGCCATGGTATAGCTTGTAGAACATGCTTGGTTCGAATCCCCCCTCTGCCAAATTATTTAATAAACTTTTAAGGAATTTGAATGATAGATGTCAATCATGTCTCACGTATAGCACAGTAGCGGGTGGGAATATGTAAAATATAAATGTAAAAAACAATTTATAACTTTAATAATAAAAAATAGATTTAAGTAATGCTTTGCTAGTGTAAGCATTGCTTACCTGCATTAAGCTCTGCTTAGCTGGTGTAAGCATTGCTATGCGGATTTGCATGGAGCTAAGCATAGTGCAGCGTACTAAAACCGGCCAATCACAAAAAGTGGGGGGAAACAGCCCTATTTAAACTGCACAGGCGGGAATACAGCCATAACCATTTGGGATTGCATATAGCAGGGCCAAAATGGCTGGTGTCGGAGAAGGTGTGCGCTTCCGAGCACAATATTGGGGCATCCAGGAGTCCAGGGTCATTGTTGGGCACCTAGTTAAAAACTATGATGGCAGGCTGCTGCAGGGCCAGTACTGGGGGTCGCAGTACAAAGCAGAGGCCTGGGACCAGCTTGCACTTGATCTCACCAGAGCCACTGGCATACCCCGGACTGGTGAGCAGGTACATCATCAGCATAACAACCTGAAGTGGAGGACAGGTGCATTCTTGGACCAGTGACTCCAAGAAGCCTGAGCACAGGATGTCCCACCTGTCTGTAAGAATGCAGTCTTATGTATCTCTAAGTATGGAAAAAGTTCAACTTGTGACTGTGCAGGTGTGATTAATATGTGATGTCTCCCCATACAGCTGCTGCGGAGAGGTCCCAGAATGTGCAGGTTCATGCACAGCAACTGGCCTGGCTGCATCAGCAGTATGGTGAGTAAAGAATACCCCTATTATTAGCAGTAAGAAATCAAAATTATAGTAACGGTTGTACTGCTTGTATATATAATTGTGCTGTAAAAGTCAGCAATAAATGCCTATGTCAAGCTGCCAGTGTTACAATGGAGTATTCCCAGCTGCTGTGTAAGACAGATATCAGTAGCAAACAAGGTACAATATGCAGCAGAGGAATATTAGAATATGTATGAGTTTGTCTGAGTGAACCTGCAAGGAAAGTGCCATGTCAGGGCTACTGTAACAGTTAGAAATGAAAAGCATTCCTCTGTGCAGATCATGCAGGAATAGTAATTGTGGAGTTCTGAGTCATACACGGATATGTATGTCAAAAACTAATAAAGGTGATTCCAAACACTGGTGTGTGTCATCTCACTTGTACCTGATAAATAGAAATGTTCATGTTCTGCAGAATGCATTAACTGAGGTGAACTGATTTAGCACTACTTGTCTGCATACTTTAGATTGGGCATGTCAAATAACTGGAAAAAAGCAACAGTACATATTCCCATCAGAATGTGTTTTACTTGTTCGTCTGACAGCATTGTCCTGTGTTAACCTTTCCATTACAGCTGTATGTAGCTGTGAATGTGCTGAGAAATGTATAAGGCTAACAGGTGCAGACCTAAAATCTACACTGTGTACTCAGGAATCTAAATTGCAATATGTAGTTGTAAAACAGTCAAATGTACAATCCAACTAATCTGCACATGCTTCACAAACAGTAACACCAATATCTGTTGTGTATGCATAAAATGCACTGAAAATGGGAAACAAATAATGCAACATGTGATAATAAAAGTACTGTGCACAAAAATATGTACTAAATAGAAATGTCACAAGCAAAACATAACACTTCTCCAGTAGCTCAGTCTGATAAGAACTAGGCCTGTAGTTCAATTTTGTGCACACACAGCACAGTTCGAATCTGGGGACCGCCACTAACATCTCAGTCTGGTTTTACAGTTTTAAACTGCAATCTGAATAGAAAAAATAATGTACTGCAACACATGCATTTTCCATACTGGGCACACAGGTAAAGCATTCTGAATAGAAATACTAGTATGATCTGTATAACTATGAAAGGTGTACAATTGCTGAGTTGACTAGCTCCAGTGTCACAAGCAAAACATAACACTTCTCCAGTAGCTCAGTCTGATAAGGACTAGGCCTGTAGTTCAATTTTGTGCACACACAGCACAGTTCGAATCTGGGGACCGCCACTAACATCTCAGTCTGGTTTTACAGTTTTAAACTGCAATCTGAATAGAAAAAATAATGTACTGCAACACATGCATTTTCCATACTGGGCACACAGGTAAAGCATTCTGAATAGAAATACTAGTATGATCTGTATAACTATGAAAGGTGTACAATTGCTGAGATGACTAGCTCCAGTCCTACAAATAGATGCAAGCTAGACATCCACACACTGTAGTCTGGCACAGTCAAGCCCCAGGTGTCACTCTGTCATGGATAGTTTCCCCAGTTGTCAAGAAACCTGCACACAGAGCATGTCCCAGTAGATGTATGTGAAAGACACAGCACACACACCAGAGCCTGCAACAAAAATGTGAATCTGAAATATGTGTAGAAACAGCAATGTAATGTGCACACAGTTCATATGGACAGGCTCACAGGTAAAGAAATCAGTATAGAAACAGGTCTGATGTGTATAACTAAAATAAGGGTACAATTGCTCTGCTGAAATCTACAGCTGTTGGTGTGCTGTAGCAGCCCCATGGCCTAAGTAGAGTGTAAGTGTGGTCAGAATGTAGAGTAGTGAATAGTAGTGTACTGACAAATATAATTGATAGCAGTTGTCAGTTGAATCTGTTCCCTTCCCCAACCACTCAACTGTTCCAACCATTACATTGAAACCAACATGGGTATGTGCCTAAACAAACTTCTTCTGTTGGGACCATTGTTCCATTTGGTTCATCATTGTTTAAACTATGTGCATACTAATATCCCCTGTTGAATAATCATCTTATTGCCTGGCTGACATACCACTAACTGGCATGCTGTTGCAACCCTGAATGCCATTCCATATATGCATGGGTTCTGTTTGCTATGGCACTGTTATAATTGCACTGTTTTGGGTTAATGGGAATATCCATGCATGCTATTTTGACTAATGTTGTAATGTGGTGTGCATCACTAACCAATATTAATTGTTAATTTCCACACCATAGCACATATGGGAAGGCAAATCCTAGCGGATCCGCCTCTCCCACCCCACCTGGCCAAGGCACCAGATCCCAGCATGTCTGGGCCCCATCCCAGGCCTCCCTCATCTGCTGGTCCTGCACGACCCTTGGTGGAACCGCTGCAGGTGATGGGGCTCACCCCACTGCAAGTGGGCGCGGTGAAGACATCGTCACCTGGGATGAGGTCTGTGGCATGCTGCGCAGTGTCCTCCAGATGGAGCTGGATGACCGCCTGTACCAGGTGGAGGGCAGGCTGTCACAGCTAGAGTGCCAGGCAGCCCCTCCAGCTCAGTCCCCAGCACAGCCACGTATGGGGCTGTGAAGGAGTAGTGGTGACTGCCATCGGGTGGGGACATCAGTGCCACTACTACCAACTTGAGGGCTTATGAGCCTCAGATTCCCAACCACCCTCCCTGTCAAGGTGTTTATCCCCCATGTGTCATACACCGCACCTGTCTGCTGTCCTGTCTGTCTGCAAATACAACCTCTCTCCTACGAAACCTTCCTCACCACATTTACCAATAATCCTTCCTTAACAGCCAACTCTCACCTTAAAAAAGAGGCATCTGTCCCACAAAAAAATGTCCCATACATAGCTCTGCATTTCATCGAGACATGTACCTAGCACACAATCTAACCCTACCAATCATCTGTATTGTATGATGCCCACACACCTCCCTGTAGGGTGTGAGGTTCCAAATTCTAAATTGCCCACATTGAAAGCAGCTGTTGCTGCCAAAGAAATGCAGAGCTATGGTCCTTTCCTACACCCGTCCTGCACATCCCTACTTGTTTCTCCTCTTTTTTGTCCCCCTGCTTGCCCCAATTTCACCACTTTCCTATCTCCCTTTTTTCTTTTCTTTATTTGAAATTAGTGTGGGTTTAAGCAGCCGTAGGTGAGCGAAGTGAAGCTAAGCTCATGTAAGCATCGCTTAGCTCCACGCAAACCCACTTACAACTGTTTTAAAGTGCCTTAATCACTCTGTCTCCAACAGCCCCTGTTCAGCCCAACAAGAAAATAAGCAGCCCTTGCAAGTCTCAAACCCAGGACCCTGCACACTATACCCAAAGTGATTTACCACTAAGCCATGTCAGATATAAATAAATCTGATGTTTTCCTCAGACATATCATCCAGCACAGTCATTCAACAGTAGAGGAAATATATATATATATATGTATATATATATATATATATATATATATATATATATATATATATATATATATATATATATAGATAGATAGATATATGTAGATGTATGTATGTATGTATATATGCACACACACATTATATATATATATATATATATATATATATATATATATATCAAAGAACACAATAGATACATATATAACCAAAGGCACCATTAATGGGGGTGAGGGGGCCCAAATTAAGGACCTCTTGTAACTATTGATATCATCCCCTCCTCCACAGCTGAACAGATCTGCCTTGCAAAATAATACTAACACTTGCAAGTCTCATACCCAGGACCCTATACAACACAGCCACAAAAAGTTAACAGCAATCCATCTCAGCTGTATGATGTCAGGATGATATCAATAATATATCCTGCAGAACAGATTGTCTACCATAGGGAATGTACAATGTGGAAGCAGTACACATTCCAATGATATGTACACACACATATATGCATATACATACATACATATATATATATATATATATATATATATATATATATATATATATACACACACACATATACATATATTACTACGTATAGATATGTTTAGGAATATACATATTTATAGGGTGCACAGCATATTGAACACCCAGTATTCCTACAGTTGCCACCTTTTAAAATGGACAGTGTTCGATTCTCTCATACAAAAGATAATTATTGCATGAAACATATACCCACAGAGAAGTCAAAGAATATGACACCACACACAGGTTTGCATACATAGAAATGTTTGTGTACTATTTCAGTTGTATATGCCATTTCATATAGCAGTTAGGTGTTTGAAATACATACTAACTGAATAATGCAACTCTCAAGCAAACATTTTATACAGTAATCTGAAAGCATAACATATGTTGCTGTCCAGGCCAAGGCCTTCAAGTAGTACAACAGTAAAGAAACACTGGCCTGGAAGATAAGAATCAATCAACACTAATTAATGCAGATGTAGTTCAGCAGCCTCCAATTACACTATGTACACAATCCCTAGGGGGAAAAGAATTAAGCTGTCACAATGAAAATGTATCTGTTACATAACAATACTTAACTTAAAACATCACTATCACACTGACAAACAGAACTATATGTAAGACAGTAAGCACTAGCCCACCACTGTTCCCATGGTGAAATGTATGTAAATGTACAGCCATATACCTTAAGGTGTCTTACTACTGATATCCCTCACATGTTGTAACAGCTAGGTTATAAATGGTGCATACCCCTCCCTCATAGAATGACTTACAAGGGCATATAACAGTGTTACATACACTGACCTCTGGACTGTACAAGGTCACACACGTTTTGTCCAGCTGTAGCCCACATATATATAGACCCAACCCCACAATATTTGTGGGGGTCCACAACATCACTGGAATGATGGCAGGAATGCCGGCACTACATAATAATAGGCCACTACTTAACAACCTCTTATTGTTTGACATATGGACAAAGCCTAGTATATAGGTGGAGGACAGAGGCTGGAACACAGGGCCAGATTTGCAATATTGTTGTTATACACTGTGAAAGTTGCTGCTGTTACAAGATTGGTTGCAACATACCCTTATTCAGGAAAGAAACACAAATGGATGTAGCCATGTACTGATAGCACTCAACAGACAGAATACCACTGATATATCAGAGACAAGACCTGTGTGGTGAACAGACAAAACATAACAGCCAATCCTTTGGCCATCATGTACATAGGCCCATTGTTGAGAGCTATGCAGACAGACTGCATTCCATGCTAAACTAGCATGTACACACAAACCCTGTAAAACTAGCTGTATACAATGCATATAACAATACTACTCACACTTTCCATAGGTCTGGAACCTTCTGCAAATATGTAGTTGGCCTGTGTCTGCATGTCCTGTTGTAAGAGGTATTGCTACCTGTTGTCTGTAACACTGCTCCCACACACAGGAAGATTATCTTCCATACAGGAAAGGTAAAGGGACAATGTCCACATGATGTAGACATTTATAGTAGTGGGTTGCCATGACAGTGGTAATTGGAAGTACTACACAGCTGGCTACATGCAAGTAGCAAGTGGTGAATACTGGTTGATGCAAAGGCCATCACCTGATTATGTGCATCACCTACAAAAGCCATGCTGCAATCTATTCAAAGCAGCTCAATCCCTGTAGTGGAGAGAGAGACAGAGACAGAGAGAGAAAAACAAACAAACAGGAAAAAAAAATATCTAAACCAACTAAAACTACAAAACAACCCTATATAACTAAAGGGAACATAAAAGTGTACTCAGAATAGAGGACAATACTACAACAGGTATGTGTAACATATATGCATGTAATTGAATGTAGTACTTGGTCTATAATAATGGGATAGATGATGTGGAAAGATTTATATGTGCCATCAGGAGTTGGAATGATGTACTGCTGAACAACTGTTATGGACATAGTGTCTGGCCCTATGGGCAGTGGGACATACCTGTCAATTGTGCAGATCAGCACTGAATGACAAGATGTAAGCCATCATAGTGTGTGTTCTGTACCTCAAGACATGTATATTAGTGTGGCAAATAGCTGGTGGTGGAAATAATGTCATTATGAGTTTCAGACCGCACCACTTGTAGGACAGTCATGTTAACATGAAATGTAGCATTCACAAACACCATAGGTGTGTAGTAGGCTTACCTGCATTCTGTCACTTTATATACCCCTAATGTTAGGCTGTGTCCACATGTGACACCTGTGTTGTAGCAAGGCAGAACAGTGCAGTTGTGGAGAAAGGAGAGTGTGGACCTGATGTTTGAATGCACCCCATATATATACATAGACATACATGTATGTCTACATATATACAAACACACACACATTATATATATATATATATATATATATATATATATATATATATATATATATACACACACACACACACACACACACACACACACACACACACACACACACACACACACACACATACACACACACACACACACACAATTTCCCCTACTGTTGAATGACAGTGCTGCATGATATGTGGGAGAGAACATCACACATATCCACACACACACACACACACACACACACACACATATATATATATATATATATATATATATATATATATATATATATATATATACATACACACACAGTAGTAAGTGGGTGCAAAATGGACAATCCATGTTGGGAACACATTGCCCTTGTTTGTGAAGGAGGGATTGGTATGTTGGTGAAGGATAGTAGGTATATTTGGGGAGGTAGGTTGGGTTGGAAGACAGACAAGACAGCATACAGAGGTGGTATATGACACATGTGCTGGGTAAACAACTTGGATGGGGAGTAGTGTTTGGAATGTGGAAGCCCATGAGCCCCCATATGGAAACAATGGGACTAAGGTCCCCACCCATGGGCAGTCACAACATTACCTTCACGGCACTGAAGGTGCCTGGGCTGGGGGCTGAGCAGGAGGAGCATGCAGACCCTGTGATTGTGTACTGAGGGCCTCAAGGTGGTGTAGCACATCCCCCAAGTCTCTGTGGAGCTCCCTATGCACCAGACCCTGGACCTGACTTCGGGTGACAAGATCCTGTCTGTGTGTGCTCCCGGGGGGGGGATGAACACCATCCCCTGAGGTGGTTGCACCTGAAGGTAGTGCAGAACCAGTAGATGATGAGGTCCCGGGGTGGGTCCCAGATGTGCTGTGGCCTGGTAACAAGGCCAGATGAGGTGGTTCTGCTGGGAACTGTCTTCCCAAACATGCTATTGTGTCACGGTTACAGAACATATGTGGGTAGTAATAGTCCACACATTCCAGGATTATGTCTAACAGCATGTATAGATATCCTCATTAACACAAAACACCAGATTTTGAAGCAGTAACATAACAAACAGAACACATGCATATATGGAACCATAGTGGCCCTTACAATGGCATGCAGGTGACATTGTTCGCAACAGGCCACCAATGATAGCGTTTCAACATGGAACATGACTACAAACATATTGCACAAATTGTTGTACAATACGATATATGTCCCAACAGTAGATTTGCTGTAAACATACCCATTGAGTTGTGTCTTCAGATTATTGTTGCAGATATGGTGGGGGGGAGACAGAGATGTGTATTAGCAACCATTATATCCTTGCAGTATGAGGTCCTCAGACCTTTTTTCCTCTTTATGTCTTTCAGGCACCATGCCACTGGAACGCTTGCCGGTGTACTCCTCCCAGGAGAATGAGGTCATTATACAACACCTGGTGCAGCACTACCACACCCTGTTTGGATGTACAGCCCATGATCTGCAGGAGAGGACCACCCTGTGGAATGAGCTCATCCACAGGGTAAACGATGTCAGCCTGCATAACTGCAGTTATGAGGAGGTCCGACATTGATGCACTAACTTAGTCCGCCATGCCCATCAGCGTGATACTGCGGTTAGGAGGGACCAGCTAGCCACAAGGGGTCATGCCATCCAGCCCCCCCAGCACATGCTGAGGAGCTCACCAGCCTCAGGGCACCTGCCCGCCTGCAAACATAAGATCCTGCGGAGAGCATTGTGGATGTGGGTGCGATCCACACAGTGGATAAGGAGCATGCAGGTAAGGCCACAGGGCACATCAGTAGACCACTGTTGCTTATCCATCTGCATCTGTAGAATTTAATCATGTATATGTGAGATAAAATATATATGGTCTGTTGCTGCATTGTAGTAATAAACAGAAGTGCATAATCTGTAGTATTGTGGGTTTGTACTGTTTATGTACTGTAATGCTGCTCCCACTGTGTACCAGCACCACAGGTGTGGCTACTGACATCACATTTCTCACACAACTATGTAGGTCCCTCTGGTATACCTCTGGGGCAGCAGCCTGTAGCTGGTGACTATGGTGTTGTTTTTTCAGGTTTGCCAATACACCAGCCATGTTATGGCCATGGTATTTGCCATGCACACATTTAACACACCTACCCATAATGCATGCTGTACATGTTCACTTATTGTTGCTGCTAACTGCACTGCATCACAGTGGTCACCATGGTGGCATATCTGAAAGGTATTTAAGAGTCCTGCAATATAACTAACAACTTGTCATTGCAAGATGTGTGCACAGAGATGAACATAATGGTGGGACAAATGGCCTACAATAGGAACATGTCTGAAACATGACCTTTATACAGTGCTATAACAGTATATATACCACTATTTCAATGACAACTGTTACAGATCTACACAATGGCATATCACAATACCACATTCCACAACCCTTACAACCTGTAATGTGGTCCTACCATGAGTAATGAATGTGTAATATGGAATCCTATGTTAGGACAGCAAACATGGGGAACACATACTTTAACAAACACTGGAAGCATATGTGTGCATACAGTCCAAATAACATATTGCGGAAGCAGCTTTTGAGGTACTGACAGCATTCACTCTTCATGAGTATGGACCTTCCAGCAAGGACTGGTCCTCAATGTCACACCAAGAAATGGTCTGCTGTCCAAGACGTTTGTCCATCAAATGTGCCCACTTACCTGCAACAGAGGCAGCCGTGGCTTGCACACATCTTACAAGCCATGGAATGGATCCCTTACCCGACAGGTAGCATGCAGGAGTGGGACATGTAGCCTTAACTCACCATTGCATATACCATGGCAAAAAGTGCAGACAGTCATGTATGTGGTGAGGATGTATGGAACAAGATTAATGTAGAAAATAAACAGATGGCCATCCAATACAGATGATGACACATGTTGCAAACTGGTCATGCAGGCTGCCTAGTAACATGCTGTAACACTGAGGGAGTTGCAGGAATGTCTAGCAAGTACTGGCTGTGCAGTACCTGTGTTGACAATCACCTGGACTCTGCATAAGTGTGGCCCATGTGTTAGGGTAATCTGATGGGACAGTTGTTCCACAGGAAACATCAGCCAGGGCTCTCTACATGTAATGTATGCATAACATCAAAAGTCCCCCAAAGGCATGTGTTGCAATGTATACTGGTGTACCAAGACCAAGGTGGAAACCTACAGACAGTATCAATTAAGATATATGTGCTGCACAACCAACACCTCACCCCACATCAGGCCCACCATCCCCATCTGTACCTTGCTGGTGCCAGTGTACACCTCTATGTTTGCTATTCATTAGCAGGGACTAGGCCGGTACACATGGTGCTCAGAATATGGGACACTGCAAAATGGCACACATGTAGCCCATAGTTGTCAAGCATCTGCAAAATGGCTGAGGATGTGGAGGGGGTGTCATCCTGAAACACAACAGTGAACTGAAGCAGACATCCAAAGCTCGCTAAGAATGGCTGTATCTGCACACAGTCACGGTCATGAATTTTGGCAGACATAACTCTGACTCCACAGCAATAGTGACGGCACTGTGTGACCTCCAAGGGTTGTGCACGAGTTGACCTTGCAATTGTGCAGAGTTGGGGATATTTGTAGGGCAGAGTGACCAAATACTGGCAAATGCAGATTGCCCATGCTAGTATACCCCTTCCAGGAATAGTGACTGATGTAGTACACTTAGTTGGTGCAATAAACCATCATAAAGGTGTGCACACACATGCCCCCACAAATTGTATTTCTCAATCAGCATCTGCACAACTAACACATTTGTTTGATACTGCATTTGATTGCACAGGTCATGTCACATATCAGTTTTGTGTAATGTTAACATGTGCAGTAATGTGGCTCCATGGCATATCCGAGAAGATGGTGCCATGTCAATAAGGGTGTGTACACTCCCCATAGCCACAATAAAGTTTGAAGGTTGTCACTGTAATTGTATTTTATTAGCCATAGATGCACAGCTGATGATGAGATCTGTAAATCAGACAACAGGCATTCACAAATGACATCTGTCCACATATCATCCCAGGTATGTGTCAGAGAAATACATAGGGACTGTGAGCAGCAGAGCAAACATAACTGACACACATACACACATTCAGCAATGGTGTATACACCTGTGAGGTATGGTGCACAGTACATGCCACGGTGACGAACAGTTGCACAGCAATACTGTGTACATGGGTGCAGTGTGTTCCAGGGGAAGGGGCATCACCTGACACAACTCATGCATCACAGAGATGTATAATGTTGGTAACAGGGATGGACTATAGCTGCACTGCATGCTGTTGAGTGCCATACGTCATGCATGTTGACACATGGGTAATGAGAGATCTGTGTGTAATATCTTTGTGCAACCTCACCTGTAAGTGTGTGTGTGTGTGTGTGTGTTTGTGTGTGTGTGTGTGTGTGTGTGTGTGTGTGTGTACTGTTAAGCAATGACGTACAGGTCTTAAAGTGTGTTTCTTGTTTTCCCCTCACAAGTGGAGAGGTGGGTCAGGGTCCCTCCTGCAGGCAAACTGATGTTAGTGCCCATACAGACACTGATAATGATGATAGGTGCGTTGAGGCACAGGCGGGGTTGTCATATGTATATGTTTATATATATATATATATATATATATATATATATATATATATATATATATATATATATATATATATATATATATATATATATATATATATATATATATATATATATATATATATATATATATATATATATATATGTATATATATATATATATATATATATATATATATATATGTATATATATATATATATATATATATATATATATATATGTATATGTATATATATATATATATATATATATATATATATATGTATATGTATATGTATATATATATATATATATATATATATATATATATATATATGTATATATATATATATATATATATATATATATATATATATATATATTGCTATACATCTGTATATTGCTTTATATATATATATATATATATGGACTTATATAGATCTATTATATATATATATATATATATATATAGATATATAGATATGTATATATCTATATATTCATATATGTATAACATATGTCCATAACATGTAGTTGAGTCATACCCCAGCAATAGTCACAACCTCTTAGTGCAAGGGGATGTTAAGTATTGCAGGTATACATGTAGACTTTTGCTACTGTGACAGGGGTTGTCTTAATAGAAATGTGTGGGAAGTCACATCTGATATTGACATGTACGCCATCAGTTACTGACACACATCATAAGATCATCATAGTACAGTACCACACAAATCACAGTAATGATCCTGTGGAATATAACAGAGATATGACCAATAAATGTGGACAGTCTGACACATTCTAGTCAGTCCAGAGGTATACACAGCACCCCTTAGTGCAAGACATGTGGACTAAGCCTGACAAAGTGGATGTTTACAGCCATGTAAATGGGGATATCATGAAAATACTGGAATAGATAAGCTCACACAGTTTATGCATTCACACACACCTGTCTGTCCTGACACATAACTGGAGGAGCAGAGCTCTCAAGCCCACATACTACCCACTAATTAGTGACATACATATGTACAGCATCCCACTGCTTTGTCAGAAATACACAACAATTATGGTGGCCCGGCATCAGTACATGTGACAATATCTGGACATAACATCACACTGGGTAAATACACTGAGCTGCTAGGCATGTCACAAAGCACTGTGCAAACTACAGGCAGACTGCCACAACACTGGCCCTCATTTCATATGGGGGAATACACATGTACCTGCAAATATAGCAGGCTCTACATGCATGTAACAGCATGGAGTAACAGACATCTGTGTGAAAGTGCATACCCACAACCAATCTGAAAACAGCCACAGTCATATATGGTAAGCATACTTAATATTACAGTATATGGACTGTGTGAACAACACCATCCTCATATGTGCCACTTACACACCAACCCTACATATACTGGGCCAATACACAGTGTATTCCGATGCTTGACTGTAGTATGGGACATGTGTCGGTCTGGCCCTACAAACATGTATGCCGGTAGGGTACCTTACACTGGAGCAGCATGCAACATCAGATAGAATAGGACCAAGAACAATGACATCTACCACAGTCTGTACACAGGCCAAGGTACATATTCACATTACACACTCTGCCGACAATCACCATAAGTACACAGACCTCACTACTGTACACACTACAACAGAATATCCAGGTTTTGTCCTCAAATACAAGGCCTATTATGTATAACATGTCTAGCAGTCTGGTATCTCACTGACTTGTTATCAGGTATGATGTCAGTAAATAATGATGTACAGCACATATGCACCTTTTTCTGCATGACATATGTACAAAGGTTGACAGAGTTGTGGCTGGAGTCACTAACACAGGGCCAATAGCAACATGTCAATATGTCATCTCACCCACTAAAGGGCCCATCTCAATACCAAAGATTGCCAAATTCCGGTAATTATGGCCGCACAGGTAGAAACCACACTCTCCAAAGCTAAGAATACAGCATCCATGGGACCAGATGACATCCTGGGATGTGAACTACAAAATTAACTGGCACCTTACCTAAGTGTCATGTTTAATCATAGCCTCACCTCAGGCTTCGTGCCCACTGAGTGGTGCACAGCTACAGTTATCCCACTCCACAAGGGGGAATCCACCTTGGATCCCAGGAACTACCATCCCATCAGTCTGATGAGCCTGATCTGCAAGGGCATGGAACACATTAAAATGGAACTTATAATCAAAGACATTGGCAACCTTCAAACACTGGACCCCACCCAGTTTGGGTTTGTGAAGGTCCAATCTTGTCTTCTGAGCCTGATTGACTTCTTTGAATCAGTCTCCAGAGCTGTCGATGAGGGTAAAGTGGTCCACACAGCCTATCTGGACCTCGCCAAGGGCTTCAACACCATCCCCCACTCTGAATTCATAGATAAACTTACTAAGCTGGGCATAAATTCGTACATCACTTGATGGGTTGCCAACTGGCTTACTGACAGAATCCAGACTGTAAAAGTAGCCAACTCAAAATCCAGCTTGTGACAAGTGGAGTACCTCAGGGTTCAGTCCTGGGACCGCTCTTGTTTGGCATCTACTTCTCTGATATACAGGCCAACACAAAGTGACTCTGGCTAACAAAGTTTGCAGATGACTGCAAACTGGGAGTCATTACTGAATCCCCAAATAATGTGGATATTCTACAAACGGGCCTTACAGAAACAGATGCTTGGTGCCAGAGCCATGGGCTCAAGCTTAATGCCAAGAAATGTATAGTTATCCTCTTTGGTAAAAAACATGTACTCATGAATTACCACATAGGTGGCTGTACACTAAACACTGAAAGTGTGATGAGAGACTTAGGGGCACAGGTGGACAGTGGTCTCACCTTCAATAACCACATTGCTACAACAGTCAGGAAATCCTTCTATGTGGTACACCACATCACCAAGGGCTTTTCATCCAGAAAAAAGGAGGTCATTGTCCCACTGTACTCATCCCTCATTCGACCCATTATAATGAGTACAATGCCCCATTTGGTATGCACCTCATAAGACGTGCAACAGCTAGAACGGCCGCAGAAATACCTCACTAAAAGAATAACAGGCCTAAAGCAGATGTCCTATACTGACCATATAAAAAAAACTCCAGCTATACTCTGTGGCATATCGTCTACTCAGAGGCGATCTCTGCTTAACATACAAGGCCATGTCAAACCCTGAGCTGTTGGGCATGCTCCACGTAAAGAAATCCCAATCCTTCAGAGCCACACACTCCAGGGATCTAAACCTTGTCATCACAATGAACAAAACATGCTGGAGGGATAGGTTCCTGACCCAGAGACTCCCCATACTCTGGAATAGACTGACCATACATGTCAAGCAGAGCGCCTCCTTGGCCCTCTTGAAAATGAACCTTGATAATTGGATGGAAGATAGGAAATTCACCCGGGGATCATGTCAGTCACCCTGCTAGACAGGGTTCCAGGAAAGTAAATATTGTGGGAAGAAATATCCAGGGAATTGTTATGGCTAGGCTTGTATAGGCCCTAGGTCCGATAGCCTAGTACGAACCTATGAACCTATGTTGCTGTGATGAACTCATACATTTACTGGTGTAACAGGGTTTGTTGTGACATATGTTTACTGAGGGATATGAAGTCAGTAACTCACATGACTGTCACCATGTACTGACTGCAATTCTCAGAGTATGCTACTGCATTTCTAAAGATAGGACATGTGTGAATAACACAATACATGTAAGACTCCAAACACTGGCCAGTTTGCAGATAGCCCTACAGGTGGGAGTTTCCACCACCACATAACACTGTCATGACAGATATTAAATCATGTAGACCAGCCATATCCACACAATCCCTGTTAAACCAACATTACTTCAAATGTAGAAGAGCAATACTTACATTCTGTCCCCATGTCTGGAACATCCCCCTCCTGTTTGTTGGCCTGTCTCCACAGTGTATGTTTGTCAAACACCGACATGAAGTCCTGCTCACAGTAAATGAAAAGGGCCAACACCCACATGATGCTCTTAGTTATAGGAGTGTGTTTCCATGCAATTAGCTATAGGAATGATACCACAGCTGTTCCACATGCAATCAGCTAGTAGGACTGCAATTCATGCACAGGCCATCAGCTGATCATGAGAATCACTTACAAAACACAAGCTGCTGCCTAAGCAAAGCAGGTGTACTTTTCCATATCTGCCAGAGAAGGAGTGAGAGAGATAGACAGAGATAACGTAATAAAGGAAGGGGGTAGGAGAGTAAGAGCTAAGCATGTTTGTGTCACACACTTACCAGTACTGGGTTTCAAACCCCTGCCTGACTATGTATCGCTATTACATTTTTATGCAGTTATTTCACACACCACGGAGTTTACCTCTAACATGCATCTTTGAAGGTGAGTGACATCAGCAACAGTGATAAAGGAGGGTAAGGTAAGTGTAGTACATGTGGGTGTCCACAAAAGCAGGTGTCAAGAAAGACACAACCACACTCTCTCAGGGACTCACACACATTATCACAGTTGGCAGGGTCAGGATTAAAACTCCTAACTACAGTATTACGCAGGTATCACATGTGCCACAGAGGTTATCAGGCTGATATAAGGGCAAAGGGCATGTCAAAGTGACTGACATCAGAAAGAGTGCTACAGTAGGGCAATGGGAGGTGTACTGAGTGTGAATGGCATCCAAATCATTAATCTCCAGACTCACACACACACACACACACACACACACACACACACACACACACACACACACACACACACTTGCCAGTACTGACATGCATGGGTTCATTGCATCACAGATGTGTTGTAGTTGACTGCGCCAGAAGGCTGTACAAGGTTAAGCAAAGGGTACACCTTGGGATCAGGCCACATGACAATGGTCTGCAGTGTGGCTCATGGGTATAGTCCCTGGATTGGCCCACACAGGTGGGTATTGTATTCACCATCCACTCATTTGGGTTACTATTGTGGGTGGCCAGTGCTGTGCAATGCTTGACATGTATGTGTTCCATATTCCATAACATGGACTGTGTGTGGGTTGTGCACATGTCCCACTTGCATGTTCTGTGACATGTGTAAGTGTTCCTGGGGTCTCTGGGGCATGTTGTGTGGACAGATGTTATCATCCGATGTGGCATTCCTGACCTCATGTGGCGAGAACTGTCAATAGATACCAGATTGACCCTGCACCTACACTGACAGCATGATGCAGGTATTCACTGGTGTTAGCAGCATCTGTCCATACAGGGCATGTGTATAAGACATGGTATTTCCTTTGAGGGTTACATTTGCAGACTCTACAGTTGTTGCAGGCATCCAGTGGGGAACAGAGCAAAGGACCACTGTAAGCAATGATTTGCCTATTGTAGGGATGGAACAGGGTGCCATGTCCTCTGTAGTCCACTGCAATCACAACGTGGTTACTATCTGTGGGCAATATGCAGGGAACTACCAACATAGTGGTTGTTGCCTTGCCAAGTGTGTTTGTGTATGAGACATGGGTGGAGAGCGTTCTCTGGGTAATGCCTATATTGTTCACAAATCCATAATGTCACATGAAGGAATATGGATTGTCTACACCAGCCTCTCTGCTGTTTGACATTTGTTTTCCTTGTAAGGTGGACATTGTGACATATAGTAGGTCCTCAGTATAAGAAATTTGCAAAACCCACCCCACAATTAGTCCTGTTATTACACAATCACAGCCACCTCCACACAGGATACTGATCTCTCTCACACACACACACACACACACACACACACACACACACACACACACACACACACACACACCCTTACCTAGCTATGTATTGCTACTACAATGTACCACATTTACTGCATGTGCCATGGAGCTTACAGGGCTAGCCCTACTCCAACAGTGCATTTCAAGGTGAATGACTTCAGCAGACTTGCTAAAGTAGGGCTATAGAAAGTGTAGTGACTGTGACTGACCTCAAAAGCATTGATAACTAGATGCACAAACACACACACACACACACACACACACACACACACACACACTCACACACACACACACACACACACACACACACACGCACACACACACACACACACACACACACACACACACACACACACACACAGTCTCACAGTTGCCATGTCTGGAATTAGAACTCCTACCTAACTAGTACATCACACTATAGCATTACGCAGGTATAGCAAGTGCCACAGAGTTTATAGGCCTAGCCCTACTCCAACGGTGTATTTCAAGGTGAATGACAGCAGCAGGCTAGCTAAAGTAGGGCAATGGAGAGTGCAGTGTGTGTGAATGGGCCATAAACCATTCCTCTGGAAGCACACACACAACTTTACATTTGACAGGACCGTGTATACAATTGCTATGCAGGTATCACAAGCACCACTATAGTGAGGAGGGCTACCAGAAGCAAATGTCTACAGTGATAGACATTTGCACATCATGTAGTACTGGCCAATTGGATGTGTGCTGGGTGAGACAGGCCTCATGATGGGAAGCTCTTTGCCACTGTCTGTCACTGTCTTCCCCACATCTATGTATGTGTATGTTTGACCTATTATAGTATGTTGTCCTTGGATATATGTGTGTATTCCTATCCGATGTGTGTGCAAAGCACGACTGGCGTGCAATGTGGAGTGTGTACACAGACATCTATGACTGACACATATGTATAGTCCACTGTTGTTGCCAGACATGGGCTTCATTTCTGTAAGTGTGGGAGCATGCCCAGTATGACCCTTTCGTATTTTGTTGTCAGACATGGGCCCTTCTATATTTTGTTGTTAGACATGGGCTTCATTTCTCTAAGTGTGGGAGCATACCCAGTATGACCTTCTGTATTGAATGTGTGAATCCATTCCAGGTAGGTTGTACTCCAGTGCAGACATTTGTGTTCTACACCTACAGCTAGCAACCTGTTTCTGCAGGATATCTGTAGATGGGTTGACACTAGGGGGTCACAATGGGCAAAGGATAGTAAGATACTGTAAATAATTGTGTCTGTGCTGATTCTGCTACATGGTTTTGGTGTTATCAGAGATATTCAGACATATGTACTGTTTTACACTGTGATGTTTTATGTCATCAGCTACTGACAGGTATACATATTTGCTTGCAGTAATTTCCTAGGAAATACAAGATGAATGAAGCTGTGTCCAGTATTGTGGTCTGCAGCCTACATATTCTTGCACAATCATGCCATTCTGGAGGGGGAGCTGCAGACACTTGCTGATGGGTCTGTGTAAATGGTTCAGCATCTTGGTACTGTGGTGGATGAGGATCCCATGCTTGTACATCTATCAACTTGACAGAATGGCCATATCCTGCTGTGGCCATACCTCACAGCTGTACAGATTCACACAGGTTACCCAGAGACAGGGCTCATATTTCTGGTCATTACCCCTTCACATTGTGGTTTATGAGCAGGTTTGTAGCCATCCATTCCTGTATGTGCACACATCTGAGTTTCAGACTTCACACACTCCATGGCGTCCATGCTTCTACTGCTCCCCTGTTATTCTATCCTCTTCCTAACATTATGCAAATGTTATCTGATAAGTATCCCTGTAGTTCTCACTTCATCCCAGCAGTATTTAGGGGTTGGTCCACACCATGCAGTAGGACATGGTGGACACATGGGCACCGGAACCATAGAGCCAGGGGGATGGGGAGCCCCCCCCCCCTTTACAGCTGTGAGACCTGTTGGGAAAAATTAGTAAAGTGGAGTTTTCATTCTAACGTGGATTCACACACGGTACTTTAACTAATTAAACTAGATGTTCTTGTTCTCTTATTGCTCTGTGTTACAGGAGTTATGCTGCCTCTGTTCCCTTGGTGTTGCTAGGGCCAGACTCATGCTGGTAAGGAGAGTTTTATTCTTTTATCCGCAGGAGGTGTGTGTCTCTGTGTCTGTGTTCTGTGTGCGTGTGTAAAATGCCTCAGTTAGGTATACCTGGTGGTTAGTGTTACTCAGGCTTGAGCCTGAATTCTCTACACATACCACCACTTGTAATTCACAGAGCTGAGTCCATAGCTCTTAACTGTCCAGATTTTCACAGAATATTTGGCTCATACCTTTGGTCTGCTCCTCTTAAAATATGTGGCTTTTTGACAAATCAGTGAGAACTGAATTCACTAAATAATTATAGCCCTTTAAATTTCAGTCTTCCTGTCTTTCAGGAAACACATGATAACACAAAACACTTTATTTTAGCAACATTCTAAGATTATACATGCAATATTTAAAATGTGTCCCTGGTTTTGGGCCTTTGCCCTCCCCCCCAAAAAAAAAAATTTTTGTTTTTTTTCAGATTTCTTGTGCTGCAAAGTTGAGAGATTTAGTTGTGTCAAGTGGATTTTACAAGGAGCTGATAACTTCAGGGGAAGATAAGTTAAGTGCTACTTATGCTAAGCTGTTTGCATAGTTAGTAGCACAACATATAGTATATTTGCTTTTGATGCAGAAGGCTGTGGGTTCTACTCACACAGTATGCAGATAAATCGCTGATGCTGTACTTATTTGTACTTTAAAGGGAGTGGATGCTGCAGTCCTATGAATGTTCTCCTTTGGAGGACTTACCTAGTAACTATGAATCTGTCATCAGTTTGACATCCATTCCCCATTGCAAAATTACTAGCTTATCATTTTTTAATGTAGCATAGGCAATTTATTCTTCAAGGGCAACAGGCACTTTATTTGTAGATGAAACAATGAAATATAAAGGTGTTTGCTAGCAGCAATCTCTTCATTAGTTACAGATCCCTTCAATGTGGAATTATTTAGATTACTTACTTCTACAGATATTTTGCATATTTACTGATACTGGTGGATTGTAATGACAGAAGTCTGAGGGGCCTTTTATGGTTGAAATTTTCCGACATGGATAGTTTTTTCATTATTGCTTCATACATTTTGTTTCATTGTTTACTAGAAGACTGTTCCAAACTATAAATTTAAAACACATTCTAACAAGTGGTGCTGTATTAGAAAAGGAATATAATTTAATACAATCAGGAAGGTGAATCAAAGAACACAAACGTATGCTTGCTCCCAGGATGCAGGTGATCAAAATAGGGGAAGAGACCAGTCACCAATGGAGTTCCCCAGGGTTTGGTGCTGAGACTTTTTCTGTTTGACATATACATCTCAAAAGTAAAAGGAAATACCAAAGGGCTTTGGCTGACTAAGTTTGAGATGACTGCAAACTAGGAGCAGTTATTGAATCCCCAAATGACTTAACCATCATGCAGGAGGAAGGTTTCTCCCAAACAATAACTGGTGCCATAATCATGAATTGAAACTAAATTCCAAGAAATACATTATGGTATCCTTTTGGAAGTCATCTAATCCAGAGAGCTACCAAACTGACAATGCCTCCTGAGAACTGACCCAGTTGTTTGGCATTTGGGAATGTGTGTGTGTACAGTGACCTAACTTTTGACCAACATGTGCCCTGAGTCATAAGAAAATATTTCTATATTGCACAGCTTATAAACAAATTGATTGTGACTAGATATAAAGATGTTATTGTCCCCCTTTACAAAGCCCTCATTAGGTCAATAATTTTGTATAATGCCCACTTTGGCATGTATCTGTCCAGACCCATGCAATAATTGGAATACCCACAGAGCTACCTTGCTAAAGGGATACAAGTCCTAAACAATAGGTCTTGCATGGACCACCTCAAAAATTTATCACTATACTCAGTATCCTACAGAGTGCTTAGAGATGATGTGTCTGGCATACAAGACATTCTCTGACCTAATGCAGATGGACCTACTGAACATCAGCAAGTCGAATGGCATCAGAAATACTCAGTTCAGGTATCTAAACTGAATGTTGTGGAGAGATGGGTATATATATATCACAGATTCTACCACTGTTCCAGAACAGACTATCCATTCAAGTAAAACAAAGCTCATCCCTGTCCATATTCAAATGCAACTTGGATCTAAGGATGGGTAATAGAAAATGTACTCCGGGATTGCCCCTTGTGCCTCTAATGGATAGAAACAGTTCCTAAATGCTGCATCCCTTACATGGGTCCCTTCAAATTATCTATAGTATAATCACATTTATTCTCACTAGGGCTAATATACAATTATCAGCCATGGGATAGGTAAAACCAATCAGGAAATGTTAATTCAAGCATCAAAAGGAAAAATGGCTAAGCTTAAAATGTCCTCCAAGTGAATCTATGTTGTGGTAGTAAATAGTTTAAAAAAAATTGGCATTTTTAAATCACTAAATGCCCCTCCCACCCCCCCCACCCCCCAGTCTTCAACAGCTTCCCGTGATCTGGGTGGACACGCTACTGGGATTTGTCAAACATGGCCTTGCATTTGTGTTCTGTGGACAGTATTTTGTTATTTGGGAGTCCATGAGATAACATACATTGGCAGTACGGGCGAGACACAGGCCTTTGACAGAGGACTATAGGACTTTTGGTAGTGATGCAGGCCATCTGTAGCAGGCCAATGCATTGTGTCACTCCTACAGTCCCAGGCTGCAAGCCACTGTATTCCCCCTGGGGTGATGGGGTAGGTGTGCAAGGTGTTAATGACAATAGTTTTTGTCCTTATTAATCCATTGGCATGGATGCTGGCAGGGTGCTGCTTTACAGCTAGGGACACACCTACATGGGACACCTCTTCAGCATGCTACATTCTGTAGATATTCCCATACAGAGGTGGGGGTCATATTGTATTCATTCCCAACAGCAGGGATATGACCTGTGAGGTACCTGTGGCTGATGGTGGGGTGAGCTGAGGGCATGTCTGCTATGGAAGCTACTTGCAGCTGACTCACAGATATACGTGGGGCATTTCAGGTATGCTGGCTTGTGCTGGGACATCAGGGTTTTCTCAGTACTTCATACCTGTGCTTTCTGTGGTCTGCCAGTGTTTGACCAGAGTACATCAATATTCCGTACTACACAGCCAACTAATGTGCTGCTAACTTGTATGTACAATTCCAAAGGTATGTCCATTTGACAGTAACATTTTATACACTTTCTGTCTAGGGTACTTCCACCTGTGTACTGTTTGTATGTCAGGGTCCACATTCATGCCATGTCCATCTTTTCAGATGGTGACAGATATTACATCCGAGCAATTAGTATGGATTACTGCTGCATTGTGTCTTGCTAGGATGTATTGTATTTGGCACTGCAGTTGTGAGAACTTGGCCCTGTCATCAATAGTACTGGCCATTGGCCACCGGGACACAACCCTCCATGCCTACATGCTGACCACTTTCACACAATATACAACACACAACAACCTAACACAGAGTCCTGCATATTGTACACATGCAACAATCTATCCTGCTACTCTGGCCAGCTCAGGTAATCTGTGCTCCACTGTTATTATACCCACACATACATGTTACTACATTTCTACATAGGATTGTGTGTGTGTGTGTGGGGGGGGGCACACCTGACAACTGTAAACATTTGCTATGACTGTACTGGTATTTCAGGTAATCTGTTGGCTTCCATTTCATTCTGTATTCTTTCCTATCATACAGACTAGAGGCATATCAGTGTAGTACAGTCCTTAGGTTTTATTGACCTACATTTCAGTTTCAGACTTCTTACCCTTCAGACCTAACATCCTATTGCCTGACCTGTTGTAGTCTGTCTGTGTAGGTCTGGAGGGGGCTGTACTCCATTGCTATCAATCAGAAGCCTTAGCACAGCCTTTCTTTGTGTTTGTCTACACCTGTCCTGCTGGCTGAGACTGTTGTTGGGTATGTGAGCCTCACTGACATGCGTGTGTGTGTCCTATGGACACATATTTGGACAACCACATGTTCTGCAGTGGGTTTTGTCATCTTGTCTAGTACTGCCTACTATGTTGACACCAGTATTTGTTATGGATCTCATGCTGCCGATATAGGTGTCTACTGTCTGCTGCCAGTCCATTCAGCCACCCAATTCCCTTACATGCTCACATCCTTACCATAGATACAAGTAGCAGAACATACTACTCCATTCAGCAATTGATAGTGAGAATGATTTACCTTGTGGCTGTGCCAGTATTGAGGATGGTGCTGGAGGGCTGAATATGTCAGATGTACATAGTACACTCCCAATACATGGTTAAGCACAGGTAATGTCATGTTTGGCATCCCTTTTACTGTATGTACGAGTCAGAGGGAGGTGTCATTCCCTGGGTTCCTACCGAGTCAGGTATGTGCTATGCGTTGCCTCTTTGCCAAGGCCTGGGCATACTGGGCATGCCTCCTTCTGCCTGCAGGGGCAGGCTCAGGTTGTTCTTCCTCTGAGTCACTCTGTGCCTGTGCTTGTCTTTGGCAATGGTGGGGGCTGTGTGGCCCTGACCCATGCTGTTCCTGCTGCAGCTGTTTCCACAGGATCATATTGTGTAGCATGGCATATACAATAACAATTTGGATACATGTAGCTGGTGAGTACTGCAAGGCTCCACTGGATATGTCCAGGCACTGGAACCATGACTTGAGCATCCCAAACACATGCTCTATTATGATTCTGTTCTGTGTGTGTGCCTCATTATGGAGTTCTTGGTTGGGTGTGTGTGCATTTCTGATGGATGTCATCAGCCACGGCACCAGTGCATAACCAGCATCCCCAACTAGGTGGCCATATGGCATGTCCCCACTGGCAAATGTCTGGTACAGCTGCATCATATGCCAGATGTGGGAGTCGTGATAGCTTTCAGGCCTGCCAGCACACACATTCATTATAATGCCCTGGGCATCACACATGACCTGGCAGTTGATGGAGGGGATGCCCTTGCAATTTATGTAGACTCTACCCTGCTCACTGGGTGGTGCTTTGATGTGCATGTGTGTGCAGTCTATAGCACCCACTACCTCAGGGTATTTTGCTATTTGGTGGATGAGATGCAAATTGCTGGTCAACGCCTCACGGGTTTTGAGAAATATATGTGCTCACCAGCATGTGCTGACATGGCATCCAGGAACTGGTGGAGTACCCTGGATGCTGATGCCTGTAAGATCCCCATGATATCCCCAGTTGGCCTTTGGAAGGTACCTGTGGCTAGTATTCTTAAGCCTACACATACCTTGGTATCCACTGGGATGGGTTCCCCTCTGTTGGTTCTGTGTGTCAGGCGTGGCTGGCACAGCTCAAAAATTTGCTGTAGGAGGTCTCTGTCCACCCTATAGTGCTCCACTATCTCCAGATCATGTAGCCCCTGGTAAGTTACCCTGGGTCTGTACACTCCTCTCTTTACTGTGGGTTGGTCATCAGCATTGTCATCCTCACCACCCTCAGCCTCTTCCACGTTTATTTTTGAGAGCAAAAGCAGCCCCTATCATTTTGTTGCTTTTGTTAGGTAAAATTTGCCCATTTGTGTACACCAGTGGTATAGAGCTTGTGGTAAAAACAGAGGGAAAGGTGTTTGCATAGTTTATATTAGTGTGCCGGGCTGGGCTTGGCTGATGCCTGTGTAATTGGCTGTTTCTGATACATTTCACCTGCCTGCTATGCTAGTTCTCCTTTATTACCTTCCTAATGCTGTTTTCCCTTCCCATTGCCTTCCTGTTTAAGCCCCGAGGCACGCCACACAAACCCAATACTCAGATGTGAACGGAGCTGCTATTTCCTGGTTTTTGTTTTCTTTAAAACCTGGTGCGCACACCCGTTTAGGCAATGTAAATACTGATAGGCAGCTTCAGACACACCCCCTTCCTCAGCTGTGCTTAGTTAAGGGAAAACAGGGGCCACAGAGCACCTATAAGCTTACAGCATGCATGACACACCCCCTTCTGACGTCATCAAGCTCTTAGGCTTAACTGTGGTCTTAATGCACCTACACGGTTGGGTGCAAGCTAGCACTGAGGGAAATTTGTGATTCAATATCATTGCCCCCATTTGCAAAGGATTGACCACTAATGCATGATTACAAATGTGACACTCAGCCTTCCATCTTAGCAACCACTATTCCATGGTCTTGTTGTGTTATGCATGCCACTGACTATTATGGCAGAATTATGATTTTGGTTTAAAAACTTTATTTCCAGCTTTTTTTTTAATTTTCGGGCCAATCCTGCCTTCTGCTTAAACAGCCGAAATCGGCCAACAAAAAAAAGTTAATTTTTATAATTTTGAAATTATTTTTCATGCCTATGGTGATATATTTGGCCTTTGGCATGCCTAACCCTTCTAATACATGCATTTTTATGAGCTGTCATGCCTCCATTTTGTAGTTTGCAGAAATGTATATTTCTGCAATCTACACTATTCCTGCATGGACGTCTGCCTGCTTCTTGGATCACTAATTCACCTCATTTGCATGGTTTTCACCAGCAAATGAGGTGATTAGCATACAAGGGCTGTGTCTGTGCAGGAATAGTGCAGGAGTGCTCATGCACGTCCCGGGAGCTTATTCCTGGATCGCACGTCAGCCATATTGCCTGCAGCAGCTCTTGCACTATTTCTGCATGTCGTGCAGAGCTTGCTGAATCCTGGGGATTGACTGGGAAAAGTACTGCAATTGTTCAGCAAAAAGCAGTGCAAGCTCCAGACTTGACTTCCAGTAACCTAGGGGAAAGTATATAAGACAACTGCACACAGACTGGATTAAAATAAGTGAAACACTGATGGAGTATATCAACAACAAATGGCTGGGAAAAATGGAAGAAGCTTTAACAGAAATTCAGATGAGGTGATAAAACTGCAAAAAGTAGAGGTTGAAATGAAGAAAAGGCTGGCTGAATATGAGACTGCTCAAGAAAAGATGCTTCAAAAAATAACAGAATTAGAGGACAAAGCATATAGGGAAAACCTAAGAATTTCTGCTGTACCAGAGAAGTTGGAAGGAACAGTCTGTATTAATTTTATGAATGCACAAATAAGCAGCTGGACTGGTATTCTACAGCAGAAGTTGTTAATTGAAAGTTCATGGTCTGGGATTCCAAGAAGGGAAAATATAACAAAGGAGGGTAGATTTTTGAAGAAATTTATGAAAATATTTGGCATGGAAGATGTGAATTCAGTACTAAGAGTTTGGAGTGAATCTACAGATTATTCTCCAAGATACAAAAATTGTGCTAGGCTAGACAGAATTTACATTTTAGAGGAATATCTACATTTAATTGAAAGTCTTGATATGCACCCAATAACTATTTCAGATCGTGCACCAATAATAACTAAAATAAAAACACAGGTAATGTAATAAAAATGAGACACTGGTGCTTTCCCACCTACCCATTGAAAAGAGAGGAATTTAAGGAATGACTAGTGGAAATTATTCAGGAGCTATTAGAGAAAATAGAAATTTCTTCTGAAAATATAGCTAGGGAGTGGGAAAAAAATTAATGTGGAGTTTAAAAATAGGGTGTAAATGAAAGGGAGATACTGTTAAGAAGTAACAAGAATTATTTAGAGGCACTGACAAATATTAAAGTATTGCAATATAGGGGTAATCTCACAGAACAAGAGGAGGAGCAACTGCAGATTACTGTTAAGCAACTATTTTTTGATAAAAACGTTAGACCACAAAAACCTTTAGCATGACCACTACTTCAGAAATTCTATGAAAGTCTGTCCTGTGAAAGTCTGTAAAAATCAGAGAAATATGGAAATTAAGAAAAAGTAAGTACAAATGGAAATGTTTATGGGAGAATTAAATGCATCAATATTAGAGGTAGATGTGGCTCAGTTACTAACAATTAGGATAGGAGATGAGATAAAAATGGTGATGTATAACCAATCTACCGAAAAGTCCCCAGGAACATATGGTATTCCTGCAGATGTTTGGAAGCTAGGTGGGAAAAACTGATAAGGATCTGGAAGGTTTTCTTTAATAGTATTTTAAGAAGAGGAGAAGTACCAAAACCCTGGAAGAAAATGGTGGTAGCTGTTACACCAAAAGAGGGTAAAGATCCATCAGATCCAACTTCATACCAGCCCATCTCAATGCTAAACTGTGATTATAAAGTATTTATGTCTATAATGGCTAAAAGAGTGGCAAACATGATGCTAAAATTGAGTGATATGGGTCAATGTAGTTCTGTGGAAGGGAGGCAAACATTCAACAACATTAACAGAACACTGATAAACCTTCAGGGAAGCAGAATGTAAGAAAATACCACTGTTGTTGGTGGGTCTTGATGCAGAGAAAACATTTGACAAAGTAAACTAAACCTTTATGAGAAGGGCTATGGAAGTATTGGCATTCCCCGATAAAATTATAAGATTGATTAGGAGGCTATATGATGGATTGGAGTTGAAAATTAAAGTGGGTAGGCTCCTCTCTATTAATTTCTGCTTAGCAGAAGAAAACAAGCATGGGTGTCCTCTTTCCCCTTTGTTATTTGCATTATATTTAGAACCATCGGCAAAGAAAATAAGGGAGTCAGAAATTCAAGGATATAATTGGTATTGTAGTCAAGAAAAGCTTTCTCTATTTGCAGATATCATTTTATACCTAATACAACCAGAAAAGGACATTGCAGTGTTGTGGAACATTTTGAGACAGTTTAAAATCTTTTTGGGATACAAAATTAATGAAGCTAAAACAAAGGCAATAACAGTAAATTATATACCGTCACACAAATTGGTTCAGCACTATCCATATTTATGGGGACATGATAAAATGAAATATTTAGGAGTATGGATTAAAAATTATTCCGGTGTGGCAGCTAAGGATATGTGGGAAGAGACTAAACAAAAGATAATACAAGAAGTGAGAAATTGAAAGCTCTCTTATATGGATAGTAAGATACAAGCACTTACATTTTTTTTAGTCTCTTTAATGTTATGCACAGGTCAGGCATATTTTTATCAACCAGCTGAGAAGTTGTGGATAGCAATTGAAGAGCTGAAGGATTTTATCTGGGAGGAGAAGATGGCAAGAGTCAAGTGTGATAAGCTGATTCTTCCAATGGAACAAGGCAGATTGAGGTTTGAAGGGGTACTTCAGAGCTACACAGTTAAGGTTCATATGCATAGCACAAGCAGAAACCTGTAACTCAAAGTGGAAAGAGTTGATGATGAAATGGGGGGAAGCTCAAGAAACAAGGAGAGACTGTGATTTTGGATACAGACCTTTAAGGAGAATAACAATAATCAAACAAAATATTAAATTCGTAAAGTAGCAGAAAGTAGAGATGACTGCAATTAAGGATACAGACAATAGGCAAGAGGGGCTGGAATTGATTAGAGAAAACTGGCAAAGGAATCAAGGTATTGGGAGCAAATAACTAGAGAGGGAAATGTAATATAATAGGAAGATGCCAAGAATTTATTTGGACTGCAGGTTAGAGATATCAGTCCTTGCTAGGGAAGGCAATCAGAGTATAGGCAAAGAAAAAGAAATAGAGGGGTCCTAAATGAAAGACAATCACTGGTAGATTGCTTAGTAGAATGCAGAACAGAAGATGCTGTTAAAAAAGGAATAATTATTAGAGCATATGAAATATTGCACGATAACTGTAAGGATCAATCAACGGAGGTTAGAAAGAATTGGTAAGAGAGACTGAATAAGCAGTTCACAAAGAAACAATGGGGAAATATATGTTTGTCTCCCAAATATGTAACACAATCTAGAAGATTTAGGATTTTTGCTTGCAAGTGTTTACATAGATAATTTTATACACCAAGTAGACTCCAGAGATTTTTTCCTCAGGTAGACGGCAAATGTCGGAGATGTGATGGGGAAGAAAGAACTAATTGGGAACATATTTTCTGGAGTGTAATGAGTTGGCAGATGTTAAAGATTCCTTGCAGGCTACTCTTATCAGACATACTGAGTGAACATATTGGTGTATTTATTTCTGAGTTATGATACAGAATGAGAATTGCCAAGGCATAGTAAGGCCTTACTGAGTCTAATTTTGGTGGCTGCAAAAAAAGCAATTACTAGAAAATGGGAACTGTATTAGACATAGTGACTATAGTAACAGAGATGAAACAACTGGAATTTGGATGTTTAGAAAAGGGTAAGAACAAATTACATAGGAAAAATGAGATTTATGGGAGCAATACACAAAGGGGAGGAATGAAGTTTAAAAGAAGGCAGGATTTGAATGAACTAAGTAATGTTTGACTGACGAATGGGTAGATTATAATGTTTGCAACTAAAATTGTGTCAGTATGGTTTCGGATGTAAAATGCTTGTGCATAGGATTGTGTCAATGTGGTTTGTTTTTATTTATATGACATAGGCAGTCATACATTTATAAGTGAAAAATTAATAAAGATTTGTTTTTTAACAAGACAGCCATCCACGTGTAACAAGACAAGCAAAGAGATCTAGACGGAAGCCTGTTTTTTTTTTTTTAATAAATAAATAAATAAAATAAGTTAAAGACTCATGAAAATGGAACTTTCGTACAGTGGTCTAGTATGTTTATCTGAGCAAAATTATACTTTTTGTCTCTCTAGTAATACTGGTGTACAAACTTCACATAAATCACTGTACACTTCACGTTAAGACTACACTTTTGGATGTCCTTGCATGATGAGTAGCAGTGCTCAAATAAGCAAGCCTCTAAGCAGACCTACACATTGAACAGCAAGTGTCCATGGCCAGAACGCCTGCTAGTGGTCACGTTGTGGTACAGATATGCTCAAGCACACACAGCAAACAGGTTGCAAATAAGCTCAGCCTCAGTAAGCGAGCACACATGTATGGCACAATTCAAGGAAATACTTTTAGTACATAAATTAAGAGGCAGGATGAGCTGAATGAAGACTGTGTAGTTATATATAGCTTACTGTACAAACATCACTAAATGTAATTATTTTAACTATAGAAGTAATCTTGCCTACTTTAGGGAGATGTACATTAAAAAAGAAAATGACAAAAAGGAGATGAGAGGAATTGATTCAGTGATCAAATGTTATAAATATTTAAAATGGAGAGGTGGGAACAGTTGGCAAGGAAAGCAGCCACATTAGGGGACATTGCATATACTGTAGGGAATACACCTCAGGGTTATAGCCAAAAATGTATATTTTGTACCAGTCCTTATGCTATTGCCCCGACCACTCACATATCATTTAAAATTGTACTCAACTTTCAAAATATTGTCCTATACACTTCAGAAAGGGACTTTATTTTTAGTTGTTGCTATTTTACAGGTAATTTTCTTAGGAAAGTATGTTTTATATAGCAATGTACAGTAGACAATAGTTCAGACAGCTCTAAACAATCATAGGAATTTATTAGGCTAATGGCCCTAGGGCCCTTACAAGCCTAGACAAGTTATATCCTTACTTTCATGATCAGCACCAAATGCCCCTGTCCAAGAGGGATACAGGTGGCACCCCCAGTGTGAATTTATGGTTACCCATCCAATCGTCCAGATTGCATTTGAAAAGGGCCAATGAGGTGCTCTGTTTGACAAAGTGGGGGTCCATTACAAAGGTGTGGTAACCTCTGGGAGACAAATCCATCTCTCCAGCAGGTTCTATTAATGTTACATACCAGGATAAGGTCTTTAGAATTAATAACCCATGTACCATTTGGCTTTCAGATATGCAGCATTTCCAGTAAAGCAGGGTCAGTGATTGCCTTATATGCAAAGCATAGATCATCTCTGAGTAGTCTGTATTAAACAGAATAAAATGACAATGATTTCAGAAAATCCACGTAGAACAGATGCTGAAGACCTTGAATTTTCCTTGTGAGGAACCTTTGTGGTCTCTTCAACTGCTGCAGGTGCTTGGAAATGTATATACCAAAAGAGGCATTGTACTCAATTATTGGCCTGATGAGGGAAGAGTACAGAGATGTTAAAATTTCTTTTTTTCCTGGATGCAATGCCCTTACTTATGAGGACTATAGAATGCTCTTCTTACCACTGTGGAGATGTAGGTTCATAGGTAAGTACTAGGCTATCTGCCCAAGGGCATTTATAAGCCTAGCTAGAGTGTGTTGGCTTTCACCACCCCCTTAGATTAGTTCCCTGTGACTCTGACCAGCAGAGCCATTAGTTCTCTGTGCCTTCGTCCAGCAGAGCCACTACAGTGATCCCCAGGCTAAATTTTCTGTTTCCCATCCACCCGCTAAGGTTTCTCTTGAAAAGTGCTAGTGAGGGGCTCTGCCTGATGTATACTGGAATTTTGTTCCAAAGCATGGGGAGTCTCTGGGTCAGGAATCTATCCCTCCAGCACGTCCTATTTAACGTTGTGGTAAGGTTTATAACCCTAGAGCGTGTGGCTCTCAGGGATTGGGTTTTCTTTAGGTGGAGCATATCCATCAATTGTGGGCTGGACATGGCTTTGTATGTCAGGCAGAGATCACCTCTGAGTAAGTGGTATGCAACCGAGTACAACTGAAGTTTCTTTAGTCAGGCTGCATAGGTCATCTGTTTGAGACCAGTAATCCTCTTGGTGAGGTACTTCTGTGGTCTTTCCAGCTGTTGCAGGTGTCTTGTAAGGTATATCCCAAATGGGGCGTTGTATTTTATAATGGGTCTAATAAGTGATGAGTAGAGAGGCACAATAACCTCTTTTGATCTGGATGCGAGCCCTTTTGAGATTAGGTGGGCCACATAAAAGGATTTTCTAATCACCTTGGCAATATGGTTATCAAAGGAGAGATTACTATCTACTTGGGTCCCCAGATCCCTTATTACTTTTTCTGTATTTAGGGGACTACCACCTATGTGGTAGTTCGCGGGTACTTTGTTTTTTCCAGAGGGGATGACTATGCACTTTTTGGCATTCAGCTTGAGGCTATGATTTTGACACCAGGTATCCGTCACAGTAAGACCCTTCTGGAGGGTGTCTGTATCAGCCAGAGAATCAGTTATGGCCCCTAGTTTGCAGTCGTCTGCGAACTTAATCAGCCAACGTCCTCCTGTGCTTGCCTGTACCTCTGAGAAGTATATACCGAACAGGAGGGGGTCCTAGGACTGAGCCCTGGGGGACGCCACTTGTGACCGGTTTAGAGTCAGACCTAGAGTCTGCAACTCTCACCGTGTGGGTTCTGACCATGAGCCAATTTGCAACCCATCTCATGATGTAAGGGTTAATGTTCAGGTTGGTGAGCTTGTCTATAATACCAGAATGGGAAATGGCATCTAAAGCCTTTGTGAGGTCTAGGTAGGCTGTGTGGACCTCCTTACCCTCATATAATGCCTTGGTAACTGTCTTGAAGAAGTCCACCAGGTTTAGAAGGCATGATCTGCCCTTAACAAAGCCAGACTGGGTGGGGTCAAAAGTTTGGAGGTTCCCAAGTCTCTGTTAATGAGTTCCATGATAATGTGCTCCATAGCCTTGCCGACCAGGCTAGTCAGGCTCATAGGGTGATAGTTCCCAGGGTCCGTTGTGACACCACCTTTGTGGAGTGAGATAACTGTAGCTGTGCACCACTCTGTGGGTATGTAGCCTGTAGAGAGGTTGAGTTTGAATAGTGTGTTTAGGTGGGGGGTGAGTTCATTTTGGAGCTCTTGTAGGACACAGACTGGGACACCTTCCGGTCCCATTGAGGCTGTGTTTTTGGCTTTGGATAGGGCTGTTTTAACCTGTGTGTTGGTGACTGCCAGGGCCTTACATTCTTCTGGTATGGTTATGGGCCCTTTAGGGGGTGAGAAGGGTGTGAAGTTTGCACTAAACCTGTCTGCCAAAATGTTGGCAATATCAGTCAGTTCAGTGTATTTTGTGCCATTTTGCACCAACTCAGAGCAAATCTGAGAGTTTCCACTTAGGTTCTTGACATAGCTAAGGAACGCTTTGTGGTTATCTTTGGAGTCCTTGGCAATTTTTTTTCGAAGCTAGCCTTGGAGGATATAACGAGGGATCATAGTTTCTTGCTGATACTGATCAGGGATGTCTTTCCTTCTAGGGATTTTGCTCTTATCTGTACTAGTTTCCTCCTTCTATTGTAGAGCCTGTTTATGGCAGGGGTCCACTAGACTGGTTTACTTTTACTTGGGATAGCACAATCTATGCATTCCAGCAGATAGTCATAGAGTGCCTTTGTACAGATTTCAGCAGCTTGGACAGCATTGTCCATTGGCGTGGGGGCTGTGAACCTTTCCACCTCGGTCTTAAAAGTTTGCTTTTGAATAGTTTTTCATGGTGGTTTCCTTGATTGGGTTTGGGGGTGGAATGTGGATATCCAGAGTGATTAGTCTATGGTCTGGTCTAACCAGCAAGGGTTTGACATCAGGTGTGGAACACCGGTCGCCCATGTTGGTGATAACCAGGTCCAATATGTTGTTCCCTCTGGTGGGGGTGTTGACCAGTTGACCCAGGGTGTTCAAGTTTATAAATTTTAGGAAGCATTGGGCAAGGGAGTTAGTACTTGACATGGTGATCAAAGGTAAGGTTGCTGTTAACCTGTGTGCCCAGATCTCTCACCACTAAGTGCATACTTAGGGTGTTGTTATTGATGTGGTAGTTAGCAGGAAAAAACTTACCAAAAGGGATGATAAATTCAGTGCAAAAAAATGTATTAAGGCCATGACTTTGGCACCAATCATTTGTTTGTGTAAAACCCTTTTGTAGGATGTTGACATAATTCGGAGATTCTATGACCACTCCACATTTGCAGTCATCAGCAAACTTTGTCAGCCACAGATATTTAGTTTTAGCTTGTATTTCAGAGAAATAGATTCCAAACAGTAGAGGTCCCAGGACTGATCCCTGTGGAATACCACTGGTTAGAAGTCTGCTTTTGGAGGTGGATTCTCCTATTTTCACTATATGGGTTCTATCAGTAAACCAGTTAGTGACCCATCTAATGATATAAGAGTTGATTCCTAGCTGGATGAGTTTGTCAATGATCCCTGAGTGGGGGATATTGTCAAAAGCCTTGACTATGTCTAGGTAGGATGTATGCAGAGATTTCCCCTCAACCAGGGCCTTGGTGACTGTCATGATGAAGTCCACCAGGTTTAACAGGCATGATTTCCCTTTGACAAATCCAAACTGAGTAGGATCAAGTGTTTGGAGATTACCTGTATCGTTGTTGATAAGGTCCACGATGATTCACTCCATGGCCTTGCGGATAAGGCTAGTCAGGCTAATAGGTCTGTCGTTCCCAGGTTTAGCAGAAGCATGGCTTTTGTATAAGGGGAAAACAGTGACCATTTTCCATTAAGCCAGGATGAAGCTTGTGCTTCAACAATGATTGAAAAGTGTACCTAGTGGTTTTGCTAATTCTTGTTTGAGCTCATGTAGGACCCAACCTGGGATGTTATCAGGTCCCATAGATGCTGTGTTTTTAGCCTTAGAGAATGCATTTATGACCTGCTCTTTAGAGATAGAAGGTAGAGGACATGTGGTAGGGATGTCATGGGGTACATGTGGTGGGGACAGGGAAGCTTTCACAGAATCTGTTGGCCAACTGGTTAGCTATGTCCACAGACTCAGTATATGTGGAATCATTAACTATCAGTTCAGCACAAAGCTGGGTTTTTCTTTTTAGGTTACGGATGTAGCTAAAGAATGCCTTATGGTTGTCCTTAGTTGAGGATGCCAATTTGAATTTGTAATTTGCTTTGGAGGATTTCACAAGAAGTGCTAATTGCTTGTTTAAGCTATGAAGAGAGTGTTTCCAGTTTAGGGCTTGCTCCTTCTTACTATTAGACAGCAATTGAAGGGCTTGGTTCCAATACCTGCTAAGTCCATGGCGATATTATCAGAGAAATTTAATTTTTTCTGTTCATTTTCTGTTGTGATATTATCACTGTTGTGATATTCTGTTGTATATTATTTATATGAGAAATTGTCATGGAACTTAGTTAAATGCATCAAGTGACATGGTAAAATGAAATAGCCACTTCAACATAAGGCCATATTAACCTTGGAATGGAAGCAATAATTACTTGCCACCAGCCTTGAAATAAATCACTTGTGTCCAGCTTTTGTGTGGAACATGCACAAGACTATTGGCAAGTTAATTATTGCTTGACATGTGGGATTTTGACATCCAAAACACACAAAAAACACAAAACACACACAAGTCTTGTTAACTTTCTAAGTTTATTTGTGAAAAAACTTGGACGATTCAAGTCGTACAAAATTAGCACTGTATTATCTGTCACATGATGTTATGAATACAGTAATGGTTTTGTTCTGAACATTCAGCTGAACCTAAGCCTCTAAATCAGAATCTCAGTGTCATCATCATAGTAATCAACTGTGTTGGCATCATCATCATCATCATTTGCAGCTGAGCTTGTTCATTTGGAAGCCATCTTCAAGATTGGTTCCTAAAATACCAGCAAACTTGGTGATGACGCGTGGTCTATTCCAGCTGCAATCAATAACTTTGAGACATCGGCCACCTTAACAGGTTTAATGAAACATTTTATAGCCCTGGCTTTTGGCTTCAGTGCAGATATCTTTTTACCTTTCTTCCTAATAGTGTGCCAACAAAATCCACCATTGTACATGTGACACCCGTTCCCTGGCTCAGCAATCAAGGAGCCTCAATCCTCATCACTAACACCAGAGAGGGCATCTCATTTGTGGTGGCAGTGGTTGGGATAGGACATCCTCACATTTGTGTTTGGCAGTGGTGGGATATCCACATCACATATTAATTAGTTGGCAAATACTGATTGGCTTGTAGTGGTGTGGGTAGAGTGAATCCTGTAGCTTGTGTACAGTGAGCTTTGAAGGTGTTTTTGTACTCTAAAACAGCCACGCAGTGAATACTCAGAGTTCAGATCACAATTATTTTATTTCTTTTGTTAGCTTAGTTAGTCAGGGTGAGCAGGCAGCATGTCAGCAGAAGAGTATGGAAAGCTGACAAAGATCAAGCTGGTGGAGATGTGCCAGGCTAGGGGACTGGTGCATGGAATCCTGACTAAGGCAGACATGATTGTAGCTGCATCAGAAAACATCAACCAGGAGGACAATCAGACTGGAAGTGGAGATAAAATTCCCTTGGAGAACGGACAGCTCAGCCTTTCTGCAGTGGAATTAAAAATCCAGCTGGAGCTAAAAAGAGACTTGAGTTGGAGGCTAGGCGTGTGGAATTAGAAGCAAATGAGAGACTGCGACGTTTGCAGGCTGAGGAGAAGGAGAAACTGTTACGTCTGGAAGCTGAAGAAAAAGAAAAGCAGAGGCAGCATGAGAAGGAGATGCTGACTCTTTGCCAGAGTCATGGAGGTAATGGGGAAGGGAGTAACTGGATCCCAGAAGCACAAAAGGTCAGTAAATTTCTTCCACAGTTTAAAGAGGGGGATAATTTTGATGGGTCTGTATTAGATAACCGAAAGTTATCTTTAGCGAACGCTCACATGAGAGAAAATGCCGGTAATCAAACTTGGTATTGTGGGGGGTTGCACCCCCACACCCCCCACTAGCTATATATTCCAACTCCAAGATCACACTACAGTGAGGAAAGGGCAGATATCCCACTCCTCACTGTACCACAACCTTGCAAACACCCTTTAATTTCCTGGCATTTTCGCTAATGTGAGCATTCGCAGTTTTGTCTTTTTGTGCTTCTAATATAGACCCAATTTTGATAGTTTCATTCATATGTTTGAGAGGGTATGTAAAGGGTATGAAGTTGACCAAGGACTCTGGGTACGGTTCCTGACCCCTTTACTCCATGGTAAAGCTGTAACTGTTCTGTTCAAAATGTCTGACATTGCATGTTTTGATTATACTGCTGTAAAAAATAGTCTTTTAGAACTGTTTAAGCTAACACCTGAAATGTATAGGAAAAAGTTTCATGAGCATAGATGCAAGGCAGATGAAAGTGTGTATGAATATGTTACTGAATTGAGCACTTATTTCCATAGGTGGGTGAGTGGATATCAGGTCACCACTTTTGAAGGGCTGGCAGACCTTTTGGTGAGGGAACAAGCCCTTAGTACTTTGCCTGAGGACATGAGGATCTGGTTAGCAGACAGACAATGTACTACTTCAGAAGAGTTGGGGAAGAAGGGAGACCTATACCTGGCAAGCAGGGCAGCCCCGCACAGGAAGGGGACCCACAGTACTGCTCATGGGTCTAAAGGAACCCATGGTGGGCAGCAAAGACTGACACAGTAGAATTTGCCAGTAGCAGGGGAAGCCACTAGTCCAGGTACATGTCTAGGTGCTAGGGTTAAATGTTTTGAATGCAACCACTTGGGCCATGTGGCATGCAGGTGTCCACAGAGGCAAGGTGGGGAACAAAAGGTGAGGGAGCCAGTAAGTGGGGAAGACAAAATGCCAATAGTAGGTTGTCTTGAGACAACAGGGGTACTAAACTACCATCCTGCAGATGTCCTGATAGGAATGGATTTGGATGAGGCAGTACCATGTGCTTATGCAGTTATATGCGGTCAGGCTAGGAGACAAACATGTGGGTCTGGTAGCCTGGGGGAGACTCAGACAGACTGCATACTTGCAGCCAGGACTGGTGAGATGATTACTTCAGGGAGGGAGCTACTCTATAGCAGTGAAACTGAAGGTGAGCCACAGCTGCTAGTGGGTACTAATGTTCCCTTGGACAGAATTACTGCAAAGGTAAAGGCGAGTAGTAGTACCCAGGCTGACAGTGAGGCACCACTGTCAGAGGATGCCAAACTTCCTGTGGAAGGGGAGCTGGGAAGGGTTACAAGGAGAGAGCTGAGACAGACTCAGCTCTCAGACCCTACATTGCAAGACCTGAGGCAGGTAGCTAGGGAGGCACCTGATTTTCAAGGAAAGGGGGAATGTGTATACTGGGATAAAGAGTTACTATACAGAGAGTGGACCTTGAGGGAGGGCTAGAAGGTGAGAGAGTACAGCAGTTGGTAGTGCATAGAGCCTACAGTCTGATGCTTCTAGCCATAGCCCATGATATTCCCTTTGCAGGTCATATGGGCATAAAACGTACAAAAAGACATATTATGCAGAACTTCTATTGGCCTGGAATTTCCAGAGATGTTAACAGGGTACTGTAGGACCTGTGAGCAGTGCCAAAAGGTAGGCAAGACAGGGGACTATGTGAGAGCTCCTTTGATGCCTTTGTCTGTGATTGAGGAGCCATTTCAGAGGGTAGCTATGGATATTGTGGGTCCTCTGAGTACCCCAATTTCCACAGGAAAAAAGTATATCCTAGTGGTAGTGGATTATGCTACATGATACCCTGAGGCAGTGGCTTTGTCCTCCATTGAGGCAGAGAAGGTGGCAAATGCTTTGTTAGAGATTTTCAGCAGGGTAGGTTTCCCAAAAGAAATCCTGACTGACAGAAGTGACGATTTCATGCCAGACCTGCTGGCTTGTCTGTGGAAGTCTTGTGGAGTGAAGCACATGAAGACCACCCCCTGCCATCCCCAAACTAATGGTCTTGTTGAGAGGTTAAACTCTACAATCAAGTCCATGCTACGGGCATTTGCAGATCAGTTTAAGAGGGAGTGGGACAAATATTTGCCCCATCTGTTTGCTTACAAAGAGGTTCCTCAGGAATCCACAGGTTTTTCACCCTTTGAGTTGCTGTGTGGGCATAGGATGAGAGGACCTCTAGATTTAATTCAAGATAAGTGGGAAGGTGAGTGCGAGTCTCACAAGGAGTCTGTTGTGGCATACATCCTCAGGAAAACCTGGAAGAAGCCCAACAACAGAAAAAGGTGTGGTATGACAGGAATGCTCGAACTAGAGAGTATGCTGTGGGACAGGAGGTAATGGTCCTCATTCCTGTCAGACACAACAAGCTGCAAGCAGCTTGAGAGGATCCCTACAAGGTGGTAAGAAAGGTAAGTGATGTTAACTACATGGTGAAACTGCTAGGCAGATGGCAGGGGCACAAACTGTACCATGTTAACATGATGAAATCTTACCATGATAAGGGAGACCCTTGTGCTGAGCATTTGCAATGGATTGCAGGAGGAGTCTGAGGGAGATCTGGGGACTGATCTCCTCAGTAAGACTCAGGCTGACACCTCAGTGGAAGGGGTAGCAGTGTCCCAGCAGCTATCTCCTACCCAGGTTTGAGTAGTGGTGCAGGAATTTGAGGACATTTTCACTGGGAAACCAGGGTTCACCCACCTGGTGCAGCATCAGGTGGATACAGGACCCCAAAGGCCTATTAGGCAGGCCCATTATTGGGTGCCTGAGAGAGTCACGCAGACCCTGAGGGAGGAGATACACTAGATGTTGGAACTAGGGGTGATTCAAAAGTCCAACAGCCCATGGGCCTCCCCAGTGGTGCTGGTGCCAAAGAAGGATGGCAGCACCAGGTTGTGTTTGGATTGCAGGAAATTAAATAGTCACACAGAGTGGGATGCTTACCCCATGCCTAGGACAGATGAGGCCCTATAGCAACTGGATGAGGCTAAGTATCTTACAACCATTGATCTTCCCAGGGGTTACTGGCAGGTGCCCCTGACTCTCAGTACTAGAGAGAAGTCAGCCTTTGTGACTCCTTTTGGCTTGTACGAATTCACAAAGATGCGCTTTGGGATGAAGAATGCCCCAGTGACTTTCCAGAGGCTGGTAGATAATATTCTAGCAGGAGCAGGAGGGTTTGCCCCTGTTTACCTAAATGATATTGCCATCTATAGCCATTCCTGACAAGAGCACCTTCAGCATGTCAGGGAGGTGCTGGGCAGACTACAGAGGGCATGGTTGACCATTGAGCCAAGCAAATGTTAGGTGGGTATGGCAGAGGTCTCCTACCTAGGACATAGAGTGGGGAGTGGCAAGATAAAGCCAGAACTTGCCAAAGTGGAAGCTATTCAGAAATGGCCTGCACCTAGATAAGTCAGAACCTGCCAAAGTGTAAGCCATTCAGGCATGGCCTGCACCCGTTACTAAAAAGCAGGTGAGGGCATTTTTAGAGACAGCGGGGTACTACAGAAAGTTTGTCCCCAGTTATAGTACCATAACTGCTCCCCTCACAGACCTGACAATGAAGAACAGGCCAGATAAGATAGTGTGGACCCCAGCATGTGAGCAGGCATTCCAGAAGCTTAAAGAAGCTTGGGAGGACCCCCTGTGCTAGCCAATGTAGAGTACAGCAAAAAACTTGTTGTGCAGGTGGATGTTTCAAACCATGGGGTGGGGGCTGTACTTAGCCAGATTTCTTCAGAGGGAAGAGCACCCAGTGGTTTATCTCAGTGGTAGTCTCCAACCCAGGGAGAAATGCTATGCAGCTGTAGAAAAGGAATGTGTAGCCATAGTGTGAGCACTGCAGAAACTTCAGCCTTATCTGTATGGAAGGAAATTCACAGTTATGACAGATCACAACCCCCTAATATGGTTAAACAGAGCCAGCCAGAAAAATGCCAAGTTGCTAAGATGGAGCCTGGGGTTGCAAGCATATATGTCAATGCAACACCGCAGTGGGATTAGCAATTCCAATACAGATGGGCTGTCAAGAAAAGGAATGGGGTGAGGTACACTCAGATAGACCTAACCCTCTTAAGCGGCGTTTCTCAAGTGTCACTTGAAAATCTAGTTTGAATTCTCTGGGGGGGAGAAATGTGAAGACTTGTAGAGAAAAGTGAAGGCTGCCAGCCTAGCCAGATAGAATTATCTGCACAATTCTGTCATTTGTAAGTATAAATGTAAGCTACAGGTTTGTTGTCTTAAATGTAAAGAAATACATGTGGAACTGGAAATAAATGTGACAACAGTGCACTCTACTGACCAAAGTAAAGCATGTGGTGACTCTTTGAAGTACACAGTGGTGCTGAAAAGTCGAGATGAAGAAATTCTTTCTATTGTTTTAACCAAGAGTTAAATTGCTAGATTTAAACATGCAAATGTATTTTTATTGCTCTGTTCCTGACCAGCTGCAAAATAACAAAAGGGAGATGTTAAGAATGCAAATGCAGTTAATGTGTAGCCTGGGAACTCCAGGAAAGTGTAAAAGAAATGATGTAATGTTTGTCAGAACTGCAGTTTCAATTTAAACAGTGAGAACCAGAGATGATTAAGCATTTTTGTCTTGATCATCCAACTCATCAGCACTCTGCCTGTTGTCTTATGTAAGTTATCTTAGACTTGTGTTTTCTTTTAGAAATAGCTAGAAACTAGAAAAGAGTAGACTTAAGTGTTTTTCTGTGATGTCAGAAATGCACTACTGATTTAATTTAAGTATTTCTGTGTGATCTCTGAACTCTGTAGACTAGCAATGACTGTGCAGTATAAAGTATTGTCTTGTGGTTTTAATTATTTATTATTAAATATTTTAAAACCTTTTAACTGTGGCTGGTTTGTGTAGAGATAAGTTAAGCTCTAAGGGTACATTGCATGTATATAAGGATCATGTACCAAGTCACTCTAATAAGCCTCAACTATTTAGTTTTACTACCAATTGGATAATAATATTGCATAGTAATAATTGGACACCCTTTAAAGGGCTTTTGAGTAGCTGATAAATATTAGCTGGGCGGTGGCCAGTGATACTACCGTATAGTCTGGGTAAAGGGGGCACAGCTGGAGAACCTGTGTCAGCCTTCCCCAGAAGTGTCTGTCTGGTTGTGTAAACTCTTATCTCCAAGTGTGTGTATGTCAGCCACTTGGGAAGGAACATGAAGCACTAGTTGGACAGAGGGGGTGCTGGAGATTTTAGCTTGCCCAGATGGGCTGAGATCTGGACCCTATAGCTGTGCCAGTGGGGAGTCTTATTGGGGACCTGGGGAGCAAGGGAGCGACCAGCCCCAGACTGACTTTGATCTCTGTGTGCTCTTAAGGGAAATTGCACTTTACTGTGTGTATTTGTTATCCTTTCCTCTTATATGAGACACCCTCTCTGGTGTTAGTGGTGAGGATCGAGACTCCTTGATTGCTGAGCCAGGGCAAGGGGCATCACAGTACACTTTCTTGATTCCGACCTTTGTCCCTTCATATCTAATAACTCTAACTTCTGATATCTTAAATCCAAAGCCTGTTTTCAACAAATTTTTTGATGCAGATCTATAGTCACGTACTTCACAGTCCTTTCCCAAAACATGAACAATACTGAAATCATTAAATATTTTGGGGTAATCTATCTGTTGGGAGCAACAAAGTGTCTTTTGTACAAAGAGTTTTCTCAATTCTGCCAAACACTCAATCCTTGGGAAGAAAAGAGTGTCCTTGAACAGGAAAATAGTGTCCTATAACAAGTCCTTTTGCTGACAATCCGTGGTGGTGCAGCGGAAGCATTGTTGCTCACAGCAAGAGGTTCTTCCATTCAATTCTCAGCTGGAGTGCAGGGACTGCCTCCTGTGTGGAGTCTGTATGTCCTCCCCACAGGTTGAGTGGCATTCCAAAAGACATGCGTGAATGGGCGTGCCTTCGTTGAAGGTTGGGCGTCGAGCTGGCAACTCAGCACCGTACAAATCTACTGCCAATCATTAGCGGACCGGAGTTCCACTGTGGCGACCCCTAACTGGGAAAAGACAAAAGACAAACAACAACAACAACAAGTCCTTTTGCTATAACCTGGCAAAAGTACTGGCAAATTCCAACAATAGTTGAGTTTTGGTTCTGTGACGCACATGCATCTGTAAAGAGTCTTATTTTCTTAACCCCATCAGATATGGTAAGATTTCTGAGGACATCTAGCATGGCACTGCCAGCAAGGTTGGAATGTCTGCCTGCCTGTGTTTCATCCCACATGTAAATATGAACCTGATCACATCCTTGACAACTCCCATGAATCACAAAGGTCAGATTGAAAACCCAAATCTGTCTGGTGTAAAATGCTTCCGACAGTGCAACTTTGGGCACAGGTTGATTTGGTTTCTTGTCAAATGTAATGGTCAAACCTGGTTCTTCTATATCAATCTTGATCAACAAAGTATGGAAGTATTTTGCCCATTTGTGGACACACAGTTCCATTATCAGACTTGTTTTTTCCTACTCATTTTTGGCTGCTTTTATCTGACCTCTAAGACACTCACAATAGCCACAAACGTCTGATCGTGGGTTGCCAAAACTAAGGTTGTACTCTTTGGTAAAAGTAGAATAATAAAGTCCCTACTGGCATTCAGGATTTTTTACCTTGAAAAGTTGCCACATCTTTCTAATAAAAAGGTCGGGAGGGCACAGATACTTTTGGTGTTGTGAATCTTTGCGACTGTAGTCACTGTCCCAGCACCTGAAACTGCCAAAGTGAGCCCAAACCTTGGTTTTCATGTCATTACAGGACTGCCTCTTCCGCTTACCTCCTCATGTTTCTTTACACATAGTTTTGCTGACAAACTAATGCATTGCTATATTTTAAAGTTGTGTCTTTTTGATATTGGTGATGCCTTGAAATGATGCAGCACATACAGGAACACTGGTTATCTAAAACAAAGTCATGAATAAGAAAGGTAGCATAATCCTCTAAACATACACGCTATTTCAAAACCCAAGAATAAAATGCCAAACTCTGACACATCATTAATATTGAGTTTAAAGTTTTGCCAACTGAACAATTAGGGTCAGGGGTTAAGCCCACCATTATCTGTAAACTACTGTTTAACTCACTCACTTCAATGGAGCTCAGGAAGTTTGCACTGTAACTTTTAATGGGCAGAGCCTAAGCCCTTTGACAGAATCAAATATGTCCTCACATTTCAAACAAAATATTTCTGGAACCATAGGGGTTATGAAAGAAGTATAAAGCAAAGTCTTCACCAGAGACTGTTTTTATAGTGGTAGTATTCTTTCGGTTCTAGGTTGTAAACCAGATTTTTATAACACACAGGAAATACAGTAACTATTACATTAATATTTTGTAAACAACTTACAATGTCTTAGCAACCATTCATGATACAACACTGTCAGCAGCATTATTCATCTACCTGAGAGCTTTCACATGAGGCTAAGGAGTTCTGTCTGTGTTACTTGGTTGTTGAGATATTTAGAAAAACATGACTATCCATATAACGACCATTACTGTTAATATATATTTACCTGCACGATACAGAGGTCTATATTAATGCAGCCAAGTCTGATATTGTGTAAGCTTTAACCTTGTACCTAGTATGGTTTTAATACAAATATGAAAACACAACATTAAATACTTTTCATGCCAATGTAATGAGTTAAATAGATTCAAACATAGATAAACCTAGGCCTTACTGCATCAATATTATCATTAGTAAACATGTAGAATGAGTTTATTTACCTCATAGTGAATTGCAACTGTGCTATGCCAGTTAGGATGTTCAATTCGGCTTCGTAAACATTTCGGCTTCATTACTTTCATGCACTTCAGAAGATAGGTATCCTGTGCAACCTTGTCTTTGTGTGAGTACAAATTTTCAAAGAAAACTCTGATGGCATCGACCGCCAACTCATACACACGGCAGAGTGCTGGCTTGTGGTCATTTGCACTATGGTTACACCTTATTGTTGGCTTCTTCCCAGCTGAACTGTATCTTGCTAACTTTTCAACATTTTTCTTCCATTTTTCCACACATCATTGCCGTTTTTGGGGTTTGTTTGATGGAAGAACAACTTCATTGTAATCACTTAAGTTTCCGTCCGCCATTACTGTATCCACAACATCACGTGATCGTACTGGCTCAGTTGGATTGGTTGTTTCTCTTAGCAGGTATTGGAAAGTATAGTCGCATTTTTTTTTGCCCATGGCATGATACGGGACTAGGCAGGTTTTTGGTGCCATAACCATTGTCAAAGCATGTATTAACATATTCACTAGGACCCTGACACTCCAGCTCATTTTCTGCATATTGTGGACTTAGCAACTATTGGAACCAAGCCCTTCAATTTCTTCCTCATATTGTAAAGCCTTTTAATGGCAGTTGTCTACAAGGCAGGTTTGCTCTTCTTTGAGGAGCTTGTTTTGGTCCTATCAGGTATGGTCAAGTCAATGCAGTTATACAGGTGTTTGTATAAAGCATTGGTGTAGAACTCGGCATAGTTGTCAGTTCCATCTGAAGGGGGAGGTGCAGTAACGCTATTTACACCATCCTGTAAGAGGTTGCAGTCTCCTTTGGAGAAGTTTTTTTAGTTTAGTTGTTGCTGGGGGGGGGGGTCAGGTGTGATAGTTACTTCGAATGAGACTGATATGTGGTCAAATCTCACTAGGGAAGACCTCAAAATGGGGTTGCTACAGTGGTCCCCCATATTGATAAGCACCAAATCCAGGATGTTGGCACCCCTTATGGGGGTATCAAGCAGCTAATCCAGGACATTGGAATTAAAGTTGAGGAGCCTTTGGGCAAGTGAATTAGAGCATAAGTAATTCACCCAGTCAATGGATGGGTAGTTAAAGTCACCCAAAACCATGGTGTTCAGATGTATCTTGATAGGCTCAATAGATCCAAATAGGCAAAGTTGGTGTCCTGATTCATGGAGGAGGTCCTGTAACTGACAATGACTTGAATAGGTGTCTTACCAACAATTAATTGCACCTGAAGTATCTTCAGGGAATCATACTGTTTAAGCAATCTGGAGGTGTATTTATATTTAATGGATATTGATATTCCCACCTCCTTTAGTTTTCACACTTTAGTTTGTGGTCTGAACATGTGGAGGGAGGTGTAGCTCAGTATGGCTTGGGTGCTCTCCACAGTCTTGAACCAGGTTTCTATGACTGCATAAATGTCTGCATCTTCCAAGGTGAGGACTGCTTCCAGTGAATGTAGTTTCATGTTAAGACTCCTGGTGTTTAGCAGCATAACCTTCAGGTTGTTTGTAGATGAAGTTTTTATATCAGGAATTTTGTCCTTAAGACACTGCCTAAAAATGCACTATGGTGGTGGCAAGAGCCTTAGTCAACAACCGAAGCCCCCAGGGGTGATAGATGAAGACCATCTCTGGCAAAACATAAAGGTCTGTTGATCATGTCATCACATGCTGACAGATACTGTATCCCCTTAGAATGACACCAGAAACTAAGCCAATTACTAAAGTCAATCATGTTCTGTTTGTATTGAGGCATCATCCTAGGTGAAGGTAAAATGCTGCTTAAGGCTAAGGATATACCTGCCTGAGGCACACAGTCTGAGAGGTCAGTCATGTCTCTCTTCATATAGTTCAGAGAGATATGTCTTATGTCACTCACACCAACATGGCTATGACAAGAGTCATAACAGTACTTGTTTTTGAGAGAACTGAGTGCATGTGTAATATGGTGGATCCTGGCACTTGACAGACAGGTGACTGTGACCTTCTCCTTATCCAGCCTGGTGAGAGGGACATCTGTGTGTCTCATGATGAAATCACCTATGACTAATATGTTTGGTTTTGTGTTAAGGGCTTGATAGGTGAGACAATGGTGTGTGAACTATTACAGGTATTGTGTTCTGTAGAAGAAGTATTATGTGTAGCATGCTTGTAATTGTGTTTGGGAAATCTCTGGCATTTAGGTAAGTTTCTGGTGAGGACCTCTGCATATGTAGGTATGTATGATGTGGGTTTGGGTGGAGTAGGAGGTGAGGTGTGCATGCTGATTGTCATATGCACTGACTGGTGTGCGAGAGAGCATGGATTCAAGGTTCTTAATATAGTTGCATCTCTCACATGTTGAGCTTGTGTGGACTAGGAGTAGAAGGTAGTTTGTGAAAATGAGGCAGTTGCTACACTGCCTCAGGATGCCTGGCTGGAGAAACTGTCTTGTTGGAACTATAAATTTAATGACAGAAAAAATATACTCACTTAATGTTTCCAGACTTACTAATATTATTGGAATGAGTCATTTGTAAGAGGAACCTGCATATTCTGAAATGTTAGAATGTGTGACTGTTCATACGTGATGTATATCTATGTACTGTAATCCAAAATGACCTAGCACATATACAGAACTGGTACTTTGACTAGCATATAAACAGAATAGTGTTCTGCTATCCATACTTACAATTGTGTCATTGTGGGAGATGTCAGATGCATGCAGTTGCAAAATGGGGGCATGCTTGTGTGACATATGCCAACATGCACATAAATCAAGGCAAAACTCATGTGGAGTCCCTCCCTTGACAACTGGTTTGCATGTGTAGGAATGTCATTATATCCCCATGCGTAAGATGTATGGATATGTGCGTGGCAGAGAGGTCACAAATGGTTAGGTAGCACAATGAACACTTGGCCCAAAAAAAACACATCACAAAAGAATTTTATAATGACAGCAGCTGCAAGGCAAATGTATCACCTGTCATTTTAAAAGTAATTCGATAAAATTCATTTTTGGGAGTGCAGTCAGTCATATTATGCATCCTTCATGCTGCAACTGCAACACAATACTCCTTGAACTAACAAAGTCTATCAAACCACACATTTGAACGCAGTATACGGTCATGTTGTACATCACATTTTCCCTAAAGTGAGCCTTGTTGAACACATTAGTAATACCTATATGATAGTACACTAAGATAAATCATAAGTAGGTGAAGTGCGAATGTCAAACTGACATTTCTTATACACTACCTGACAAATACACCTTTCCAGATCAAATCCCCTGCCTATCATGCTTCATACTCTACGGAGTTTTGTATTAACTTGTGCAACAGGAGAGTATAATATACATGCATCAGGAAGGACAAACTTCAAGATGTGGATTAAGAAATATTTTGGATGGTTCATGTATCCACCAAAAATTCTTCTTAAGGATCAAAAGGATTTTGATATGTTACTGTGCACACAAGTGCAAGTTAGCCATATCACTGTTTGTTGGGTGGTCACTTTTGTACATCAGTATTGTTTTGCGCAAGCGTGCACACACACACACACACACACACACACACACACACACACACACACACACACACACACACACACACACACACACACACACACACACACACACACACACACACACACTACCAGATTTCAACCGATGTCTAACTCTAAATGCTAGAGAAGTCAGTATTAGCATGCACCAGAAGAAAACTCAACACAAGATTCACAGAACTATTTGAATGGCATGAAATGATCAATGCAATAAAAGGCCTATGTTAGACATAAAGGGATGGAAAAGTTTTTTTTTTTTTTTTTTTTTTTGCGATGTTGAATGAGGCACTATTTTATGTCACTATACTCACATTATGTTGTCCTTTGGTAGATTTGAACAAAAATCTAGAGAACTGTATATAAACTAAACATGCCACACAAGTGTGACACAATATATTTGAAGGCATATCATCATTACAATGGTGTTAGGTAGTTGTGTGGGCTAAAGGGGACTGAAACTAATGGTGGAGCCCTCACCCACTTTATATTTACACATCAGAACTGTGGTGGAAGTCATTTATCCCTAGCACTAGATTCACATACACATATTACTCAGTCACTGCTGGGTTTGAACACTTACCGAAGTATACATGCTACAGGATATTATACTCACACACATGTGCCACAGGAGAAAACTTACTGCAACTGAAAGACAGAGCATTTTGTAAGGCATGACATCATCATGTTGCAAGACGTGTGTCAGAAATAACACACTTCAAGGTATTACAGTTGAGTGAAAGAGTTGAGAGAGTTCTCTCTTCATGTCAATATATTGCATGAGTGTAGGTGTGTGCGACCAAATGTGTTGGGTGCACGACCACACGGGTTGAATAATCCAGTCATCCTTCTGTTGATAGAATTATACATGCTTTCAATATTTACAGAATGCCAGACTCAAAACACCTGCCTACCTAACTCCAGATGCTAGAGAGCACCATGTCATGCCCTAGTGACACAGGAGAAGTCTTACTACAAGAGTGAAATAGATTGTATTTTGGTACATGGCCTCATCAGTGATTAAGAAAGCATAGCCTAATCAATGTTTAACAAAGCAATTGTCTGGATTAAAAGGGACAGAAGTAGTGGAAGAGCCCTCTCTGGATATATATCTACCCATCATATCTGTGAGTGATGGCATTCCTACCTACATTAATGGAAGAGCTTCTCTGGGTGTACATTTACCCATCATATCTGTGGGTGATGGCATTCCTACCTGCATGTAATGGAGGAGCTTCTCTGGGTATACATCTACCCATCATACCTGTGAGTGACAACATTCCAACCTACATGTAATGGAAGAGCCCTTTCCGGGTATACATCTACCCATCATATCTGAGGGTGATGGCATTCCTACCTACATGTAATGGAAGAGCTTCACCTATCCAAGATCACAAGCTAGAGGACATTGCATGAACTGAACATTTGAAAGATGACATCATCAGTGTGCTGCACAGCAGATGGTGAAAAGGAATGTGTTTTGACAAGCAGACAAAACAGCAGTGTGCTGATCACAAGCAATGATATACTGCTCAAATAAGCAATTTATCCTTTAATTTATGGTCATTCTGTAGTGTAAGTGAGATGTAGCCATTTCACTTTATGTATATTGAATGATAATCACAGCTGTCAAACAGTGGCATGACAACCCCATCATTCTTAACTGATCAGGATAATTGTATGCAAGTCTTTATTACCTGGCGTGTCACTGTAATTTTTTTATAATGTGTGTACAATGTAAATACAAAACATACTTATCCTATATAAAAAGGACACCACTTAATATCATTCAGCAAGTACGTACAAAGCCCCTCACCATTGTACATCATTTAAGTATAATGTGTTGGTGTGCACAATTTACATTATGCAGTGTTTAAACAAAAATCACAGTGAACTCATACTTTGAGTACAAGTTATTAAAACATACACAAGGGAGATAAGACACTGTCATTATTTTTATTTATTGTGAAAATTGATGGCTTAAGTACACCAGGTTGTGACCCTGATGTGCTGGATGCCTGTGCTGCCTGTGGTGATGCCACAGCAGCCACCTGTGCTGGCATGGTGAGCCGATCCCCAGTGATAAGTCTAACTCCCCACTGCTGATGGTCATTTATTTTGGTGCAGGAACATTTGCAAAGAGGAAGAAGAGATATAGGGTGGAGGTGAAAGGAGTACCGTCAGTTCCATGTCATTTTAATACTTCAAAATCTGTACAAATTTATACAGATAGGGGACTATGGCACATATGAAATACACATTTTTTAATTAAAGTCATCCATTTACAAAGATGAAAAGTTGATTGTACATATTATTCTATAATAAAAACTAAATGTTGCTACTTGGAATTAAAACCACACACAGCTAATTTGCTTTACATGTTGCCTAATTCAATGATCATGAGATATTAGATCAGGCATGTATGCTTCATATAAAGGTAACGTATGCCTTCTCAGTTGTGTGCCTCAGGCTCTTTGGACTGAAGCCCTGAAATTTGGTTAAAATTTACTACATTTCTGACATATGATGATTTAGCTTGCATTCATACCAGAGCCATGCTTACCCCATGACTTTCTGAGTCGTGTCAATCATTCCTGATATGCCCGCCTACGCCAAGTTATCTCTTCGGCAGCTGTAAAAAAACAGAAAAAGAAGCACCATGAAAAAGTGCACATATTCCATTGCAGGTGGGTCCCTATACAGATCAGGGGTGTTAGGAGTTTCATAGTCTGCTTCCATCAACTTAGAAGGTCCTGCTTGCCCATCTTCCAAGTCACTATAATGGTGACTTGTTCAACAGTGCATGGTTTGCAAGTTGCACTGGTGACAACCTTGAGCAAGGTATTCTAAGACTTAGCCTTTTACTGAGACCCAGTATAGTCCTCCTGTAGAAGCCTATGGTTGTTATACTTTATGAGGAGTGCTAAGGAGATCCTGGACTTCTTAACACCCCTTTTGGTTCTAAATAGAGCACCACCCTCTCCATCACCTGCCACATCTTCTGAAGCATATCTGGAAATATATCAAGGATTTGGTGCACATTTGAGATCTTCCATGTACCAGCCTATACACAATGACGAACAACCTTGCCAAATACATTTGCGCAATAGAAGGTACATAAATAGCCTGACAGAAAATTTGGGTACGATTGCTTCAAGGTACAATGCAAGTGTGAAATATGGCAGTCTCATGTGTGATGCTCAATGTGTTTGCACATGTTCCACTGTGAATTCATCAAATGCTTTTTGGTGATGATGTGTGATTTACATTTGAAATGGTATATTGACACCTCTGGCCAGGCAGTCCTGTTTGGTGGAGGGTAAGCAGGGTCTAAGTTAAATATTCGAACATCCAAAATGTCGAACGTTACATGGTCAAGACCAAATGTTCGACATTTGGATGCTCAAATATGAAATAAAAAAAATAAAAAAAAAACACCTTAACAGTGTGAGCAGGGGGGCAAGCTGCCCCCACACCCTCCACATATAAATATACCAACTCTGAGACTGCACTTTAGTGCAGAAAAGGAAATTCTCCCATTCTGCACTATAAGGCACCGTTGAAAGTCAATCTTCGAACACTTGAAATTTTGAACGTTTGGTCTCGACCATGTAACGTTCGAAATTTTGAGCATTCGAAGAATTGACATAGACCCGGTAAACATACATTAACTCTTATTCAGACAGATATTACTAACATAATGAAAAAATATCATGCCCCAAGTCGTGTCACTAAAGCCCAAAATACATTGGGAGCCTCCTTAAACTCTGTATCTATTCTCCGGAATGCACTTCAACATGCTCACTAGCTTCTTGAAAACCAACAAGCATTTAAAACAAACGGGCATTCAAAACACATCCATGAAAACACCTCTTTAAATCCTGGTTCTGTAGCTCTACATCTCCAGGATAAGTGTAACATCTCAACATTCTTCCTCTTCTACTACTATACCTCTACTCTGTTACCAACAATCACTCTGTCTTCACCCACCACACCTTCTACCTAGGCCTCTCAACTCTTACCATTCATTTCATTTATATCTCATAATTAAATCTATCTTTTGCTTTACACCCTTTGTAAATAACTCAGAACTCTGTATTGTGACATTTATCTTACTGCATAGTTATTTAACCATATCTGTACAGGCTACAATTAGTATAAGAAGCCTTACATACAGTATACATAGTTACTATCTGTTTTGACATTGTAGTTTATTTCAATTGTATTCTGCCTGACATTACTGATCTTATATAACTTAAAAGATTGTGTTTGTACTGCATGTACTGGAGCTTTTCTCCCTAGGCCTCCACTGAAAAGGGGCCTTTGTGCCCAGCCAGACTTCCTTGGTCAACAACTGTAAAAAAATGCATACATACATTTGTATAAATTGTGACCTAATGGGTTGGTGAGACATACAGTAACAGCTGAGAACTGAACCCATGACAAATGAAAACTAATGCTGAACTGCTATATTCTGTTCATTATCCATTAATGCCACAGGAAAACTAATATTTTCAGGTTATGAGTGGAGTTGCAGCAATTCTAACTTGACTGGCTATAGGTCTAATTCTGAGAAGCCTCTGTGTTCTGGACTTGGATTTGCTATATTACTGGACTTCCATTTTGAGGTAATTATTTATTCCTTTGCATTGATTTAACTGATCTCAGTTGTACACGTTGCGGAAGGGGCCATAAATACTTTACATGGCATACTATCCTGCACACCACTGACAATACTTGCAATGACTCATACTTTATATCGGTAAATATTAGCATTATACATCTCCAATAGTATGTTATAATACCTATAATCACTGTTGTGCTTAAACCACACAGATTATGGGTAACTTATTTAGCATTCATTACACAGTTGCGTTACAACTTAATTGATCATGAAGTACAAGTGCAAACTGTTTTTCTGACACCCTCATTAACAATGTCTGTACTTTGGACTTGAACCCTACATTACATCTGAGGTGTTACTCAGAACTTGCTATATTAATACTTGAAGCCTCAGACAAAGTTACAGAACAGGTGTATGTTTGGCATTCAGTACTGTCCAGACTGGTGCTGGTGCATTTCAGTCAGCAATCTCATTTGTGCTACTGATTGCATTCCACTTAAGTTTTTGAGTTTTTGTCTTCAGAAGTAAACTGTTATTTATTGTCAGTGACCATTGTCAGTCAAAACATGCACTGCCAACACACAAAGGCAGAAGATTACAAAAATACAAAAACATAATTTAAATAGTGCATTGATTTATTCAAGTGGTGGCCTAAAATATCTAGCACTGAACCCAGCACCTGTGGCATTACCCTGAAATATTTCCTATTTTAATATTTGTGTTCCACATGATATCTTGCATTTCTGTTACACATCATCATGCCTTCATGTACTGCCACTTACAGAGGAAGGGACCAGACAGGAGCTTACATAAGGTCATTTTGTACACAGCATATACAAGTACGATTTACAACTGATTTAAGGAAATGCCTTACTTTCATGATTACTTGTTCTGACATGTTTAAAATTGTTTTGATTTCTTCATTTCAAAATGTTTTTCTTCCTCATCATTTGGCTATCGCACCAAAGACAATACAAAGTGCTACAGAAAATAACAATTTTCACTGTTTATCCATTCTCCATACTTACAACTCTGGTACTTTCAGCCATCTTTTAGACTGTGACATTTTTTCAGAGCTGCACAGTTTGTACGGGCGCTACAGTGGCTCAGTAAAAATACACTTTGTTTTTTCTCCCTATTTTCTCTGTTGCTGCCCAAGGACCACCCATAAACCACCCTTCTCTGTTCTTTCTCCTGGCAATGCCCCTGCTAATTTCATATGCATCAGATAGTTTTAATATGGCAATTGCCGCCAATAAAAACACAAACTTGGGCATCTGTGGGAGCTATTCTGCTCACTGTAGTTGCTGGGCATGTGTATTTTGTTAAGGAATCTTAATCAAACTCACAGTAACATGAAGCCAGTGATCTCCTGGGAGCATTTTTTATTCTTTTAAAACAAGTATGTTGTTAGTATTTTCCACTGCCCTTATACTTTTCTTGGCTGACATACTCTTATCCTTCTCTGATAATTAAGTTTTGTAAATGTTCTGTAATGCAATTGTGATTTTTTTAAAGTAATGATTGCATTACAAAAAGCATTACCAACTATTTTGTCTTTTTTTTTTTTTTTTTTTTTTTTATCATGCTCTACCCGTCGACTTAATGCTTATTTTTACTGATACTTATCTTTGATTAAGGTTCTGCAATGTGCTCATTACTTTAATAACTAAGTAGCAATCGCATTACAGAACCTTAATCAAAAATAAGTATCAGCAAAAATAACTATTAAGGCAATAGATGGAACATGGTAAGAAAAAATAGTTGGTAATGCTGGCATGAGATTACGAGTGAGATTGATTGAGCAGTTATTTTATAGGTTCATAGGTTGGTACTAAGCTATTAGCCCTAGGGCCTATACAAGCCTAGCCATAACAATTCCCTGGCTATTTCTTCCCACGCTATTTACTTCCCTGGACCTCTGTCTAGCAGGGTAACTGACGTGATCCCCGGGGTGAATTTCCTTTCTCCCATCCAATCGTCAAGGTTCCTTTTGAAGAGGGCCAAAGAGGCACTCTGCTTGACATGTATGGGCAATCTATTCCAGAGTCTGGGGAGTCTCTGGGTCAGGAACCTATCCCTCCAGCATGTTTTGTTTATTGTGATGACAAGGTTTAGATCCTTGGAGAGTGTGGCTCTGAGGGATTGGGATTTCTTTAAGTGTAGCATGTCCAACAGCTCTGGGTTTGACATGGCCTTTATGTTAAGCAAAGATCGTCTCTGAGTAGATGATATGCGACAAGAGTATAGCTGGAGTTTTTTAAGGAGGTCAGCGTATGATGACTTGACCGAGTGGATTTCCAGGTTATGATAGTAAACCATCTCAACCTCTTACACTCGCAAAGCAGCAGTTTTGCTGTTTAGTGATTGTAAAAGTAAAATAAAAATTAAGAAATGAAAGGTAAGTATGTACGTGTGTGTTTATATGTGTGTTTATGTTTCTGTCTGCATGTGTGAGTGTATGCATGCTTGCATGAATGAGAGCTAAAGTGTGCCTGTGTGTATATGCACGCTTGGGAAGAGTGAGAGCGATCAATCAGTGGCAGACGCAGTAGCTATTCAAAGAGGTTTGCATACCTGAGTCTTGACCGGCTTACTATCACAACCTGGAAATGCACTCAGTCGAGTAATTGAAGGCTAAACATTGAAACTTACCATACCGAAGCTTGAATATCAATGTCCGGATGGCACATTCAGGTCAACAGGCACATTTACAAAATGGCAAATAATGAACTCTCGACATTACCATAGTTCGAGATGGGGGCTGAAAAATGTTTTCATTTTGTTAAGTTCGATGATATGTTGACTTGACCGAGTGGATTTCCAGGTTATGATAGTAAACCATCTCGACCTCTTAGCTCATGGAGTGTTATCCCATCCTAGATTTTCCATAGCTCCTTCTAGTTTGTCTCATGTAGTATTGCAGCCTTCATTTGACAATAAAATGTTTGTAATGGAATATTTCAGTTTAGTTCAAGAAACTACACTGAAATATTTAGTACTTTCAATGGATCAATAATAGTCTCAGTATAGAGCACAGAGATGTGAAACTTTGCAGATACCATCAAATCTCCAGAGGGATAAGAGAAAATAATTATTCTAGTGAAGAGGAGGAGTTCAGTATAAGATAGATTCATTCTCCTTCCTATCAAGATTCTTATTAGAAAAATTCTTCTTCTTCCCAGTCTTCCAGCTGTGAACCATAAATAGCCTTTATGGGAATGTTATTTATTTTATTTCATTTATTTATTTATTGACATTTGTTAACCAGGTTGGTCCAACTGGGCTGCAGAGCCCTTTTCAGAGGAGACCCAAGGAGAAAAGCTCCACTTAAGTATCAGATACATAACAAACAAGATTTCAAGTATTAACATACAGATACAAACATACTTGTAAAAGAAAAATTACATCTTATGTATGAGCATATTACAATATAATACAATAGCAAAGTAGTGGTTTCAGACAGCCCTGATACAAATTAGCTATATAAAATGTAATGTGAAAGTTAGATTCTGAGTGACCATTACCAGCTCAAGAGAATACGGAGTTGGAAGACTAAGGACAAGATAGAAAGAACAGATTGCGGGAAAATGAATGCGCTGAGCAGGGAAATGGGAAGCGGAGAAGAAGTTTAGGTGGGGGTGGTACAGGGACAGGTCCAGGATTTAGTAAAATGATCCTTTAGAAGTTTTTTGAAATTGAGTGGAGTTACTGTTTGTTCATAGAGAGAGGGTTAGTTTGTTCCTGGCAGTGGTGACAAAGTGGCTGTATAGAAGTTTGTCAATATTTTTTTTGGTTTATAGATGTCTAAAAGGTGTAGTTCTCTACTGCATAGATTGCGGTTAGGAGAGTAGGGAGTGATGAGGTCAGAGAGGGCAGGGCAATGGGGGGATTAATTTAAGAGGGAGTGGGTGCGATGGAGTTGGGGAAGGAGGAGTTGGTTGCGGAATTCTAGCCATTGGAGGTTTATTAAAGCTGTGCAGTGGTGAGAGTGGTAAGGAAAGTTAGCAGCGAATCTGGCTATTTTGTTTATATGGTTTTGAGTTTAGCTATTAGATTGGGTGGTATACAGTTAAAAATGGGGGATACATAAAGTAATGTAGGGAGAAGAAAAGTCTGTGCGAGGGAGCATTTAGCTCTATTTGTGAGGTATTTTTTATGTCAGTGTAAGAGACCAAGTTTTTGGCGTGTCTTTTTGATTGTTTGCTATATATCTATATTGAACTTCAGTTGGTCATCTAGGATTATGCCAAGGAGTTTAGTATGTAGTTCAACAGAGATGAGTGCATTATTAAGAGAAGATACGGTGAAGCTGTTTTGTGTTTCTGGAGAGATTTGGGGAGGAAGAGTAAGATTTTTGGTTAGGATTTAGGAGTAGCTGATTGTTGGTTAACCAAGTTTCAACAGAAAGGTGTGATTCTTGAGTAATAGCAAGGAGTTGGGGAAGGTTATCATAATAAGAGATGATAGTGGAGTTGCTGGCATATTGTTATTAGAGAGTAGTTTGGACAGGAGGTGTACAGATATTGAAAAGAAAAGGTCCAAGGATGGACCATTGGGGGACACCTGTTTGATTTGGGAGGAAGGGGGAGAAAGTGGAAAGCCATTCGATGGATTGGAATCTATTGCTAAGGTAACTGGAGAACCATACCATAGTAGAGGAAGAGGAGAGATTGAGGGAAGAGAGTGGAGAGAAGTAAGGTGTGGGAAACTGTGTCAAAAGCTTTAGGTAGGTCAAGCAAGAAGCATGAGACTAGTTTGTTATTGTCTTGTTCTTCGGCAATAGTTTGGGTCAATGAGAAGAGCTGTGGAGGTGATGTTGTGAGGGCGGATGCCATGTTGGGTGGGGGTTAGTAGGTTTGTTTGTATGATGTGTTTAAGGAGTTGGCTATGAATAAATTTTTCTAGGATTTTGGATAATGGGGATAATATTGCTGTAGGTCAGTAGTTGGTTGATTTGGTTGACTTGCCACCTTTGTGCAGGGATATGACAAAGGATTTTTTCCAGATGTCAGGGACTGTGTACTTTTGACTTGACCTGTTTACTAATATGGAGACTGGATATGCAATAGAGTTAGCTGCAATCTTAAGGAATTGAGGAGGTAAGTTGTCAGCAGAGGGGGAGAAAATTTTCAGTTTGGTAAGGAGAGATTTGATGTATGCAATATAGATGGGTATTAGACAGAACTGGGTGGAATTTGGAGAGGGAAAGGGATCTGAGGAGGGTCTAGAGGTGTTGTCAGGTTTGGTCAGTTTTTTTATAGAGTCGATGAAGAAGGAGTTTAGAAGGGAGGTGGTATCTGTAGAAGTGCTGTTTGGACAGGGGGTGGGGGTAGAAGGGTTACCAGGATGTAGAAGGAGAGTGGGGGAGGTAAATAAATTATGTGAAGTGCTGATAGTCTTAGAAGGAATAGTAAATGTAATGAGAAAGATGCTGGGTAGGAGAGGCATAGGTACGTAGTAAGTGGTGAGAGATGCAATGTGAGTGAGGATGGGAGGTATAGTTGTGGCTAGAGGGGTTTAAAGACAGACATAGTATGGATGGGAGATGGAGTGTAAGTGAGGGTAGGTAGTGCTACAGGGATTACATTCAGGTGTAAGTTGTATGAGAGAATGAATAGTTGACACTGATTAGTAAATTGTGGGTGTGTGCAATTGTGAGTGGTGGGGTGGCTTGGTGGAAGTGTGGGTAGTATGGGGTTTGAATTATTTAGGATTAAGGAGGGAGGAAGGGGTGGAGTATGTGTTGGTAGTGTAGAATGATTGTGTGCGTGATAGTTTATCAGGTGAGTGGCTGGAGTGAGGAGGGAGATGTGTATGATTGGAGGCAGGTGGGGTAAGGTTAGGTATAAATGTAACTGATGTGGGGGTGGGTGGGAATGGGGATAGGGTAGGGGACCAGAGTGAGCTCAAGTACAGCAAAGGCGAATGGAGTGGGTTTGGCCCGGCTGGAAGAGGCATGACTACTGAAAAAACAATCAGTCAAATACAACAGTGGGGTGCATGATTGCAGGTAAGTTGGACTATCTACTTTTTTATTTTCCACTTTGTGAAAGACAGACAGAGCAGTTTGTAAGGGGGAAACAGATAGTGGGTAGACTAGACTCCTGTGAAGTTAGGGGCTTTGTATGTGGTAAATAGTGGAGGAAGGATGGGATTATTCCTAATATATGGTTCCAATTGTTTAAGCTGTATGCATAGAGTTGGATTGTTTCATGTTGCCATCTAGGGGACTAAGAGGGAAACTATGCAATAGAATGAACTAAGTGTGTAGAATATAGGAAAGAGACAAAAATAATGCTACAGGGGCTAGAGACAGCCTCTGGGTAGAAACCGCAAGTGTGCAAGCCACTAATAATATAAACTCTGAACTAAAGCACAGCAAAAGCTATAAGTTATTACATATGACTAAGAGAGGTTTGCCTTCATCCAAGCTGTAAAAGAGAAAAGGGGAGAACAAAACTGATAACTGAGTAATGTGAGAGGAAGACAGACAACAAGATGCACAGTTGGTGAAGAGGACTAGACAAGATATTTTACAGAGGAGGCAAGATGGTAATTTGAGGAGTGCAGAGGAAAAAAAGGAAAAAAAAACTAGAGGGGCTAGGCAGAAGAGTATTAGAATAGCCATTAACGTGTGAGAATCACATCAAGTAGAAAAAGTTCAGTTAACATAGGTATATCCCAGTTCAGTTAATATAGGTATTTCCCATATCTTTGGCCATATTACTGAATATCAGAAATAACCATTAGCTTGTGAGAATCATATCAAGCAGAAGCGGAACAGATTAACATAGGTATTATCCATACTTTTACCAGGAAAGGGACAATGATATGGCTTCTGTGGGCTTTTAGGTGATTATTAACACTGTAACAGGAGGAACGGCAGATCAATAATTTTGTTAGCCAGGTCTTTAGTAGTAAAGCAGTACACGAGATACATATGCTTCTGGAGGTGCATCTCAGTCTGCTATAGCTGCATCGATAACATCAGATAATATATGGAAGGACATGACCTTTTGCTAGATAGCATCATGAAATATCAGAGTTTCAAAACAATTATACAACCAATGTGCTTTGCTAGATAGCATCTTAAAATTTACAGTATTTAAAAACAGCTATGAAAACCACTTTACTAGATAGCATCTGAAAAATAGTAGCATTAACAACAGCTGTACGACCACATGCCTTTGCTAGATAGTGTCTTAAACGTAACAGTAATTAAAATAGCTGTGTAAACCACTTTACTTTGCTAGATAGAGTTTACAACAGCTGTACAAACCACTGTACATATGCTGCTAAATGTTGAAACACCATTAAGCAATGCTTCATCTTATTAAAGCTAGATAACATTGAACAATGAATTAAAGCTAGGTAGTGTCTTAGAAATTATCCATCATTCAGTATAATGTCCCCTTTAGTATGTACCTGACCAGACACATGCAGCAACTGGAATGTCTGCAAAGGTTCCTTACGAAAAAAATACAGGGCATAAAACACAGTGACCTATGTTGATCCCCTCAAAGCTCTCTCTCTATATTTGGTCTTTTACAGTCTACTGTGAAGTGATATATGCCTGGTATACAAGACACCCCTGGACCCCACTTTGATGAACCTTTTGCACATATGTAAATCAAACATAATCAGAACTACTAGATCTAAAGACATAAACTTTCCGTGCAACATAAATAGGACATGTTGGAGTAAACAGATATGTATCTCAGAGAATTCCCTATCATGACTCCCTAACCATGTGAACAAGTCTTTCCTAACTATATTTAAGCGTTAATTGGAACAATGCATAGGAAATTGGAAATTCACCTCTGGTCTGGCACCCATGTCTCTGATGGACAGAGGCAGCCAGTAAATCAAGCAGATGACTAATCCTTCTATGTTCTGGTACAGATAGTATGTATATTGCTATTCTTCTGTAGTTTGAGTCACTTTTCCTTAATAACTCAAAAAAGAGCTTGGACTGTCTGCAGATATGCACAGATGATGAGTAGTGGAAGAGATTATTACTTTACTGTGCTATGCAGTGAACTTGCCTTTAAAATGCTATATTTTCATTTTTGCTATTTAAATTTAGTTTTAAAATACTGTATTTTTATTTTTGGTATTTACAAAGCTAAAAAGGTACATATTCAGCTTGAAGCAACTGTAGCTTTTTGTTTTATAATAGTGATTTTCTGCCAGTGGTAATGCGAGCATATTTCTTGGGCCGTATGCTTTGCAAAATTTCTTTGCGCATCTGCTAATATTTGGGTAACTCAGTATGGGGTAGTAAAAATTTCATGACAGAATCCTGTCCAGTGGCAATTTTATCCAGTGACCAAGAGCACATTATGGCATATGCTGCCCTTCTGCAACTATTATTCTTCTGGTAACATGTTAGGGATACAGTGAGTATTGTTGTATGACTGTTGAACAGTGGAACAATGACCTTAAAACTTTCACTGAATCATTATATTGTACAGAAGACAGTACCTTTGCAAGTATTGTCATACAGATACCCTGGACTGATTAGACAGAGCTTAAAACAGAACCTCAAAACTGTCAGGTAGCAGCTGTCTTTTGTACCTATGGACCACATGGAGAACACACTGCCTTGTAATTTCTGCTCTACTGCTTACTTAAACTGATTACCTGGGCTTCATAACTGTATTTAGGAAGTGTGAGGTGGAAACTATACCCTGGACCATCGTATTTCATACAAAATACTAAATCTTGACATCTGATGATATAGTATCAACATGAAAATTTGACTCGGAATTTTGGGCTGTCAGCAGGGAGTAAGCTATGAGTTACTATAGTATTTATTTTTTTGTTGATATTTTATTACCAGGAAAGTATGACTCGGTAGGAGCCCTGGGAGGAGAGAAATTGATAGAAGTGAGTGAAGAAGGGAGAGTAAGGAGGTGTAAGGTATGAATAGGTGTTGCCCACATTTAGGGATATAGTTTGTCCTGATGTTGAGCAAGAACAGAGCCAGTTTTGGATAGGAAGTCTTTCAGAATGGTTTTGAAGAGTGGGAGGGAGGTATTGACCTGATGATTGCGATAAGAAGTTCCAGGCTTTAGCAACATGTGCAAGTACAGACAATGCTGAGCAGATGTGATAAGTTTGTGGACAGACAAACGTTTTTGGTCACCGGATCATTATGACCAACTAGGAACATAATTCTGTAGAATGTTATTTAGTGCTGGACAATCAGATGGATTCTGAATAATTTTATAGGATGGTAAGAAAGTGTGTATATGTTAAGCTGATCGGAGTAATTCTAACCAATTTGGGCTTTTTAGTGCTATACAGTGGCGTGTTCTGAAAAAGGGTATTTGCTACAAGTTTAGCAGCTTTGTCATAGCATTGCTCAAATTTTGATTTTTGTGATGCCTGGAGGTTAGTAAGGATGGGAGCACCATAAAGAAGTTGGGGAGGAGATAAGTAGTGGCATGTGTAGCTTTAGTTGTGTCAGTGAGAAAGTTTTTGGCTTTATAAAGTATCCCTAACTTTTGATGAATTTTTCTTATGCAGTTTTGTATATGCAGATTGAATTTAAGAATTTAAAAGATTAGCATCCACCATCCCTAATAATTTACTATGAGAAGTGACTTCAGTGGTTGTATTATCAAGAGACAGGACTTTAAATTTTGTTTTTTTCGTGAGAGAGGGATGTGGGGAAAAAGTAGCAGGTTTTTTTTAAGGTTAGCGTGAGTTGCGAGTTACAAAGCCATGTTTTAGTTGCTGTTAAAGCTTCCTAAGTAATTTTTTAAGATGTGCCACTTTGTCAGATGTGCAAATGAGTGTGGACTCATCTGCATACTGTATTAGGGAGGCCTGTTGTGTGATGTGTGGAGGGTATTGGTGAGAATGTTAACAAGGAGGAGACTATTCTAGTGGAATAGAGCGTGCAGAAATATGCATATATATTTGCTTTGAGCTACTTTCTGGTGTCCTGTCCACGATTAGATGTACCTGTTTTGTGACACAAGCACAATATGAATATTACTGTGTATCTTCAGTTTAAAAACTGGTTTCCTCTGTGATACTTCTCCTACCTCATCTCCATCTGATTCTGTTGTTGAGATTCCTGTGAATATGCTAAGCTGCAGTCTGACATAGGGTTCCCATGCATATGCATCACACCTCCTCCTTCATCTTCTGTTGCTGAACAGTCAATTGAATGTTATTCGTTGAGTCATGATGTCTGCATAATGAATTTATTTCCTCAGCACGATACCTGTTAGCTCAGCTTGCCCCTTCCTGTACCGAAAGCCAGAGTCATTGTTATTTGTCAGGCTTCACAAGTTAAGCTCTTGTAGCTGATAAGATACATGAAAGGTGTCTTATCTGCATAATTGATCTGTCTTTAAAGGAGTACCGCACCCACAGACTCAAAAAACATGTTTAAAACATCATGGCATGATGTTTCCTGCACTTTAACAGCACTCTGGTATTATTTACAGGATTTTAAATATTTTTATATGTAATTACAGACTCTGACCACCTGGAGTACAGCATATTGACGTGGTTTGGATAAATCAGGTTGCCACTCTGTATCCCACAAGTCATTGTTTTGCTCAGAAATGTTACATCATGCAGGCCTCCATTTGCATGAAGCTCTTGTCATTTCATAGATGTTGCATGCATACAAAGTTCTGAGTAAAATAGAACAGTTAAAGTAACATTCCTTGCTGTTGAATGACTACTTAAAACTGAAACAGTGGAAATGTCACAGAACACACACAAAGTGCTGTTTACTGCTGCCTTTTTTCTAATTTAGTTTAAATGGCACTAATTTGTGAGACAATGAATTCCAGTTCTTTTACTTCAACCCTCCCCATAACACCTAGCTTCCCTAGCTGTCAAAGTCCT